>NC_142181.1:5504218-5823968 GCF_026936395.1 Plectropomus leopardus | reverse complement strand
TGAGGCACACGAGTCAGGGGACGCAATGTCCCTTCTATTAAATAAAACAAGCTCTGACCTTTCAGGAGCACTAACATGCAAAAGTAGCCAAACACAGGGTCAAAATCACAAGCTTTGAATCCCTTCAATAAACCTGGAAGAGGTGCAGTTTTCATAGTGGCAAAGGAAAAAAAGGTGCCATCCTGGAGGATAAGTTAAAGCACAAGGGTTAGGAAGGTCTGATCACACCTATCAGGTACCACTCACCACCTCTCTGTGGACTATTTACAGTTTGGATTGTGGACACAACCTTTTGGAAGTATCCCGCATGAACATATGAGCCTCCTTAAAACTCCAAAACCTTCACCTGGAAACTCAAATGTGAACATTTGCCAAATATCTGTACAATACAACAGTGGTTTGAGATATAAGAGTGGATCATCATGGACAGTTATCATACAGTGAGTGGCTTAGTGGGATATAAATATAATTTAGCAAGAGGGGGTGCGGAGGGGATCAAACCCTGGAAATAAGCACTTCACATTCATCAAACCAACTGACCAACACCAGGAGTCAAGTTCACTCATCAGGACGCCCATCAGCTGGGCCTAACTGTCAGTTCAAGTGCACAACTTAAGGAAAATCAAGGATCATGTCGGCCTATTGCTCCAAACAACATGAAGGCCTTTAGGTGTTTGCTATACTGATAAAAGGCCATTTTGGGCGAGATTTCCTCCTAGAAAAAACAGTAAAGGGAGCAGGAGTTGCCAGTATTATGTACATGATCACACAGCCACAGTACATCATGTCCATCCACAGCCCAATCAGGCGTTTCTCCTGGAGTTACTGGTGGCGGATGAGCGGCCTGTCTCATGATCCGGTCTGTATTTGAGCCAGCAGATGAGCCATGTGACGACCACCGAGAACATGGCCAGGATGCTGGCTACCGACAAGCAAATGGGTCCCGCCGGCGAGGGAGGAATGCTGTGACTGTGCACAAAGATCAGGCCCATGAACAGCAACACCAGCATGGACAGAAAGGAGAAGATCACGCACACGCAGCCCGTGGTCAGCGCCACTCGCTTGCAGCTCTGACAGCTGTCGTAGCGCACCGAGTCCTGGGAGAGGGTTGTGGCGGTGGACACGGTGGTGGACGGGGTCGCCTGGCTGACGCTGGACGTCCCCGACGCCTCCTCCCGGCGCAGGGCGACGAGCGCTGGATGCAGCGGTGGAGGGTACGGCGGCAAAGCGTCCTGAGGCAGGGGGTCCGAGTCGATATAGAGCGGAAAATCCTCCGTCACCTTGGTGTTGTTGGGCAGGTTTTGTATCCGATAATCCGGCACCGGAGTCCGGTGGCGACAGACGGGGCAGCTGATGCGCCATGGCCGCTCCTCCCGGAGATGGAGCGTGTTCAGGCACTCCTCGCAAAACGTGTGCAGGCACTCTAGGATCTTAGGAGCCCGCCGGTCAAGGTCGAAATAATTATAGCAGATTTTGCACTCGTACTCCTCGTAGGGAAACGCCGAGGAGGCCTCGCCGGGGGGTTCCGCTCCGTTTGATGCCAAATCTACCTCTGCCATGTCATCTTTCGCCATTCACATTCTCCGGTGAACACAAAGGGAGCTGGCGGACAGATGCTGATGACGGTGCACGTCTTTCCTCCTCTCCCCCCTCCTCTCCTCCCCGCTCATTGAAACGCCATCACCCCCGCAAACATCGCTGATGTGTTTTTATTGCCCCCGGTGTGTCCGGCGATGGAGAGCGGGGCGTCTGCTGCCGCGCGGTGCGAAACGATCGGGATCCCGGGTTTAATGTTAAAAAGCTCTCATTTGCTGCTCGGGTGTGTGGGAATAGATGATGTAATGGTGGTGACTCCGACGCGAGGGCTCATCCATCCAGTGAGCCCGAGCATCCCACAAAGAGAGAGAGAGAGCGAGAGAGAGAGAGAGAGAGAGAGAGAGAGAGAGAGAGAGAGAGAGAGAGAGAGAGAGAGCTGTGGCCTCAAAAGTCCCGTTAAACCCGTTAAAGGGAGAGTGTGTGTTGTTGTTTTCAGTTGACAGCACGCTCGATCGCAATTACGCAGCCAGGATGCACTAATTTGGTCAACTGGGGGCGTCAGGTCACTGTTTCCTGTAAAGAGCATCTACACTGTAAAATCTGACAAGTTGATTTTATTTAAAAAAAAAAAAAAAAATCTAGTTAACCCATTGCCTTGGAAACTGCAAGTAAATATGACTACTTATCTTAATTTTATGTTTACTTTATATCGAATTGTCAAGTACTGAGTAGCCTACTCAGTAAAATCTGAGAAGGTGATTTTACCTACATTAATCTTGGACACAGATTGCTTTGAAAAAGGAGAGTAAATCTAACCATAAATTAGGGGTCCAGAGATATTCGACCTGGCCAATTATTTGGCATTTTGCCGAATATCTGTATCAGCATTTTTGTTTCAATGATCACTGATACGATTTTTTAATTTACAAATTTTGTAAATAATGTGTTTTTTTTAATGTGTTTTACTTTGTAAAACCCCAGGGAGCTAATTTAATTTTCACCTGACTTTATAAAAAAAAAGACTTGCTAGGGATTTGCTGTAAAAATGAACATTTGATGTATCGATTCCTTTTGCATTGTTTGTTATATTCCAGATTCTAAATATTGATAGGAAGGTTTTCATTTTTATTGTAAACGCATATCAGTTCCAAATATTGATTACTGGTCTCATTAACAAAAAACAATAAAACAATATTGGTCTACGCCTACTATAAATCTTAATTTATGTTTCCTTCATATCTAAGTGTTAGGTTTATTCATGATTTTGTTATATTGCTTACTTAATTTGTGAAGTTGTTGCAACTTAAAAATGACATGTGAAATCACCTTGTTCTTTCTAAATATTAGCAACTTCAGTAAACCAAGTCAGTCTGACTTAACTTGATCATAACAAAGACCATTTTGTCGATGATGAGGTTAGGAGATCTGCAAGTTCTGTTTTGTAAACATTTATAAGAAAATACAGATACGATTGACTGGTTTGCAACCAAAAGAATAAGGCGCAGTAAACGGTAAACTTGGTTTCATGAGTTGCTAAACATTAGAAAGATTAATTTAATTAAACGTCATTTTTAAGTTGCAACAACTTCTCAAAAGGACATGGATTTGGTTTTAATTTTACAGCAGGAACTTCAATGGATAAACCAGCTCAAGTGACCATCACAAGCTGGTATAACCAGCGAAACCATCAAAAATGATGCCAAAACATACCCTAAACTGGTCAAACAAGGTGCTAAACCAACTTAACCATCTTAATTTGGTCAAGCTTTTTTTTTTAGAAGGGCAATTTCTGAAGCCTAAATGCAATCACCAGAAGTAAAAAGCTTTCGCTAGGCTAAAACGATCTACATTACAGTTGCTTCCGCTAAGATGCTAGAAAGTCGTGTTCAAGGTAATGACATTCTGTAGTCTCATTTAGCCACTTGTTAGCGACCATCTTTTTTAAGACACAAAAGTTTCAAAGTTTGCAAGTGGGGTATTTACTTACGTATTTTATGTCATAGAACAAACCATTAAAAGTCTCTTCGGTTTGTTTGTGTTAACTGCAGACCTTATTTCAGTCTTCTGATAAAAAAAAAAACAACAAAAAACAAAACATCGACTTTGAAACAAGGAAACCAGAGGTGCTAATTTGCTAATGTATTTCTGTGTTTTAGGACTCATTGCTGCAGTTGTCTATTGTTGAGTTTACTTAAAATTCAGTTATATGCACTTAATTTTGTAAAGTTTTTTGCAACTTAGAATTAACGAGTTCAATAAAATCAATCTTTCTAAGTTTTATTTTTGACTGTTCTGCTGGTTGCATATCAGTCAGTCATTTTTGTATTTTCTTTAACATGTTAGAAAACTCACAACTCACAGATCTCATAACTACATCATTGCCCGAATTATATATTTCATGATCAGGTTTACTCAGACTAACTTGGTTTACTTTGAAAGAACAACACAATTAAACTTGTCATTTTTAAGTTGCAACAACTTCACAAAATTAAGTAAATGCAGCCAAATGATAAGTAAACTTAACATTTAGACATTAAGTTAAGGTAAAATAAGATGTGTAGTTATATTTGCTTTTCCTTTTCCAAGGCAGTTTCAAAGATATTTTTTAAGTTACATCAACTTTCCAGATTTTACAGTGTAAACTCACACACTGTTTAAATCAAACATGGGCCTGCACTGTCTTACATTAATAGAAGGGATTGGAGGGAACAATGGCAGTTTAACCGTATTATCCTGTCCATATCAAAAAAAGAGAACCGGTTGATTTGGTAAAGGACAGTAACTCTGTTCCACATTTATTCAGTAAATCATGTCAGATTCATTTTTGGGGCTCGAGGCATCTCAGAATGGTGCTGTAGAAAATCACAAATATTTCATGATGCACATCCACAAGTTGTAGATCCACTTATTTGTACATTATGTACAATATTAAATAAAAGTTTTATTGCTGCTTTTAGGCTGGCGAAAAGCCTTTTCTAACCGTGTAAAAGTCACTAGATGAACTCAATTTAATAAGCTAATTGAGACAACTCCAAAGTGTGCATCTCAAAAGTACTATTATGTTGGCTGCCGTTACACTTTTATGGCAGAAAGTGCACAAATAGGCCATTGATGGGAGTCTGATTATGTCAAACCCTGGGGTTAAACCTTAATGGGATCATATGGTGAACTATTTTTCAAACCAGTACTCACAAGACTTTGTTTTTGAAGCTCATAGCTGCAAAGTCTTGGGAAAAAGTTTTATTCATTCTATTTTCATCAAGTTGATAAAAATCATGTGGGACTGAACTATCAAGTCAGAACACAATAGTCCTGATTTGACTCACGGATTTATGTCTGAACTGGTCGACTGAGCACAAGCCCAGTGGCCCATAATGTCAGAGAAGAGACTCAAAGTGCCACAAAGAGGCGGAAAACGATCACAAAGTCAAGCAAAGGAACTGTAAAGAGTCAAAAATAACTACAAAAACAGGCTAAACAACCATGACACTAAATAACTACAAAGAGACTGACCGAAAGTGACACAAAATTACCAAAATGAGACCCAAAAAGATGCATAATGATTACAAAGACATGCAAACAACAACAATAAAAGAGATAAAAGCACCACAAGTCTATCGCCCTTTTTTAACAGAGATCGCGATACAAAGCTGCTATACAGAGTCCCTTCCTTGCACCACCTTTGCATCTTTACTCAAAACCAAACGAGGGCTGCAACATGCTGCTCCAGCGTTTGATTTTAGACAGCATGCCAGCATAGTGGAAGCAAAAGAAGAGTGATGGGTGTGATGTGTAACACAACATCTGCCTCGAAAGTGACATTTAACATACACATTGGCAGTGCTTTCTAAACAATAACAATGGCGTAACATGCCAATAACAATCAGTTACTATCTCTGTTATATGGGGGCTGATCTTGTCCTCTGCTCAGAGGGTTAGGAGCTCCTAAATCTTACTGTTTTCCCAAATTGCAGACATTTTCAGCAGCCCTTCTTCTTTTTCTGAGTTAGCTGCTAAATGCTGCCAGCTGCTTTTTAAATCTCCAGCGGTGAGTTTAACACATAACACGTTATCAAAACGTCCCACCCTGCCATGTTCACACAGACACCATTTCTGCGCTGTTACTACCTCCCCTGCCAACCCAAAGGCGGGCTCCATCTCTGAATTCCGCAATTGCACCTTTTATACAGAACAGCAAGACAGAATAACGGCACACTATTTCCTGCTTTAAGATGCAGCGTAAAAGGGGGTTTATTCGTCTTCCTCCTATGTAGGAGATGTGCCCAGGGGCCCATTGTCTCAAAATTCATAAATGATTTGACTGTATTATAAGAGGTCAGAGTTTACAAGTTTATAGAGGCCGAGACACAAGACGGATGTTGCATGTTATTATTGTATGATTAATATTCTGCATTTCCCATAAAGGTTATATTCCCATGCACGAGATACTTATACTTGCTGACATGATAAGTGAGAAGTGTTATTTTCAGCCCCTAACTGTTGGCGAAATTGGCTAAAAAGGGGTTTCATGCATTGTCAGTTCGGGTTTAAATTATAACTCTACTCACGATATGACATAACATCAATTCTTTGCACAACAATATGATATTTGCCAGAGGCAGCAGGACCAAGTCAATGTTATACAAGCCCCAAGTTTTGAGTCTTTGCTCTCAAGACCCAATTTAAGACAAATCCCAAGTCCTAAACTTTAAGTTATAAGTCCTAAAAAACTCATAATGTACTCTTCACCAAATACCATTTTCACAGCTGAGTGTAAAGTAGCCTATGATAGCACTTGGCATATGTATAGTTGTTCTTTTTCCATTTTGTCTACAGTAATCAAATTTGTGACTGGAGTCTGACTTGTGTCTAAGTCATGTGACTTGAGTCCATGCCTTTGATATTTGCTGATGTCACAAAGTCTACCACAACACGATTTATATTCAGTTCTCATTTTTTTATTTCTTGGCTGTTTGCGATTGGCTGTTTTTTAAGATGGCTATGTAAATTAGTCTCCTGTGCATCAGTAATATTGGTTGATCATTTAATTGATATATTGATCGAGAACAATGTATCACTACACAGCTGACTGTCACAGTCGCATTTGTAGATACACATTAAACCTGAATAAAAACCAGAAAGAGGAAAACTTGACCTTAGGCTGATTTCACTGTCTGGGAGAAATAATAGTGACGTGAGTGGACTCTTGGATTGCCATTCTTTCAAATTTGCAGGGTTTATGTTGAATATATGAATACATCCCCCCTTTTTTTCCGGGCACCTTGATGAATTGATGAGTGTTCAAGACTTCAATTTCAGGAAATATCCTCAAAATTGTATGTGATTTCCTTAGAAATTACCAACCAGATACTGGAACTCTGTGGTTGTGAGATTTTTAAGAGCTCTATAACAACAGTGTGGAGCCTACAGCCCTCAACATCCAATTTTAAAGCATTGCCATGGTGATGGAGAAATATCTTTTAATAATGTAGTCTTATTTTCCCTGAAGCATATGTCATGTTTTGAGCACAAAATGTCCATAATTATGCTCATTTTCTGCACATGTTATATGCAGAATGATTACTGTAGATAAAAGTTGCACTCTATTTTACTTTTGTCTCTATATGATCAGTTATTAATATTTTTATGTCATATCTTATGTTAAATAATATAAATGAAACTCATATCAGCCTTCAGACCACAGAACTGCAGCTCATACTTTTCTCAGCATTGTAAACACAACTCCACAAACGCCCTGCCATCATGGATTTGCAGTAAATCTGTCTTCCTGCTGTAAATACTCTGTGATGACACCATCCCGGTATAAAGGTCGGACACACTTACTAGAGGACGACCTGTTCAGCCCACACTTGCCCCGCCCAACTGCGCAAACCTGTGGCGCGCACCTGCAGCCGCACCTGTCCGGAGCTGCGCGCCCTGGCCGGATAAATATCACCTTCACTTACCTCTCCTGCAAAGAAAATCAGCATCAGTCTGCTCCAGCACTTCTGTCTCTTTCATCTGACATGCTGGAGCTCCTGGCTTACCTTCATGACTCGGAGCTTGTGGCCCGGTTCCAGAGACGATGCGGACTCTTCCTCATTGAAGCCGCGCATCACAGCGGAGGGAGGACGCGCGCTCGGACTGGAGCCCCGGTCCATGCAGAAGAAGCACGTGGACAGGTGAAGGGAAGATGGGACCGCCAGGATAAAAACTCCAACTACCAATACAAAGACAATGGTGTAAGTTTAGTGACAAGTGAAAAAAAACAAAAAAAAAAAACACGTTGCATGACATTTCTACATCATTTTGATTGATTTCAAAGGAATAAATGCTTCTAGTATTTGGTCTGGTTTGCATTACTGTAGAAAATAGAAGTTGAATTTGTATTAAACAGGTTTATTAGAGTAAATAAGGCACTAAAAATATCATCTAGATGTATTTAAAGATGTTTCAAACCAAACTGTGACTGGCTTTTCTCGTTTGTCAGGGTGTCTCTATCCGCTGCGAGATTCTCGTGTACAATAGAAAACTTGTGGGATGTTTACATTCTTCTGTGTCTCCCTTTTCTTATGCAAACACTTTTTTTAGGCTACTGACAAAGTGGAGATAAAGTTACTTTCTGGTTCAGGAAACAGAGTAATCATGAGTACTCAGCCTGTTAAACCATTGTATAAATTCTTCTATGGCTGTTAAAGAGCTTTGTCAGGTTCAAGGAAATAAAGCTGATGATGTCATATTGAGGTCATGGGTTATGTTGGGCTTTGAGGTTGCAGGTTTTTAACAGAGAGTCTGGTTTGGCACTAATAAAAGATGCTGGCTGCATTATGGGAAATGTACTGTTTGGCATTTGTTTTAACTTTATGCATATAAAGTCAAAGGCTGAGTTCAAACTGCAGGCAAAAAAATATTTGTTTCTCAAGTCACATGTGAAGGACAGATTGTCCACACTGTTATTTGCAAGTGATCAGATCAGATTTGTGTGTCCGGACGGCACTGACATATCCACATGGGTTGCTGCAGTAATGACACAGGCATCAGAAACATGAGAAATGGAGGTCCATCATTCCACCCTCCAAATAATCATGCCATTACGTTGACGATATTTGTCAATATTTATTTCTACATACTTTTTGCTGTCCAGACTTTGTTAAATCAATCTTGATATGCCAAAAAATGTATCTGGGCTAGCAGTTTGAACAAGGCCTAAAAGCCCTTGCCTCAACTGCACTGATGTTTGACCCCTCTTTTTTAATTTTTTAACTGTGACTGCATTGTTGGGCGGTTGATGTAATCTGATCTGATACGGTCCAGGAGCCATCTTTTGGCACCTGGTTCTATTGGATTTTGTGGTTGGTCTACAGGTGAATTTAAATCCTCCTCTTTTATGGATTTTTTTCAGTTTGTACATAAAAAATCCTTAGGGGAAATGTCAAAATATAGAAAAAAAATAAAAAATAAATAAAATTTAAACATCATAAAAAATTCTTTATACTTCGGGTAGGTGGTAAGACCAGTGGCAAAAGTCCATAGTGGATGAAAAAGCACATAAATCCACATTTTCTTTTGTAAAAATTTGGTTACAATTTGCACTACATTTGTATGTAAACCTAGTAAACCTTTATTTTGTGCAGGGCTGCAGCAGGCCTCACTATGAGGTGAGGAACTGGCTGTTGTACTTCCTTTTCCTGATCTCGGCAGGCCTGGGCCATGAAATCTTTTACATCACCTGCCTGCCATGCATACACTGGAGCCTGGACCCGTTTCTGTGCCGACGCCTCATCAACATGTGGACTGTAAGTCACAGCTGGAGAGAAAATGTGTGTCTCATCCTTCTCCAGTCTTAAGTCCGTTGGTTTCACAATGCCACCTCTCTTCTCTCAACTCTTCATCTCCCTCTCTTCACCTTTCAACCTCCTTTCATCCCCCTTTCAGTGACCTGTCTCTGACACCATGTTCATATATCCCCAGGCCTTGGGGCCAGCCTGACCGGGGCCCTTGACATGGCAAAAGGCCACACATGAGGACACATTAGTGAAAAAAAAAGTGCGGGGATCTCCCCTTTAGATGTTTATTCTGATAGAATCCAGCACATTTCAACAAGAGACCCCGAAAACATGTCAAATGTGATCCCAGAAGGAGTGTATTTGACACTTTGTGAGTCCCCCTCACTCCTGCGCTGTGTGTGATGATGGGCAGTGTGTTTTTGTGCCCTTTGTGTCCCCGCCCCGAGCGCTTGGTGGGTGCCCTGTGTCTGAACCCCTTGTTTGGCCCCTGAGGGGGAAGAGACACCATTCTTCTGGCATCCCGGCTGCACCAGGCCCCTGCGTGAACTCCTTTCAAACTCACATAAACACCAACACACACATACACACGCTCACACTCCTCGCCTCGCCTGCTAAACACACTCATTGCCCTCCCACTAGTTAGGCATTACCAGCTTTACTCTGTGTTCTCCTCCCCCTGGTCTACCAGCAGAGTGTTTTATTGGCCTCATCAGTGCTGTGAGCTTTCTCTCTCTGGACCGAACATTTGGTCTGTCAGCCCTCGGGGCGCATCACCCCGCACTTCTAACAGCACCCTGCCATTGTGCTGGTGGAGTTATCTGAGGTTCAGGGAGGGCTGTGCACTCTCTCTCCTCTGTCTCTGTCTCACACACAAAACTGGCAACCCACACCAACGTTTGAAGCGCACCCATGCAAATTAAGACTTGTATGCATGGGCACACACACATTACAGGCTCATGACTGACACACACACACAGTCATTACACACACGGACCCCTGTGTCCTTTCCCACTTTCTGTTGGCTTAACTTAAAGGGTGACTTTGGCTGACTTAGAAAACAATGACTGTCATTAACCATATGGTCATGAATTACATTGCTGTGTTGTATGGTATTATTGTAGCATAGTGTTATGCAAATCACACACCTACTGAGCTGTTTGGAATATCAAAAATCCACTTTTGCATAACGGCATAGAGGGCATACAGTAAGATGTGGGTAACTGAATAAACTGCATGTAAAGTTTTCATTAATGATGGCAGACGATGGTCATGTTCAAAGACAAAAACTCTATTCCCAAAAGACAAAACTTTTTCAGCTAAATAGCCTTGGATGCGGATCAGCCATCAGTGATGAAGGCCAACATCAAAATATGTCCATCAGTGACTAAAAATAGTTCTCACCACTACAAGGAAACTGGCATTATAAACCACATTTTTTTCTGCTTCAAGTTCAAAGTGTTTTCAATATCCAGCACAAAAAAAACAACCACTGATGAAACTGATTAACCAACCATAAGCTACAGATTAAAGAAACAAACAACCCAAATGACTATTTTTGTATCAGTTATTCACCCTGTGTTATGTTGAATTCACACAGAAAAAAATGTTTTCCTTGCATGCCTCCATGATGAACCAAGAGTCCAAACACAGAAAAAAAAATCTTAATGAATAGCAGTCATTGAATTCCACATTTAGCTACAGTAAAACTATATGAAAACATCTGTTTACAAACTCATGCAACTCGTGCACTTTAATCCATTTATCCAGTTGTTTCCTGAGTACAAACAGACAGTCCTTTCTAATGGACAACTGAACTAAAAGTAAAAATGATCTATGCTCTTTTCAAAGCCAGACTGATCTGGTAGTTAGTTTGTATTTTTGTGCGACTAAAAGTTGAGTTCAGATTCATCAAAGTCACACAATAACACAAACCAACTACAAGTTAAAACAGTGGTAGACCAGTAGCTCCCATGTTCAGTGAGGTAAAATTACAGTTTTTGTCAATGGAGTCCGACTTTTAGTCCAGTTCCCCATATGAAAGGGCTGTCTATTTGGGAAGAACTGAGCTTTTACTGGAAAAAATGAAACTTGGATTATACTGCATGAGTTGTGTAAGAGTTTGTAAACAAATCTTTTGACATAGTTTTGCTGTTAAATAAGATTTCAATTGAGCAAGAATTTTCATCATATTTGGATTCTTTCTTGACTGGAAGCATGCAAGAAAAAAATACATTATTTAAACAAATTCAACCCAACAAAGAGAATGGTGGCAGATATGATCATAAAGTGTTTAAGGTCTCAGTGTGTAAAGTTTCTTATCTGAAGTCACTAACTAATCACAGTGACAATGCTAACGTGTTAATATTTAGCCTGCAGGTGTAATGTTTACCATGTTCATTACCTTAGTTTTTTTATGATAAAGTGTAGTCAGAAATATTGATATATTAATATAAGGGGCTGACAGATTATCGGCTCAGCTGATATTTGGCATTTTGCCTATTTTCTGTATTGGCATTTTATTTTTATGATCGCCGATAAAACTGATTATTGAAAAAATGGAAAGAAAGCGTCAGTATGAGAGGAACTTTTACTTTGTAAAACCTGAGGGAAGTGTTTTTACTTTTTTTACATACTTTTGTTTTTACCTACTTTTATCAAAAAAAAAATATGCCTGCAATGTCAATTTTTCACCGCCATATCAAAAATGATATAGAATCGGTATTTTATTAAGTATTATATTAATGTTAGAAATTCCAGTATTTAGACCACACGAGCATGTTAGCCTGCTAACATATGCTAACTATTTGAAATACAAGAAAATTGACCATCACAATAGACTTATTCTTGTTTCTTGAAAACCATTTACTGTAAATGAGGTTATTTTTGGCTCCGATTGAGAAGCGAAGGCCTACTCAGCATAACAAAAAATGTACCATAATCTGAAAAAAAACATGTTCTAAAAAGTATGAATATATACAAGTTTCTAAAAGAACACGAGGACTGTGATTCAATGAGCAGGCCAGTAAAGGCTGAGCAAAACTTTAAAATTGGACCCAGAAGAAATTCTCTGGCCTCATTAAGGCTATCTCAGTGAATTGCAGGAACCGCGCTGTAGGGATTTAGCATATTGGCTCCACAGTCATATTATGGAGGAACTATTACATATCTGCAGAAAATAAGTTCAAGAGAGCAAGCAGCAGCATGACTCCCAAAATGCCCATTGTGCAAATGGACCTCTATTATGTTCTGTTGATGAGGTCTACAGTCAGTAAAGTCAAACTTCTAGTGGTTTTACTGTTAAAATATAAGTCCTTTATGAAGCAAGAAGTGTCACACTTAGATATATAACTGTTTTGTGTACACTGATAATTTTCATACCACTGAGAATTTACCCTAAGAGTATTGTTTATTATCATGATTGTTAGGGCTTTCAAAAATGTAATTCTATTAGCGTAACTTAATTTTCCAGTACTTTGATGGTCGCTGGGCTGTTGTACAAAATATCTCACAAAAAAAATGAGCTGTTAACATAATCAACGCTGTGGAACAAAACAAACATCTTGTGTTTTCTCTATTTTTTCCATACAAACAGTAACACACACACACACACACACACACAAACACAGTTCCACACACTCAGTTTGATCCACATGTTGACAGATCAAAGTCCAAAGCTGCACAGGCCTCGATCAATACACTTATTCACAAGAAACACACACACTCGAGCACACTTATCTGTGTTTATGTGTGTCTTGACCTGTCTTTAACTCTTTCCCTTAATGTGACCAGACTGTCCCTGGGTCAGTCCTTTGATGCGACTTGTACAAAGGCACCAGAGAGACACTGGCCCATGAGGCGGCTGAATATAATGTTTGTGTTGATGGTGAGTGCGAGGGGTGGGGCGAGGGTATCATCATATCATGCGAGCACTTGAACTGGTAGGCAGATTCATTGTGTGGAGGCAGAGTGGGGAGCGCTGTGGATGATGAGCACACAGTATGGCCTGTTGTATGAATACACCGTCATCATGAATAGAGGGGGTCAGACGTGCTAAATGGGTTCACTATTGTCTGTCCTCTGTTTATTGTTCACTTCATGGTAGTGATTATTTGGTCGGGGTGTATGTGTGTACAGTACAGTGTAGGCAGATGCATATATTGGAATAATAAACTTTATATTAATGCATGGCCAGAGGGTGAGAAGAGATGAAAAAGAAAGCTTTTGGAAAGAATAAGACACTATTGTTGGAGATTTCATATCATTATTTCCCTTTTTTATGCCTATTTAGCCTTACAGTGGTCACTCCTGTTCACATACACTCACCCACAACTTTATTAGGCACACCTGTTCAACTGCTTGGTAACAGACATATCTAATCAGCCAATCACACGGCAGCAGCTCAGTAAATTTGGGCATGTAGACATGGTCAAGACGATCTGCTGATGGTCAAACTGGGCATCAGAATGGGGAGGAAAAGTGACTTTGAACATGGCATGGTTGTTGGTGCCAGACGGGCTGGTCTGAGTATTTCGGCAACTGCTGATCTACTGGGATCCCACACACAACCATCTATGCACAAACATCTCTCGGGTTTACAGATAATTGTTCAAAAAAGAGAAAATATCCAGTGAGTGGAAGTTTTTTGGCAAAAATGCCTTGTTGATGCCAGAGGTCAGAGGAGAATGGCCATACTGGTTCGAGCTGATAGAAAGGCAACAGTAACTCAAATAACTACTCATTACAACCGAGGTATGCAGAAGAGCATCTCTGAACGCACAGCACGTCGAACCTTGAAGTAGACGAGCTACAGCGGTAGAAGACCACACCTGGTGCCACTGCGGTCCGCTTAGAACAGGAAACTGAGGCTACAATTTGCAGAGGCTCAACAAAATTTGACATACGAAGATTGGAAAAACGCTGCCTGGTCTGACAAGTCTCGATTTCTGCTGCGATATTTGGATGGTACTTTTATTTTGGGGTTGTTTAGGTACCTCAAGTCCAAGTTAGAGAGTATGCAGATAGAGACTAGAAGCTGATAAGCTGACTGAAGCTTATCTCTGCATCAACACTGAAGGCAGGGGGAAACGGCTAGTCTAAATGTATCCAAAGTTCAAAATGTACGCCTACCAGTACCTCTGAAGCTCACTAATTTACGCACTTTAGCTTGTTAGTTTAAACTGGACACAAACTGAAATGTAAAAATGCTATTTCTACAAAGCTATTTCTTGCCCAGAGTCTTGTCATCACTAAGAGGTTGCCAATCTAACACTACACGGGTTTCCGTCATAGATTTGCGAAAAACTTCAGCAATTGTTTGAAATGTCAATGAAACACAATTGCGAGCATACGGCTTTGCCATTGACTGATGTTATGCCGCTTCTCAACACAAAGCTCTCTGGCATTCAAACATCAACTTTTCTCCCTCTGAACCCTTCGGTATCGGCTCCCCAATCACCTTGTACCCCTGCGAGCATTCAATAAGCTCGGTGTACTGAAACTAATGCTGTCTGTTGTTCTTTGACTTAATTTTTTATATAATAAACATGAAAATATTTCCTAAAGAGAGTAGTTTGTTACCTCTTGTGCTCAGCGATAAGGCATCCACCCACTGTCTTGTCCTTGGTGATGAAAAGGAAGGTTTTGGTCTTAGAGGGACACTTGGTCTCCACCTGCTGGAAGTCGAGGTCGTTGTCCACCATGTTCCTGATCTCCTCCACCTGACAAACAAATAGAAACACTAAGCTGGTTTCCATTACAGGTTTGCGCCAAACTTAAGCGATATTTTTCAAATGTCAATAAAAGACATGAAGAGAGATGAATGTGTTTCCACTGAGAGATGTTATGCAAGTCGCAGACGTAGGCGTGTTATGCGAGCAACAATGGAAAGACAAACCTCTTTTACGTGGGAGCGGGCACGTATGAGGGATTTGTAGGAGTCCACGATTTCACAGAGAAACTGTGGATTCAAAACTTTTGTATTGATCCGTTCAACTTTTGAAGAGTTATGCGATGCAAAAACACCTTTTGTAGTGTTTGCTACATCGTGTCCAAGAGAGCCAGTTCCAACCGACACATCGTGTGACCTATAAAAACAGGGAAAAGGAGTGTTTCTATTGCAGTTTTGCGAGATATGTCTTTTTTGAATCGCCTAAAAGCTTTTTTGCGATAAATGGGAGTTTTTTTTTCCGAAATTGAATTCTTTCCTAATTGTGCAAAATACAGACACAAAACATCACTATGAAATGAAAATGGGTGTGGTCTCTGCAAGGGCCTGAAAGTAGCGGCTGGGAAGCAGCAAAGAGGCCTGCAGATAAAACATACAACGGATTAATATGTTTTAGATTTCCTGTTGAGTGTGGCTTTGTGTCAACAGATTGGGGAAGACCCTTTTCCAACTTGACAATCTACAATCAATATTACTTAATTTGTAGAGCACCTTTTATACAGGTTAGTGCATCCAAAGTGCTTCATAGATGACAAGCTGATAAAAAGACAGAACAAAAATAACAAAAAAAGATTGCCCCCTGGTGTCTGACTGCAGTATAGGTCATAAAGCCACCCATCTTTGTTAGTGAATGGGACATGGGCCAAAGCCACCATACAAGGTGCCACCTGCTACTCAGTAACCATTCATATGCACTGGACACTTCGACATGTCGCCTGGAGGAACCGGAGATCGAACTGCTGACCTTCTAAATTGACAACGACTCGCCCTACCTCTGAGCCACAGAGAAATAGATTTAAAAGTTAAAATAACATTAATAGTAGAGTGGATAATGTCCGTGTGCACAAAGCCAGGCTCATAAAGAAGTGTTTTTATCAGTTTGTCATAGAAGAGCTTTACTGTCCTCCACTGAGCTCTGACCTCAACACCTTTGGGATGAACGGGAACAGTGAGGCAGGCTTTACTGCCCAATACCAGTGTCACTACAAACTAAGACAATCTTGTGTTTGTGTGTTACTGGGAGCAAATTCCTGCAGCCAGGTTCCCAAATCTTGTCCAATCTCTGCCTCCTCTCTTTAGTTTTTTTTTTTCTTTTTTGGAAGTTATAGCAGCGTGTGAATTCCCACGATTTTGGAATGTGGGAGAATGTTATGACATATTTTTGGCCTTTCTGTGTACTCCATAATCCCGCCTGTCTCTCCCTCCCTATCTGTGTACCTTTATACGTCCACAAGTTGCTTCACTAACAAGCGGGTTAGCAGACATACTTTTACATCGTATTCGCCATGGTAACAAGCATTTCCTGATTACAGTGTCAGCAGAGATGGTAATAACAACCTCTCTGTTCTCTCCTCTTAAACACACACATTAGTGTCCTGTTCGCTCTGTGTGCGATGCCTCCCTGCTCCTCGCTAAGACAGCCATTCATTAAATATACAAGGCAGAGCTTTAAATAAACCTGGAGCTGGAGCAGGCTGCCCCTCCGAGGGCCGCTGGGGATCTCATGAAAGAGAATAGGCAGCACATTTGGCAGGACACACACACACACAACACACACACATACACAATAATACCTATACGCCACTACTTCACAAACACACACCTTGCACCGAGTGTGTCATCTTGTCAAGAGCCCTCCGTCTGACCCCGCCGGCTTTAGACGCTGCGTCAGCAAACCCTGCCTTCTTCAATTCTCAGTTTCTCACAATAGATTTTGTTTCTGTGCCACTGCAGCATCTGCACTTTATACCAGGGTGGGTCTCCACTCTTGTACAGTTCTTTTTTTGTGGAGTGGGAAGGGTGATTACTTATTTATAAGACTGTGTGGTTAGTTTTAGACCATACCCTGATCAGGATTTTACTTCCTCTACTCATTATTTTATTATCATCTTCCTCCATCTCTAATTTCTGCTTTTGTGGCCAGCACACTGCAGTACTCTGACGTAGTCCTTTATTCTATTTGACTGTAATGATGTTGTATTATAAATATATACCATATAAAGCCGGCAATACTATTAAAATGCTCTTCATTCCTGAAGTGAGGCTCGATGTTGCAACACAAAAATACCATAATGGTTCTTATAAGCTCGACAACTTTCATCAGTATTAATGCAAATCAGTGTAAATGGATCATGTTAAGTGTAAATCTGACAAAAATGGAATATAATTTTCATGACATCAAAAATAAAAAGTAGTATCTGAAACCAATAAAAGATTTGGTGGGACCTTCTTAGAGACACCTGTCCCCTCTCCTCTCTCAGTTGGTGATGTACATCGGCCAGGTGATGAAAGATGTGCTAAAGCTGCCTCGCCCTCTCTCGCCCCCTGTGGTCAAGCTAGAAACACGCGTGGATGCCGAATACGGGCTACCCTCCACCCACGCCATGGCCGCCACCGCCATCTCCTTCACGGTCTTACTAAGCGCTTCGTCCAGGATACAGGTGAGCATTAATGATAGCTGTAATTCAAGACAGTAAACCAGCTCAAAGGTGTTCTCAGTTACACTACTTACTCACAAATATTACTCAGTAATTTCAACAAATGTACTATGATCTGTGAGATTATTTCAACTGCAAAAACAGATCACAGTACTGGTCATAGTCATCAAATACGTGTCAGTAGATAGTGATGGTCAGTGAGACCATTGACATCCAATGTCAAAGACCAGTCTAAAACCAAAATGGGGGTTTCCCTCATAGACTGTATATAAAGATGGACAACATGACACTGCTGGCTGAGGCTACTAAGCTGAACCTTTACAAGCACACTTGTGGTTCAATTTTGGGTTCACTATTTCGCCTTAGGATATTTCAACATGCAGACTGGAGGAGCAAGTGGAAGACCCGCTTTATTGCTGTGTCTTGATTGGGAACTGTGAAATTATTACTGAGATGTTAACAGTCAATGATCACACTACTCATTACTGTAAAAAGAAAAAAATGATATAACCACCAATGATGCTTGCAAATGATGTACTTACACCTCATTAGGGCTTGCACAGGCAAAGTGGATGTTGAACTGTAATTGTGACAATGAGTATTTCATTAACTGTGCTATTAAACTGCCATCTAATTTTATGGATCCTTTTTAAGATAAGGGAGTTCGTGTTAAATTAGTCAATCCAAATGAGTCGCTCAAATCAAAGTGCTGAATGCAAAGCTATTTGAGGCAGTGGGAAGCTGTGGACGGCAGCCAGCTCACTGGTAGCTGAGTGGGATGAAGGGAGTGGACCCCCTGTCCATCACCGAGTCCTGACCGAGCTGTTAGACAATGGGAAAGGAGAGGCGGGGCCAGCAGTCACCATCAGTCACCATCAGCCACACCCGTCGAGCTGCTGTTTGGTCTTGTGATAGACTCGACTGAGTCAATGACTGTCAGTCCACGTCTCCTCCTCCCGACTCTTCCCCTTCTTTATCTCTCCCACTCAACAGCTAAGTCAATAAAACACTCAGCGGCTCAATCATAGGCCGTCTTAATCAAGCACCGCGTTTTAATGAAGACCCGAGTGAATTCTAAATACTGCCTTTAGTAGTTTACAGCCTCAGCAGCTGTCAGCCTGATTTGTGGTCACGTCAGTTCAGCTATTTGCCTTAATTTTCTTGCTGTGATGTTCTCAAGGTCAGAAGATATCATCTCAACAACCCTGAGACACCCCGTGTACAGTAGAGCACTTAAACTGTGGCCTGAAATTCCTCAAGGATTGCCCGAAAAGAAAAGAGCATGCATAGCTATAGATGAGTAGCAGGCTGTTGCAGAGGCTCCTGAATAGCCACAGGGCCTGGGGGCAGCTCGCCCGATTCCCGGAGCAGGTCAGAGGTCACGACAGTCAATCACAGAGTGACCCCCTCCTGTCCCCGGCATCCTTTGTGGCCATTCAAAAAAAAAAAAAACCTCTCTTCATGAACTACCAGTGAATAGGCTTCCAGCTGCAAAAGACAGGAAAAGACACAGGAAAAAAGGAGGAGAGGAGGGGGGCACAGGAGGGGAGGGCGGAGGAGGTGAATGAATACAGAAGGCCTCTCTTCTCACTGTTATTGAAATGGAGGGGGGGAACAAAACCTGCCGCCGTAGGTAAAGGAGGGAGGGGAGAGAGGATGGAAAGACAGTAGAGGATAAAGGAGCAGTGACTTAATGACAGGCGGTACGTCAACCCTGAAGAATGGATCAGTGGCAGAAAGAGGAGTTGCACAACGCCTATAAGAGGAGTGACGAATGGATGATTTGATCAAAAACTAACAAGAAAAAGAGGACGCTTCAAAAAGTAAAAAAAACTGCTTGTGTTTACACTGAGGAATGTTAGGAATTCTAGGCACATGACGCATAACATTCACAGATTTCATCTTTTATCTCCCTAATCAGGGTGCAGTGTTTGTCACTGTGTGTGTGTGAGTTATCGACATACCAAACGCGACAGTTACTGATCTAAGTGTGTTTTCATGTCTTCCAGTTCCAGTTCGAGGTCGGTCTGCTGATCGCACTGACGGTGTCGTCTTTGGTGTGTCTGAGCCGCCTTTACACTGGCATGCACTCAGTTTTGGTGAGTTAGTACACACACACACACACACACACACACACACACACACACACACACACACACACACACACACACACACACACACACACACACACACAGAGTCCAGCATAAAACATTCAAGCTCAGTGTTGGATTCATTATTCATATCTGTGTCTGGTTAAACTGTCTAGATGAGGCTTTGATCCAAGACTCTTAATTCATCAGGGACTTTATGTTGCCTTCATTTTATCTGAAAATATTGAAGTCAAAATATAAAGCTGTATCACTTATTAAGTCAGTTATGTTTAAGTGTACATTTATCACATCACCTGAGATTCTCTTTTTTTCCTGTTGCAATATACTTTTTAAACAAGACATTCATTACTTTTTTAACGTAGCAATGCATGTGTTTTATATTGATCTATGGAACTGTTATGTGATTTTATTTGTCTCTTTGATTCACGTCGCTCACCTTTTTTTTTTAATCCTTTAATGTGTTTTTTCTGCAACTCACACCAAAACGATTGATATTGCTAAACAGCGCTACAGATAAGTCAACTGTCCCTTTAAGCATACATGGTGAAATACTGCCTTTATTCTGCTTTCAGGATGTGATCTGTGGGGCTTTAATCTCAGCTGTCATCTTGTTCCTGACCTACCCATTCTGGGAAACCTTTGACCATTTCCAGCTCACCAGCCGCATCTCCCCCTTTGTGGCGTTGTCTCTGCCGCTCTTCCTCAGCTACACATACCCTGAGCTGGACCATTACAGCACCACACGGGGGGACACCACTACTATTCTAGGAGTAGGGGCTGGGTGCTCTGTGGGATATTGGGTGAACGAGCAGCTTGGAGAGACTTTTGAGCCCAAGGGGGTGCTACCCGTACCCCTACCCACACTGACGACAACCGCACTAGCACGAGCTGGCGCCCGCTTCCTCATTGGAGTGGTAGTGTTAGTGGGAACTCGGCAGGCAGTGAAGACACTGAGCCTGCAGGTGTTGTACTCATTTTACAGAGTGCCAAAAAGTGACGACAGCGCCAGGAGGAGGAGAGAGATCGAAGTGCCGTATAAGTTTGTCACATACACAGCTGTGGGACTTGTCAACTCTATACTAGTCAACAGAGTCTTCATCCTACTGGGGCTACTATGACCTATTAACATATGACTGATGTATAATGATCTGAACTAAACAAAAAAAGACCTCATATTTATTTCAGTGTGTATCAAATGACTTTTTTTTTTTACATAACTTTCTTACACAAGGAGCTTCTGCTGGGATTGATTCACAAAAGTGTACTTAAGCTGTAAGCAAATAAAATGTTTTGCTCACGTAGCAATGAAGTTTTTTTATGGCTTCCCAGATTGATCGTTATTTGAATTGTGTAGTCAAGGCTGTGTGATTGAAGTAATGTGTATTACAGAAGCCAAACAAAAATTTCCACATGCGAGCTCCCCATTGTTACTCCTTCAAATAGGAGAACCCCACCTTAAGCCAGACAAGCTCGTACCAGTCGGGAAAGTCAAAACCAGTTCAACTGAAACTCTGCAACATCATTTCACCAGCACCTGTCTTTGTCCCCCAAGTCATATCACTTGGCGGGTTAGAACAGGCCATCTGCTGCGCCATATTGGCCTGCTTATTACACACGCAGTGTGGTAATGAAAGAGTTAACCGCCTTTTGCTACAGTAGAGTTTGAAGGAATGCCGGAGCACCTGTCAGACTTAATTTACAAGACAGCTTGTGATCTGGCACGTCTCACTTTTATATGGGAGGCTGCTGGCTGCAACAGTTTCTCTTTGTATTAACAGTGAAGCAACGACGTACACAGCACAAGTTACCTGATGAAAATATGCACTCTTAAAAAAAAAAGATTCAAAGCTAGAAAGTGAAAAGTGAGAATGGCTTTATTGGATGTTTGAAGGCGAGAATGTTTTGTATCAAAGGATAAACAGTCTTTAAATGAAGGACCTGAGCTTCGGTTATTGTGGACGTTGAAACAGTGGTCGTTGTGTTTCATATTACATCACCTATCTAAGACCAGAAAACATCGAATGGTACCATTCAGTGAATTTATTTTGTGTCGGTATGATTCAGATCTTATTGAAGGCCGCCACATCCACAGACTGAACATATTCCTCGAAGGCGGTGATTGCTTCCTCCAGCATATCTGTGCCCACTTTATCATCCTCCACCACGCATCCTATTTGGAGCTTCTTGATGCCGTAGCCCACCGGGACCAGCTTGGACTGCCCCCACAGCAGCCCGTCCATGCTGACGCTGCGGACGCACTCCTCCAGCTTGGCCATGTCCGTCTCGTCGTCCCAGGGTTTGACGTCAAGCAGGATGGAGGACTTGGCGATGAGAGCTGGCTTCTTGGACTTCTTGGCGGCGTACTCGGCGAGGCGCTGCTCCTTGATTTTTTCTGCTTCGGCACTCTCAGCCTCGTCGTCTGAGCCAAATAGGTCGATGTCGTCATCGCTGGTGTCGTTCGTCGTGGCTGGGAGGACAAACTGACTCTTAGCCGCCGGGAGGCTGGCTTTTTCCCTCTGGAATGACTTGATGTGAAAATACCAGCGCATGAGGTGGCAGAAGGTCGAGGAGGGAGCAGAGGGGATGGCGTCGAACATTTCCGTGTCAGCCTGTGATGCCACAAAGCCCTCCATGTAGCTTTTGTCTGCCAGAAAGTCATTGAGAGCTTTAAGGCCGGCTGTCGTGCTCATGTCACCAAACACAGTTTTTGTGGAAGTTGGACGGGAGGACGGGGCCCGCAAGCATTCGTTTTGCGTGGGGAACTTGTGCTTCATGACTTCCTGCATGGGGACGTCGTGTGTGAGGGTGGTTTCAGTAGTGTGGCCACTGGAAGAACCAAGGCAACAAAGCAACAGGTAATGAGTCACTGAGATTAATTACCATGCACTAACCCCAAGGCACAAGTAACCTAAATTAAGACCAGGCATGCCTGTTCAAGCCCACACGCAGATGCATACCATTCTCAGCAAAAACACAATAGAGTCTTGTTAATTTTTAATTCGTCTGACTTTAGTAAAAGTAGCCTTGTTACTGATATATAAAACACAATGGCTCCACATAAAGATGCTGCACAGACTGGTCCTTAAGTTTCCTTCATGCACCTCTGCCGCACACACAAACCACACGCCAAACACCCGTAATTAAAACATTTCAAGCCTAATTTTTTCCTGTTATTATCCAAGCATAAACTGCTATGCATTTTTGAATAGAGGATTAGGAAGGTGAAATCACAGGAAAGGCTCGATGTCCATCTCCAGGGCTGAGCAGGGCATCGTCAGCTCAAAGCGGTTGATGACATCCGGGTGGAGGACACCGAGACGCCCTACGCTCTTTCCACGGACAAAGATCTCTGCGCAGCGACCGGGAAAAAAGGTGGAATCTAAGAGAAAAAAACATAAGAATATGATATAAAACCCAAATTACCGTCCCACTGCTGTATGCCTCCACGAAACAGTCAAGTTGCTCTGACAGTTTACATCCATGTCTGTGAAAATACGGATGCTTCACACACATTCAGAATCTGACCAAATGTCTCCCCTTCTGTTCCTGAGATACTTCGTTGAATAATGGCAAGAAAAGTGTTTTTGCAGAACACTATGGTGTGACAGGGAAATTAAACGTTTTAATGGTTGAGCTCCCCAGTCCATCTGACTCTGTGACTGATTATAACCCTGTGAGGCCTCTCAGGTCATCAGCCGGAGGTTTTTATAACTGTGCCCAGAAGTGGATTCAGTCCTGATGAGGGTGCATTCAGTTTCTGTAGTCCAGCTCTGTGTAATAAGCTACCTGCTGACTTGAGGTCCAGAACAGCAAATTTAAACCTTTCTTTTTCTCCGAGGCTTATGGTTATAATAATAAAAACTTTATTTTTATAGCACCTTTAAAAACAGAGTTTACAAAGTGCTTTAACAAAAAAAGTAAAGCAGAAATGTGATACATGGACGGCAATACAACAACAGAAAGCCAAACAGTTCTATTGAACACAAGCGAGAAAAAAAATTAAAACCAGAGGACAAATAATAAAAGATACAGGACACATAATGTCAACATAAAATAACACAAAGAATCAGACCCCAAAAAACAACAATAAAAGCAAACAAACCACAAATAAAAGGAAATAAAATAGACAAAACATAAATTAAAGATAAAATAAATAAAAATAAATAAAAAATACATCACATAAAAGCAATGGTTGTGTGTGTATGTGTGTGTATGTGTACTTATTTGATCACAATTGATAGTGCTATTTATGCTACCTATGTTCTCTTATTTTCTTTTTATCTGTTGCCTTTAAATGTAAAGCACTCTGAATATGTCATAAAATGTACTATATCAATAAATTTGCCATTGTCATTTTGTATGCAAAATGTCATCACTTCATTATATTTTATTAAACATTTGTGTGATAGTTTGTGAGAATTAGCATATGAATTCTTGAGTTATGGTAATGGACTGCACTTATGAAGTGCTTTTTTTTGGTCTTCCGACCACTCAAAACACTTTTACACCTCATGTCACAGTCACACATTCACACACACATTCACACACTGCGGCCGAGGCCACTGTACAAGGTGCCACCTGTTACTCAGTAACCATTCACACTCCGAGGATGAAGCATTGGGAGCAATTTGGGGTTAAGTATTTAGCCCAAGGATACTTCTGCACATTGACTAGAGGAGCTGGGGATCAAACCGCTGACCTTCCTTAGAGGACGACCCGCTCTACCTCTCAGCCACAGCCGCCCACATGGCTAAAACCATGTTTTATGAGGTCACACTAAACTTTACCTTTAACTACCAAATTCTGCTCAGCTGATTCTTGTGTCCGAGTGGACCTTGGTCCTTGAGAGAGGAAACTCTCTCAAGGACTTGAGATACAGCATTCACAGGAAGGACATGGATGCAAAGTTGCAGTGACCTTGACCTTTGACCTTTAAAATACAATCACTTCATAGTTCATAGACCAGAAGGAGAGCACACATTATGCCTGTTTTAAAAACAAAACATTGGCTGACTACTTTTTTTCTCATTGATTTAAGAAATCTTTTATTAGTTTATGAGGCGCTGCATGGCCTTGCACCAGACTACATCTCAGAGATGCTTTTATTTGATTTTATATGAACCGGGGAGGTCCCTCAGATCCTCCGACTCTTCTTTTTTTAGCTGTTCCACCGAGTAGAACTAAAACATTTGGTGATTCTGCTTTTAGCTATTACGCTCCAAAGCGCAGGAACAGCCTGCTGGAGGATCTGAGAGGAGCTGAAAATACTGATACTTTGAATCATAAATTAAAAACTTTTCAGTCTGGCTTTTATGTAGTGTCTTATTATCAAAATTTTACGGTTTTTACATATTGTATTTTTTAAAATTTATTTTTTAAGATCCATTTTTTCTTTTTTTCTTTTTATGTTGTTTTTGTTTTTGTTTCTTCAATCAAACTGTAAAACACTTTGAATTGCATTTGATTTGTTTGAAAGTTGCCATATCAATGAGATTTTATTGATTGATAGTTGCGTCCAAGTGAACGTTTGTGCCAAATTTGAAAAAAGTCCCTCCAGGCATTCCTAAGATGTGGTCACACTGACCTAGACCTTTGACCACCAAAATCTAATTAGTTCATCGATGAGTCCAAGTGGACATTTGTGGCAAACGGGATGAAATTCCCTCGAGGCATTCTTCAGAAATTATGTTCACCAGAATGGGACGGACGGACAACCCAAACACATAAATCCTCCAGCCACGCTTATTGCAGATGCCGAGGCATAAAAATTAATCATTACTTTAAGTGCGAAGTGGAGTTTAGGGTTACATTATTTATCGGATAGCCCCATACAACTGGCACTGACTTCTTTTACTAAAGCCCAGACAGTCTATGCACCTCACGTCCTTTTGTAGACTCTTATATAAAACATTATCACCTCCACAGGCTTGTTTGCAATCTGTTTGCATCCTGACAAACTAATTTTGACCGGTGTGTTACTACCTAACATGCCATCTGTTTGATCTGGGTGCTTCTTGGACCATGTTCCTGTCACTATGTATAGCTGCAACACTTACTTGCAACGTAAAACATACTTGCACTTGCAGAGGCATTTGTTTTTCTTTCCAGTATTGATGACATCTTTGAGTATGAAGCAGCTCAAGTGGTGTTTGCACATCACATCACAGAGATCATTAGTCAATCATACAGTGAGGGCGGCGCTGTGCCCCCTTTCTTTTTCCTTGATTTTCTTTTGATAATTGTAATTTCACCTACACTGGTTATCAGTGATCAATTCTTCAAAAATCCAAATGGACGGGGTATTACATGGACCGCTAATGCTTAATATCAATCATTAGCAGAGCAGCAAAATGAGCGCCACTTATGTGAAAATGCCAAAGGTCATTACTCTAAAGCAACTACTGTAGGCCATTTGAACATAATCAGATTTTCTGTCCCTTCGACTTTCAAGCACGCATTTCTCCTTCTGATTAAAATCTGGCGGTCCAGTGTGTGTGTGTGTGTGTTTGTGTGTGTGTGTGTGTGTGTGTGTGTGTGTGTGTCAGTGTCACGAGTGAAGGTCACTCCAGTCCAGATGGAACAAAAAGCCTCCATCGACAGTGAAATGGAAAACACTATGTTCAAAAACACTGACATGCAAGCAGACAGAAAGACGGACTGGACAGAGATTTAACAAGATACAGGGGTTGCCATGACAACAGCCCCACACACAGAGACATCTCCCATAGTGCACTGCTTCTTCCCACGCTGCCTTGCTAATGGGTTCCAGAGCCCACTGTTCACTCATCACTATGGATGAAGGCTTACAAAACACATGGATTGTACTTTCAAACGCGTGTGCGTGTGTGTGTGTGTGTGTGTGTGCGCGTGTGTACATGTGTGCATATGTGCGTGTGTGCGTGTTTGTGCGTTAGGAGGGTATTGAGGCAGGGAAATTCTCTCATTTATTTCAGTCGCCCGCTCTGTGTCTGTTAGGTGTATTAAAAATCGGCGGAATGCTCTTGCGTTGGTTCACACGTCATCTACTTGTACCATGAGCAGGATGCCATGGCAACTATATAAATAGCTCTGGTACATCTTAAATAACCAATCAGTCAATGAAAATCCTACACTTGAGCCAGGCCACTTTCCACCCACTCTCCTCCAACTTTCAGCAAAAGCTCTCAGCGGAGAGGAGAGTTAGTTGCATCAGATAACAAATATAAAGCTGGCTGATGCTGCCATTATCATTTTGCCACAGGATTTATTACTATTTTAAACAACTGGACAGAGACAAAGGTTCTTACTGGAGTAACACTTCAACTGATTACTGGGTTTTGATGTTTGGTGTTATAATTTTGATTGTAAAGCTGGTTTCCATGCAGAAAATAATGAATTTCCAGGCTAAAATGTTGAAATATGTTGAAAACAATGTAAGTAAAAGGATAATGGCAGTTGGATCTGATAACAATGTGCTCAGGAATACATGAAAACTCTAAAAAGGGAGTTTTGTTTTTGTCGAGAAATCTCATGAAAAGACCAAATCCAACAATCTGTTTCTTCGTTTCTTAAGATTTCCATACCTCTCCTGCGTGTCTGCAGCTGTTAGCTACAAGCCTTTTTTCATGTACTGAAGGAAAATATGTCAAGAATATTTTGTTTCATTTCTAAAAAACACTTAACAGTTTCATCAACCAGCTGGGCCCTGTAGTTTTTAGCAAAAGTTACTCAAATAGGAGGACATAGTGCATTGTTTAGGGACTATTTTTAGCTGCAAATAAACACACATTTGGTGTTCTTGTAAGACTTTACAGCAGCTGGACAGCGTATGTTGGACTGAGTTAAAATAAACCACAGTAGGTTCATGGTAATGAAGAAACATGTGACCCAGTGCAACAGTGTGGTTTGTTAATGTGCTTTTTAAAGTTTCTGGACAACAAAGGAGCTCTGTGGCACAGAGGAACAAGATATATCAGGCTTTAGATACATGAACAAGACAGTACGCCTTAAGATGGACAAAGGATGGATACATTTTGGCTTTGGTCTTTTCATAGAATTAGTTGACGATAAGGAAAACATATTAGCCCTTAACTTTGTAAGCACAATGTCATATTGCACTCACAGAGCTTTTATTATCCCTCCCTTACAGAGCCTTTATTTTCTAATTTGATCTGCTGGCCACAGTTACAAAAATGACTTAAGTTGCAAATAAACAAAATTATTCCATAATGCGAAGTTTGGAGTGTATGAGTTGTCTGCACACAGTTCTCAACATGGTGGTGCCTGAGCCGCCAGCCAACAGCTGATCGTGATAACTCAATGAAAAGCACTAAAACAACATCAACAGTGACAACGCTAACAGTGTTAAGATATATAATGGACCGCCACTCAAAGTCGGAGTTCCTACTTGTGGACTCAGGGCACACCGACTTCAGCGGTCTGCCGTCACACGACAGCAGGCCACGAAGGCGCACATTGTAAATGGTAAGAAATCAACTAAAAGGCAACGTAAAGTATATTTGAATGTATTTAACTAAAATAATACGTCTACTATCACAAAGTAAAACCTGTTCTGCATGTAAATTGCCGTCAAAATATATCAGTAATGTTGTTAGGTAGCTGGTTACGGGAAACAAGTGTTAATCTGGAAAGTGGTGAAAAATTAAAAATGCCAAAACTAAAAATAAATTGGCCGCAGAAACACCAGTTCATCACTGTCTGTCATGTTTTTTCTTCACGTTTGGTGTTATACACCTGGAACACTTGGAAGTCGTAAATTCCAACTGGGAAATTCCGAACGCAGCATTAGTGGTGGCGATGAGCTAACATGCACTAACATGCACGAACATGCACGTGCACCTGGACCGGCTGACTACAACAAGCAATAGAGGAGCTAAGATACACACAGAGGGAGCGTGACTTCATTCACTACTCAGGATGCCAGTACTCCACCATGTCTTTAGATTGCAATTAGTGATTTGCTATTATATTAATTCTCTGAATGTTGCATACAGAGCCTTTACAGCAGCTATTAAAGATAATTATAACAGCAAGGTATCAAAAGGTAATGTGAAAATAATGACTCATAGTGATGAACCTGAATCTGCAGCTGCCCTCGGTTTTACAGAGCTTTACAGCAACTTTCAGCTCCTTTACTGTTTTGGTTCACTCTCACTATTCTAATAGTGCTACTTTCTGCAGTAGCAGACAGCTGTTGTCAGGAAAAAAAGCTCTTAAAACCCACTGTACACTATCTGCTCAGCATCAAGCAGCAGAGGGATAAGGTTAACGACTTGTTTGTGAACATATGGAGCATTTGGAAGCTAAAGAGCCAAATTACTTCCCCCAGGAGTTTCCAGACACCAAAAACAGAGCTAAAAGAGAGCGCAAGGTTTCTTAAACATTGATTTGTCGCGGCTTGCTATGACTAAAACATCTGCTCCCATTTACTGATTTTATTTTTTGGAGCTGGACTGTTCATTAGGAGTGCTAACATTAACATTCTTTGATTTCACCACAGATGCACTCCGGGCACAGACGGAACAGCAGAACACGAATGAAAGTGAAACTTAACTGTTCATTGCACTAGGTCTAACGTTTGCTCTGCTCATATAAGATAAAAAAAATAAGCATGTTTGCCGTATCCACTTACATGCCGATATTGTGTTCACCAGTTGTTTCTGCTGCCCCCAAGAGGCCAAATTTTTTTTTTAAAAAAAGGTACTGTCGGTTTAAATAAACCAACCAAACAATAGTACTGAACTTTAAAAATACACATCGGCCAAACACTTAAGATCAATTACTGAACAAAAAGCGAGTCAAATGGACATGGTCTCTTTCCTGACAAAGGGAGTGCAGGCCAAGACTTTGCATTGGACACAGTTGTTAAGTGAAACACAGGCATCTGTCTTCTAAGTGGTTTCTTCCTCCACTTTTGATCCCCTGACTCGTTATTTCACCCCCCCGAGTGGAGGAAACTCAGCTGACATGTATTCCCTCAGCCCCTCACTCTCTCCTCTGTCAGTGCTGCGCCTGACGGTGAATTTGCTGTAGCGCTGTTTCACCCTGCTGATCGACACATCCTGAGGGTGTGCGTCTGTGTCAGGTGAGCTCTTAGACTGGGTCATGACCTTGTAATGGGGTTAAGGACATGCTGACATATGGAGGGGGACTAATGCTGCATGGAGTGTGGAAAAAAAAAGTAGCAGAGAAGATAGACTGAGTGGGAGTGAGTGTCCAGTGTGTTGTGCATTAGTGCGTACTGTGAGAGCATGTCCATTTCAGCTCCCTTTTATGTGTGTGTGTGTGTGTGTGTGTGTGTGTGTGTGTGTGTTTGTGCCTGTCAGATGGACAGTCTGAGCACCCGTGGGTGGGTGTTATATGTGCCAGTCTGTCTCTTTGCTCAGCACTGCAGTGGGTGACGTGACTCCCATGCACTCTCCCACACTGCAGACTTTACATGCTCTCAGACGCTTTCTTGCTTACGCCTCAAGCCGTCACTCTGTCGCTCTCCTGCCCCCCCCGATCCCCCCACCCCTCCAGTCTCATCTCATCCCGTCTTCCGCTCCCCTGTCAGCCATCCCTTCTCGCTGCTCTCATTCACTGATACTTGAGCCCATTGATTTGCAGTCTGAATGGGCCAACAGAGTATCCTGCAGTGTGACCTTGGAGCGTGCAAGCCAAGGAGAGAGGGGGAGAAAAGAGGTGGGCAGGATGGAGCGAGAGAGAGAAAGTATGGAAAAAAGGAAGAACTGAGGGAGGAAGGCAAAGCTCAAATGATGTATGAGAGTCTCTCTGGGAAAATGGGAGCCAAAATGCGCACAAATCGGCCTGTGCAGCGCTTCAGTCATACCTTTGATTACTAATCTCACGGGAACACATGCGATGCATCAGCAAGATGAAACTAAGTCATACATTCATCTGCCATTTAAAAAACAACATCATTTCCAGTGTTTTTGTGCCAGTCACATGTCAACACTGGCTGATGTAACTGCTGCACAAAATAAAATTAACTTGCACTCAACAGTTCCTCCATTAGTGGGCAAAACAGCCTTTAAAGCTCATTTGAAGTAGTGTTGATGCAACATGACTGACCCGACCATCTCACGCATGATGACTTAAGAAAGAAAACCTTTAAAAATTCTTACTCTGATGCATTTCATCATTAGAGGCAAAGTAAAGTTGTCTGAAATGAGTTCTTGGCTCACAACCCATGAACTATCAGTGCCGAGATGACGGCTTTGATTTTTATTGAGTGAAACGATGACAGAACATTGTACGCCAATGCTATTTGGTTTCCCTCATTGAGTTATTCTGACTTATTAGAGTGAGGTGACACAACTGGTGATGCTGGAGGCAGAAGAGAAGATAAATTCAATGGAAGAGAGTGGATTGAGGTTCAGAGGGGATGAAGAGTTTCCTACTGTAGGCTGAAAGTTTGGGTTTTTTTTAAAGTCAGAGCCCGTGACCTAACTGTAACACCTGTTCACTCATAACCTCTTACTATAAATCCTATTAAAGTGGTTTCTATTTCAAATGGTTAAAACCCTTCAAATGAAATCACTGTACAAGAAGTTGTCAAACACAATCCACTATAACCCTATAAAGTTTTACATTTGTTTAGTTCCCTGATTTGCTGTTCGGACTACAACCTCTTAAAACTCCAAAGATTTAAAGTGTTTTCCAACTGCCGTCGCCGGCTGGAGCCTTGAAGTGAAGGCATTACTTTTAACGGTTAAAAAAAACAAACTGTTTTTCAATATCTTCCGAGAGTTTTTACATTTAAATTAATTATGTTGTGTTGATTCCCTCCACTGGCAGCAGAACATGGCAGCTCCAAAGGCTGCGAGCTATGCACAGTGTGAGGGATTATTTTTTTATAAACAATCTCTTATCACACAATACAACGTACCAAGATAGAAATGGTCATTTTACAGCACACGTTGCAATTTTTTTTAACATAAGTTATTAATCTTATCACTGGATCAATTCAGCTTCAAAGATGACACATAAGTGACATTTGCGGGATTGTTCAGAGCTCAGCAGATTTTCTGCCATTGCCTTCAGGGAACTTAAACTGCCACATCCAGCTGGTAAATCAGCAACTCAGCACGTAAAAAAAGAATTAAACACATTGCTTTTTCTGGAGATGATGATGATAGACCCAGGAGTGAGCCATCTTACTATATTCTGATCTCTGTCAAAAGCTGCACATACACAGGACTGATTGGGCCCTCGTGAGAAAATGGCAGCCAGTAAAAACCAAGTCTACAAGAAGCACAAGCAAGTATTTTAATTATCCTGGGAAGAGGAAGTCAGTTGGACGTTGACGTTAGAGAATGTGGCCAAAACTCCAAATATGTACAATACCACAAGTTTAAGAGCAAGACAGATGAAACAGGATTGTCAAGTTTTGTTTTTTTTTAAAGATATTTTTAGCTTTTGTCACCTTTATTTGACAGGACAGTGTTTGTGTGAAAGTGGGAGAGTTAGAGGGGATGACATGCAGCAAAGGGCTGAGGCCAGAGACAAACCCGCGACCGCTGCGCTGAGGGCTCAGCCTCTATAGCAGCGCCCGCTCTATCCACTGAGCCACTGACGCCCCAAGGCATATCAAGTTATTTGATAACTGCTAATAAATAAAACATAATGTATAGGGGAAAGTAAAACTTAGTTTGGGCAAGTAGATTTCTGACCTATGTGATGTTAGCAATTGTAAATTTGACTGTAAATCACATCTGTTTAGTGTTAGCATGCATCAGCAACGGAGACAATATCAGATCAGTCAAGAGAACACAGCACCATATTAACCATATCGACAGTTATACCTCAGATCATAAATTCACTCAACTTTTAAATTAAAATATGTTGAGAGATAAATATGTAACTTTTGTATATAATTATAGACTGGGTGATGCTGGATTTTTGAGGCTGACACTGATATCTGAATGCTTAAAAATCTAGATAAAAGATATGTTGCTTAAATGTATATAATTTTTGTTTAAGTTACATTAATAAATAATCTTGAGTTGTCACCTAGACACATTCTGAGCAGGACATTTAACAGTTAAAAAATCCACTTGTAAATACTCTCTGTTGGGCAATCTATATAACGGAGACAATGTTTCTAAATGACCTCAAACCTCAACTACCGTACTGCGATTTTTTTAAACTTATCAGTCGTGATGAACACTTATACAATACATCTGCAATAAGCTCATATCGTCAGATTGATCGGTCAAGATCTAGTTAGAATAAAATGAAACACACAGAACAAAAGAGATTACGCAGTTTAAAGCTGCATTAATCACCTTCTTTTAAGCTTCGGAGCGCATCAGAACCATCTCATCAAATCCCAGTATCAAAGTATGCATTCATATTTGCACGTCATTGCCATGGAAACCTTGCCCCCTCAATAAAAATGGATAAATGACACCCTGGTAACAATCACAGTGATGCAGTCTCTGCTAGTTATAGACTGGATTTACATAATCTCAACGAAACTTGACTTTTAACCCCACGTGACCTGGATTTATTTGTTCACCAGCTTGGCGGGTAAATAAACATGTTCTAAATCACTGGGATTTTCTCTTCCCTGTATAAATCCAGTCTTAAGATATTTACCACTGGGCTAGCTCTTAAGTATATTCCTATAAACCTAAATGTGTTGGGTTTCATCCTCCTACCTCTCAGGGCTTCTTACCGTCTGCAGCCTGGATGTGGTAGCCTTCCCCGCGGCCCGGCTTCACCTCCAGCAGTTGCATGGCTCGATCCAGCAGGCCGTGGATCACCTCGAAGCCGGGACTCTTGTTGTAGTAAATGGCACAGAAACGCCGGCTGTTTCTCGCCCCGACATCTGGTTGGTGGGATGAGGGGGAGGGAGTGTTAGGGACATCAAGCACAGAGCTATACCAAGGACTTGCTAATATGTCAAAGCATAACTGGGTTTTTATCAAGACTATATCTACCGCTGTAAGTGTCACTCCCCTTCTGATATGATCAGGGTCACTGAGAAAATTTAATAACTCTGCCATGAATTTTCAAGGACCCAAAATATATAAATGTATATTTCTTTCCTGCCATGCATGATAAAAAAAAAAGCTAAAAATAAATTTAAAAAATAATTGGCAGATTTTTTTAAGTTTTCAATAAAACTCACCCAAAAAATGTTTTAAAAACTTTTTTAGAGAAAACATGCCTTCCAAACCCATTTCCTTCTGTAAATCTTAATTTTAAAAAAAGGCAAAAATTGAATAAAAAAACAAACAAACAAAAAAAGCCAAAAAAGGTTTCACATAAGAATCACATTTTTTCTTTTTGAATTAAAAGAAGAAAACATTTTCAAAGACAGCAAGTGGGTTTGAAAAGCATGTTCTCTTTAAACATCTGTACTAAATAACTACAAAATACAACCATTTAAAGTTGTATGCCCCGCCTCTAAGCCAAAAGTGTTTCAAAAATAATTTAACATGCCTTGTGGGCATACATGAAGGAACTAACGGAGCCCGGGGAGAAAATGAAGAAAAGTACGTAATGAACAAATAAACAAAAACGCTTTTCGACGGGTATTAGAGCTACGTTAAGACGTCAGCTACAGAAAATGATTTCACAGTTAGGTTACATTAATGTGTTTTAATCTATTACAAACAACACATTTCCATGATCGAGAGTTTTACTGGTTCTATTACTTTTCCAGGCCTGGAAAATGTGACTGTGCAATTCCATGACTTTTCCAGGTTTTCCATGACTGTGGAAACCTTGTATAAGAAAAAATTTGATTGGGATTTTTTTTGGTGGTTTGCACATTTATTTACTGTGAGCAACAACTCCATCTGAGAAGTTTTGCAAGACTTTTCCGACCTAACGCAGAAAACTAGGTGTTTAGTCATTTTGCATTACAACTGAAAGCTCATATCTTGACCGTCTATCATCAGCATCTTTCCAAAACTATCAGTGAGGCAACAGGGTTTGGAAAACAACATGTTTTAAGGGTGTGTTTAGGTACAGTGTGTTCATGTTATGTAAGCCTGAAGGATTTTTCTAACTTCACACATGCAGACGCCTACCTTTCGTCTCATCCTTCAGCACCACGTCAGATATTTCAAACAGTTTGAGGGGAAGGGGCATCTTCCTGTTGGCAGCGATGGTTTTCAGCAGGCCTGGCAGTAAGGTAGTGCGCGCCACCTGGTGGTAATAAACAGAAGTGAAGCTGGATATATAGATCCAAACTCTCAGAGAGGACAAAAGTGCCCTCTTCAGGAGAAATAATGTCAGAAATTCGAGCGTGGGAACACTTTTCAGTTTGTGGTTGTCGACTGTGTCTCTCTGTATATATCATTAAGTTATTTTCCTCACTTTTAAACAACCTCTCAAGTCTTACTGACAGTCATATTTACTGAAAAACATCATCTAAATAACAAACAAGTATCATCTGTTTTCACAAAATGTATGTGACAGGCTGTTATTTGCAGTGCAATATAATCTGCAAAATAACATACACGTTTTGCTTGTGGCTAGAGGACTAGTTTCACCTCTTTCACTTACGACATGACAGCTGCTTTTTGCACTATTTCCACTTCAGGTTAAATATACATGTCCTATTTTTCCAAACAATCATTAACACTCACATAGCATTCATACACATATTCATATTTTTTTATATTCATACTGTGTAACATCCAGTGCAATTTCCCACTGTGCAATATTTTACCACTTACGCTGCAGTAATATTTATAGGCTATACTTTTACAGTAAATATACAATATACACATTGTTTGTATTCTTTTATATTAACTAATTTGTATTTTCTAAAATTTTATCCTTATCACTTTTTTTTGCATATCTCTCTTAACTCTTGAGCTGCTGTATTGTGTGAATTTTCCCATTGGGCGATTATTATTTATTCTATTTTATCACCTTTATTTAACCAGAAAAACTTGACATTAAAAATCTAATTTTCAATTAAGTCCTGTCTTGTCTGTTTTGGCATTAGTTAGCATGGTCATTTTTCAGATAGCATAGAACTACCTTAAAGTGTGTCAGCATAGACAATATAAAACAACTTTGTTTGCTCAAACTTTACAGGCAATATGAACACTAAAAACACAAAACAAAAAATTGTTACTCATCCTCTTAGAGCTCAAATAGACAGAAAAGGCCTTTAGATTACCATCTTTCCTTTTGTCACGATTGTTTGAATTCAGATAAAAACTGTTAGGATCAGTATGATCCTCTGTTGCACACACTGTTCTCCCCTCATGGAAACAGAAACACTAGTGGAGCTGAGAAGAGACTGAAGCATGTGATCTGGCTGCGTGTTTGTTTTGAAAATCAAATTGTGGGTGGGGAGCAAATTTAATTTTTTTTTCTACATTTTAAAATCAACTTTCCTTCAAGGCTTAAGGAGATGACTCTAAATCAAAATTCAAACAACGCCACACACACAAGGGTGCAGATTTACATCTATATCTTAAATGGTATTAACCCTTTGAAACCTAGATTGACATCAGTTTTCTTGTGCTGTGTTCAGACGCCTTGTACAAATGAGCCTTTGAAAGCTGAACAAATTGGTCTGACTACTTTACTTTTTTTAAGGATTACTAGAAAATATTTCAAAAATTATGGGAAAAAGAAAAAATATCAGAATTTTATGTTAAGATTGTATTAAAATATGTATATGTAATATAATATGTAATGTAAATGTAACATAATATATCAAATACTTGATATTCATACTTTTTTCAGCATTTTTGCAAGTTCCTCTTTTTTTGCTAAGTTTTGGACGATGTCTTAGGTTTTTGAAAGAAATCAAAACAATTTGTTCAGGTTTCAAAGGATTAAAGCAATGCAGAATTTATTTATACAGTTTCTTTGATATTATTCTTTACCTGGAACTCGGCCGTCTTAGGGTTGGAGATGTGAACCGCTCTGGTCTCTGAGATCTTCTTTCCAAGCTTGTCTGCTACATCTTCTACAGAACACTACAGAGAGAGAGAAGGGACAAACTCCTTTAAAAAAACGTTCAAGCGAGACAATGTAAGGTTATGGCTACAAGCGGCTATTATGGGATAATGCTGAATGCTACTGTTATGCATTTAGCTAACTGTACTGTAACAGTTACACAGGGGGAGCACAGTCATATAATTTAGAGAGTTGACTCACTAATTCCTGTATGATTATTGTGACATTCACCCAAAGTTTGCAAAAATTTGTGAATATTGGCCTACATAATCGATAGCACACAAAACTAGGGGTCGACAGATTGTCACCTGGACAATTATCGGGAACGATATGTGTCATTCTGCTGATTATTTGTGTTGGCATTTTTTTGTAACGATCGCCAATAACATTTATTTAAGAAAAATTCCAAAGACAGTATCTGTAAAACCTCAGAGAGCTATTTTTATCAATTTAGTTTTTATTTAAATTTTCATGACTTTATAAAAAAAAGTTGCAGAGAACTTGCTGTATATGATGTTGAAAATTTTAATTTTGATCAAACATTTGCTGAGGGCATTTAAAAAAAGTTTTGTGTTGTAGTTTGTTATATTCCAAAGTCTAAATATTGAAAGAAAGATTTCATTTTATTGTAAATGCATATCTGTTCCAAATATCAGTTAAAAATAGGTTATATTTTATTCATTTTATTTCCATTTTATTGTTATGCATTCTGTGCACTAAATTTTTATCCTTATTTTATCTCCCTTTTACTGGTATTATCAAGTAGATTTTATCCATTTGAAGATGCATGCTATGTATTCTATTAGGATTTTATTTCATTTTATTTTTACATGCAGGTTTTATTATGTCTTCTGGTCTTTTATGTGTTGGTCTTGGTGCATTAAATTTCTTTCTTGTAACGCATGTTGGGCTGCATTTCTTTTAAGAAAGGTGCTACACAAAATTGTTTGTTATTATTAGTATTATTAATAATAATAATACTAATAATGATAATAATAATAATAATAATAATAATGTCGGTTAAAGGACTCATTAACTACTAATAATCGGTATTGGTATCAGCCCTGAACCCACATCGGTCGACCCCTACACAAAAACCCTGAGGATGCATTTTACTGCTTCTGAATTCAGCTTTTTCATTTTCAAGAGGAAACCTGCGTTACTTCTTCACTCAGATGTGTCTTTTTCTTACAAGGGCAAAGTTGAGGGCCTCGGTGAATCCAGCAGCTGCCATGTCTTGTCTCAACAGCTCAGTCAGTTTATTCAGTGGGAACTGTGAACATACAGAGCAAAAATATCACAACACAGACCAATTATATCTGTTTGCACACACACATCGATCATTCAGAAGAACCCCAGGCACCTGGCTGGCGATGGTGTAAGTGCGTGGTGTAGTGCGGGTGATGTTGTTAAATCCGTAGGCCATGGCGGCGTCCTCCATGATGTCACAGGCGTGGATGACATCTGAGCGCGTGGGTGGGATCTCAACCTCGATCTCATCGCCGACACCTGTAGCCTTGGACTGCAGGCACATCTTGGTCAGCAGCTGGGCGATTTTCTCAGTTGACTCACTGTCAGGGAAAAACAACACAGACAATGCTTATTAAAAAGTATGACTCATCAGGTTTCTGAGGATGCACTGACATTAAGCAGCTGGCTGGACATTTGTGTAACAAGTGGAATAGTACAGTGATAAAATGGATGAGTAGTTACAAGTTCACTGAGTACATCTTAACAATTGGCATCGTGCAAGAACCAGTCATGTGAATAGATTTGGTATTAAGACAAGACAGATGAAAACAGTTTTAAAGATGCAGCAGGATCAAGGATAAATGTAATTTTGTTCTTTAAACTTTGTTTAAAAAAAGACCAATAAATCTACCTTCTATCTTCTAATGCACTGCTCGATTTTGAGATTTTCGCCAATTTTGCTTCCATAACATGTCCTCTTTAGGACTGGTGGCAAGAAAAAGTTCCAAATACACATTAAGGTGTTTACTGTAGTTAAGATTACTGTTTGAGATGTATGCAAAAGCACATTTTTAATGAGAATGCCCTTTTTTGCACATTTAACCTGTTTTTAACCAAGTTTCATGATTATCTATTAATAAAAAACGTTTTCAGCTGCATAGATGAGCGATTTCAGAGAGTTTGTGGCATTTACCAACTTTTTTGTGTTTAAAATTTTCTTTTAGGAGTGAACAACATTTACGAGTGGTCCAAACCTGTGGTATGAGTCATGTACAAATGAACTACTTCTCTCCACAGAAGAAAAAAAACAAACCTAAAAAAAACACATTTTTGGTTGACTCAATATTTGGAGTTTTGAAATGAATATTCTGTTCACAATATCATCACAATGGCATCATTTCTTTTTTATTTTTTTTTAATTATTGGCATGTTTTGGCATGGCAACATAGTGACTACACTTCAATAATTAGGAAATTATCTCACTCCAACAGCTGCCTTGGGGTTTTTTTTGCTGCAGATTATGCAAATAATCAAATCTCATAAACACTTGTTTGTATAGTTAAGAAATTTGCTGAATCTGACTTGTAGGAGAAAACCTCTAAGTAAAAAAAAAAAAAAGAGACGTTTAGGATAAGAATACTAAAAAATAAGTCGATCAGGTGTTTACAGGGATTATGGTATGGTGTTGCACAGGTTTGTTATTATTATTATTATTATTTTTCTTTATCTTCTGCACTTTTTTGCTGCTCCTTTTCTAAATAACAATGTAAATATGTTGCACACAGAATATTGTATAGAAAATTCTTTTTTGTATAAAATGGAAGCAAAGCATTTTATTTTTCAATAACTGTAATACAGTACTACACTGCAGTATATTGAAGTGTTTCTAATATTCTGTCCTTACTTAAAAAATAATCATTACAGGTTTGACAAAGGAAGGGCTGCTGTTCGTTGTTTCATCGTTCATCGTTTTAGATATGAGAGGTTTGCATAATTTAATTGGCTAAGCCTGTGAATTTGCATTATGATGCAACACTTGAAACAAAAAACAATTGAAATCACCTGACATTGACCTGTAGGGACTTAACATATACTGTACTTTTATCTTTTCTATTATACAGAGTAGATCCAAATAACTCACTTGATGCCAACTTTTCGGTTGATGAACTCGCTGGACAACTTCTCCTTCCTGTAAGCCAGCTCCTGAAGTACAAACCAGCAAACATGCAGCAGAAAATTAGAAGACAGGCCAAGAAATTCATGTCACATCTCAAGATGATTATAGTGAATACAGTACCGGGTATTTGCAGGTCTTGCCATCTGGGTACACCACCTCAGCCTCCTCCACCCTGAAAGTGCGAGAAACAGACGAAAATATCGACGTCACTCTAACATTCTCACACAGTCATCGTTTGGATTTTTTTTTTTATGGAAATGGATACATTGCATCATTTAATAAAAAGATAATATCTTCAACACAGGACAAATGACACAAAGCCTTAAAATGAAATGAAAATCATACAATAATAGTTTAATATTTAAAAATGTTATTAATGTTATTTAGTGTTGGTTGAACATATTTCATGCTGTTTGACAGTTGAACTAAATACTTCACTACATGTTCAGAAGTAATTCACAGTGACGTGGTGGCCGCACCCTAATCAGCCATGTCAAAGCAGAGCTGGTTCAGCAGGGCAAAGAAAAACAGGATGTTTATAAATGAATAAGCACATCTTTGCATCTGGAAGTTAAGGCAAAAAAGGTTTTAAATGAGGTCCAGCTGATGCTTTTGACAGCTGATGGGAAACAGCTACTGTGACATCACTGAGTCGGGTGTGGCCAGAGGTGAAAAAGCTTGTTTTAAACCATGGAGAGCTGTCTAATTCTCTGAAGATTAACTGCACAACAGATACAACAACATCACAATTTTTTGCCTCTGAATGTGTTAAGTGTTACACAATAACTGCAGGATTTTGTCTTGTTAAGACTTAAAATGCTGGGATGAAGTCACGGTTCTTTTATGTTTCCATGAAGATGACAAGCTAGTGTTTGAGCCAGATACGTGACTTACGTGAAAGGCTGTGAGCAATACTCGCTGAACATGGTCACCATCATATCCAACACAATCTTTGCCTGGAGGGAAGAGAAGAAAAGAAATGGTTAAAGTCAGTTTTGGTTAATAACTTTGACTGGATAACAGGATTTCTCAGTACTCCTCTCAGTAGTACCTTGGTCAGGTCTGTGGCCGTGCACTCAATAAAGACGTTTTTTGTCTTTAAGGAGATTTTTGAATGGTCACCTGAAAAAAAAAGTAACATTGTGAGGTATTATATTGTCTTAGATTTGTAAAGTTCATTATGGCATTTTCTTCTACAACTTAAGCACATTATTTTGTAATGTAACTTGCAGGTTACTCTTGATAATGTATTTCAACTAGGACTGTAAGCATTGACTGTCAGCAACTCAACACAACATGGCCCAAAAACCAGCAAGAGATTAGTAAAAACATTGCATGAAAATTACCTTAAAATAGGCACAAAAAAAGTAAAAAAAAAAAAAAAAATTTTAAATTACCCCAAAAAAATGCTGAAAATTAAAAAATATCTATGTATACATTTTGTAACATAATTTTAAATATAAATTTGTAATAATTAAAAGTATAGTTTTCTGGAATTTTTCTCTATTTTTCCGTAATAATTTTCTAATAACGTCCCTCTTTTTAAACTAATCATCAGGAAATTTTCTTGTCACTTTTTCCTAATTTTTTGCAATTTTTTGGACATTTTTTCTCAAAGATCTCAAAGCAATTTGCTCTGGTTTCAAAGGGTTAACTATATAAATTCTGCAATTAATCCTAGTTTTAAAAATCAATCATTTGACAGCCCTAAATTCAACATTTGGGTCTTTGACATTACTTACCATTGATGATGGGAGGCATGGACAGGACAATGCCATTGCTGTCGTAGATGATGGGGTACACAGGCTTGTCCTCAATAATGTGGAGGTAATGCCTCAGGTGGCTGTCTGTCTGTATAAATCAGAAAAACAGCATCAGGTTAGCATGATTCCAAAAAGTCAAGCTACCCCTAAAAAACAACATCCAAAGCCGTTCACCTTGTAGAGGCTCATGAGCTCGGTGGCGGTGTACTCTTTGGTCTGGTTGAGGGGTTTGAAGCAGATGTCTGCTGGAGGTTTGGCCGTGTATGTGAAAGGACCAGAGATGGTGTCCAGGTCGTGGGTCCCGATGGCCACCAGGCTCCTTTTCCTGCTCGAACATAGTCACAGGAGTGAGTTTTCTTGACAACAATTTCTACTAAACCAGAAACATGGTGTATTTTCTGCCAGGGTTCGAACAGAAAGATGTGACCTGATATTCCTTGTTTGCAGAGGAGAAGTACATCTGCACCAATTATATATGGCTATTTTCACTGAAATAAAGTTACCGAACACAACAGTATATCTCTGGTGTGTTTTCCATAGTTTTTGGGTCACAATAGAGTTCTAATAACGGGGGGAAAATTTGATATTTACGGAATCGTATTGCTGCAACTCTAGAAAAAAAATACGGATCAGTTTCACGTTAAAACGTGAGAATTTATACTGTATGTCAGCTGGAATCGACAGTGAAAATGGTATTTTGATGATTATACTGACTCTATACCACATTTTACTGCAGTTTTAGAGTCTCTCCCAGTCACAGAGATGAGTCATTACAAAGATGTTTCACAGCACACGTCACCTGTGCATGTGTAGGAGCCATTTAGCATATTTATTTTGTATTATTATATAGATTAGTTTGATGAGTATGAGTATATTATTTTGACCACTAGATGGTAGTAATACCCTGTAGTCTATGACAGGTTCCACAGTTTTTGGTGTACAATAGCGTGACTTCAGCCTCGCCGAGCTGCAGCGTGTTTCATGCATGGATGTATGGTTTCATGCTTTTTGTCTTCACAAATGCAGCGTTGTTGTAACGTCACTGCTGCATCACTGCCCGCAGATATTAGCACTGTATTTTCATATTTATAAGCATAAATTCCTCTCATTTATGAAGTCGTATAAGCTCCTGCACAGCTGACAACACGGTCCTGTAAATGTTTCACAATCAAATGCCTTGTATCAGCAACTGATGGGATTCTGTCCACAGAGGGCTGTTGGAGGGCTTTTGTTTTGAAAGGCAAGCTGGGAAGCTGTAGTAAAATGTGAAAAGTTTCACGTCATAACGTGATCATTTGTACTGTACGTCAGCAGAAACAGATAGTGATGATGGTGTTTTGATTATTATATTGACTCTACTCCATGTTTTACTGCAGTTTAAAAGTCTCTCTCTGTCATGGAGATGAGGAAATACAAATACTGAACATTTTTGGGTCCTTGACAGTTGGTCAGAGAAAAAAAAAGACCATTAATAGGCCTCATCTTGAAACATGTCATGTGATGGACTTCACTGAATTGTTCAACATGTTTGTAACAAAGTGCTGGGAACAAATTCAGGTTGTTCAGGTTTTACAAGGCAGGTGTATCCATCAGAGAGACTATAAAAGATTACCAAGACATGTAACCACATAACCTGTGGTTACTTTTGAATGACACCACATAGCAGAAGCTGACAGACAGTATTTCAGATATGGAGTTGTGTGGGTGCAGCAGCTTAACTGACCTGCAGATGTTTTGGTGGAGTTTCTCCTGCAGTTCGATGAAGCTGTCGTAGCGCTCCTGAGTGAAGGTGATGTTCCTCAATACTGCTGCCACAGCATAGGGTCGCACTGCCGCCGTCTGCACACAACAAGCATATTATTAAAATACTAAATCTTTACTATGATAATGTACATATTTATTTGACATACAAGGTAAACTAATGATAGCTTGTTTGCCATTAAAAATGATGAATGTAACCACCCACCTCCTTCGTAATAACCAGCTTCTGAGGCTCCCCGTTTACTGGGCTAACACGTCTGTAGCGAGGTGCCTCTATCCTGTAACACAAAAACAATCTCTGTAGCCACGGTGACACAAGTCGGCATGCACTACAATCATAATGAAGAAGCACCTTGTTACAACTGAAAACACACCTTCGTCAAGACGAATGTTTTAATCAGGGTTCCTACAGCTTAAGCCAAGTTACGTTTAAGACTTTTGGAACCAGGGATGAAATTTAAGACTAATTTTACAATAACCAGAAGTGGAAAAAAAAAAAAACTTAAGTGTTTATTGTTACATAAACTATTCCAGTCCACGAAAAAAGTTAGAACTGGAAAAGACCTGGCTTTTGTTGTTGAGTTTTCTTTTTTAAATTTAAAACAAAAACTGTTACCATTTATTTTGAGATTGCAACATCAAAAAATTGACTCATAAAATAATGCTTTCCATGTCTGACCATATTTAAGACTTTTTGAAAAACTGACAACATTTTAATACCAATTAAGGACTCATTTTTAAATTAATGAATTCAATTCCTTAGAAAGACATTTTAAGGAATTGTGCGAACCCTGGTTTTAATACCACGTTGACTTTTAAGTGACCTCTTGGTGGTTGCTCTACTTGCTTTCACACCAGTGCCAGGTTATTTTTTGGGACTTTTAAAAACGCTTTTATTTTGGTTGTTTTTATCAGTTTTTTGTGCTAATGTTTTATGTTGTAGCACTTTGAGATTTGCTCCAAATGTTAAGTGCACTGCAAGTAAAATCTATTATTACTATTATTATTACATTTTGCTGTTCTTCTCTCTCACCGCTGAATTGAACAGGCCAGCCATGCATTTAGCAGCTGTTAATCACTTGTAGCATCCACATTAGTATGCCAGTTTTATCACAGGCTATCACTCACTTATTCTTGAAGACCTGCAGTCCACGGACCAGTCCCTCCAGACACAGCAGGTCATAGCGGTTAGCTGGTACATCAATCTTGTACAGGATGACATCGGACGCTCCTGATGCCTTGGAGTCGCCCTGCTCTCGGCTGATTATCTCCTTCTCTGAGGTCTGGAAAGGGATCACAACCAAGGTCACTAGTTACATGTCATAGCTCAGTAGATGTTTTGGACATAAACGTACAAACACAGGTATGACGGGTGTTAGGTAGAGGTCGACAAATTATCAGCCTGGCCAATTATTGGGGCCGATATTTGGCATTTAGCCAATTATCTGTATAGGCATTTTATTTTAGCTGTTAAAATTAATCAATTAAAAAGTGCGAAGAAAGGAACTTCTACTTTTTGGAACCTCAGGGAGCCATTTTTTAACTCACTTTTTCTTTAAATTTTCACTTGACTTTATAAAAAAAGTTGCTGGGAACTTGCTGTATATGATATTGAAAATTTCAGTTTTGATCAAACATTTGCTAAAGGCATTTAAACAAAGTTTTCTGTTGGAGTTTGTTATATTTCAAATTGTAAATTTTGACAGAAAAAATCTAACTTTTATTTCAAAAGCAGATCGGTTCCAAATATTGGTTACTGGTATCATTAACTACAAATAATCAGTATCAGCCCTGAAAAAACAATATCAGTCGACCCCTAGTGTTAAGAAATAAAAGAATATGCTATAATATGCCATGGTGTCAAACTGGGCACCAAAGGATCTATTGTACTCATGGAAAAGGATTGTATTAGGATACATGGAGGTTTAAACGTAATTCACTCACAATTTCATCCAGCTCCAGCCCAAATTCAAAGCACAGCTCGTCAAACTCTTCATCGGCTAAAACAAGAAACAGTCATTAGTGAAAATAGCTATATGTATCCTGTAGTACCATGTTGTTCCATACATGGCTCAAGCATATTTACAAATTCAGTCATGTCACAAAGAGGAAATAGGACACTGCAACAGTAACTTCTTTTAAATCACTTCTTAAACCCCATTTTTATAGACTCGCCTTTATGTGACGTCATCTTTTAATTTGTCCTTTAATTCTTATTTTCAGTTGTTTTTCAAAGTGTCTTTTAACACATCTTTTAATTCTATTTATTTAAATTTTTATTTTGACTTGTAATTTTAGCCTCTAGTTTATCCTTTTACTTGCTTATTATTACTGTTATTATTATCAGTGATCTGTATCCTACTGCCTTTTTGTTACCACAGTAATCTTATATGTCTCTTATTTTTAATGAATTAAAAATGTCCAGTCTTTTCTCAGCTTTGCCATCTTTCAGTAAGTGTAAGGTTTGGATATAATGTTCTACTTCTGTTTTTTTTTTGTTTTTGTTTTTTTTTTTTTTTAAATATTTGTATTTTGAGTTTCCTTTGAATCCTCTTACATTTATGAATGTAATATCCCAATCTCGCTGCAGTTTTGGCAGGATATGTTCAGCTGGTTAAACGCTGGTACTGATAGACCATCCTTTGAACGTCCTTTGAACTCTTTCAGATACGAATCTATAGGATGATATTCCAAAAAAATGTCAAATATGGTAAAAATAACTATTTTATTGGGTGAATATCATATTCATAAATGCAAATGGAGTAATAAAACACCCTCAATCAATCATTCTAAAAATGAATGTAGTCAGTACTTGTCTTCTATTAAACTCATCTAAAACCATGTTTCTGTATTTGAAATCTAACTATGCATCGCCATAGAGCAAAGTAGTTTATTTATTTTTTTTTCAACCCCTTCAAAGCATAAATTGTCTGTTTTTCATGTATACTTGATTTCATTTAGTACGTTTGTTTCTGTATTGTATTATTGTGTATTTGTTGAATCTGATATGTTTTTTTATGAAATGCTTACACTGTTTCGTATGCAAATGTGAATTCCCTACTGGAGTTTGTTCAATAAAGTTAAAAAAATAAAAATGTATGAATGTAATACTTCCCATTTAAAAATATATGTATCAAAATAATGTTGCAGCCTGCTCAGATTTAAATGACAGGAGGAAATGATGCAATCACGTTGACATACAACACAGATGTCAGCGCACTAAGGCTCAATTTCCATTGACAAAAATATCAACAAAAATACACAGATATTTAAAACTATATTTGGCACAAATTTAATTTACTTATTAATTAATTGTTTTTCATTCAAGACGCTTTTAGTAGCTAACGTTAGCCGCTCGTGAGCAGCAGCTGCGGTGCTAACTCAAAAGCTAATGAGTTGAGGCACGACACTAACTTCCTCGGTCTTTAACAGTCACAAGAACATTTGCTAACCAGACAGACACTTTGTCCATCATGTGAATATGTAGTAAACATGACTTACTGTACGTTTTGCCCAAAGCTTTGAAGAGAAGATCCCTTTTTACTCCGACAGTCGGCATGTTGGCTGCTAATCCTCCTCAGCCCGGTGGAAAAGGACCTCACCAGCCGGCTGTAGCTGTCTAGGACGGCGCCTGAGTGAAATCCAGCTAAATGAGCCCTTAAATGGTCAGACACATAAAAATAAATAAATAAATATATTTATTTGCTATTTTCTAATCTATCGAGGCTAAAATCACAGGATTTCTTTTTTTTTTTTTTTTAGTTTCCAAATTACAAATCGTATCCCCAAAGATACATAGCCCATTTAGGGTATAAATTCTACGGGTCAGCAACTTTATAATAAAAAAAACCATTTTTGACCAAAAATAATTTTAAAAACCTTTCTGGGGCCACAAAACATATTTGAGCCTCATAGTTAACGTAACACTGCCTATTAAGTCTAATTAATTAATTAATTATTTGTCTAAATTTATTTATATTTATAAATTTATTAATATGTTTCACAGCAATGTGGCTACTCTACGGTGGGCTTATTCATGATTATTTGGTACTTTAACTTGCTAGAGTTGGCAGTTAAAGGAAACAAATCTTTTTATACACTGTTAAATTCTTTATTTTCCTCCGAGACTTTTGGATTAGTAGTACATAACTAGCAGGTGCCAGGCCATAGACGTATGACGCAAATCTTAGTAAAGTTTGCTTTAATTATTCTATGGGTTTCCTATAAGTGGAAAATGGAAGGATTTATTTAGACCTAGAACAGAAAAAAAACAAATTAAAATGAAAAAAAATCATGCCCATGATTTCTTTTTTTGTGTGTGTGCCACAGCCACAGGTTGCCTATCCCTGGCCTAGCTGGTATTTTTACAGTTGTCTGTATCTGCGTTTTATTTTAATGTTCGCTGCTAAAATTAATAATTAAAAAGTGCAAAGAAAGTGGTGTGTGTCACATAGAGCCAGTGGTTAAACATTTTAGTTTGAAAATAAAAATTAATTCAAATATTACATGTGAGCCCAAGGACAGCGATTTCAACGGAGTGTTTGAAGGTCAGATTAGACATAAAAAATATATATCCAGCACATCTAAACGTTGCCTGGAGACCAGGTTTTCAAGGATTTTAGACAGAAAAAACAGGTAACAGGGACTGAATGTGCTTGAAATAATGACACAGACCGTATAAGCATGTTATTCACAATAACAGCAGATTGTGGCGCAGCATGTAGGTGACATCTGCAGAATGAGAAATGGCGTTATAGATGACAGAGCAATCAAGATTTATTTCATTAAAAGAATGATCAAAGAAAAATATTTCATCAGATATTTAAATTGTTGTGGTGCGGGACTTCCAAAAATGGATTTATATTATAAATTTGAAAGAATCTGTTCGTGTTGTCTGACTTGATGCTTAGTGATTAAAACTGATGACAGATTATAATCATGAAATGATGGATTATCCATATTCTCCTATTAGTAATCAGATGATGGAGTTGTGGGAATTAAGGATTATTATTATTACAGCCCTGACGAGAAAGAAAGTGGGAAGCAAGCCTCTTTTCAGCATTAGATTTTACAGAAACAAGTCTGTTGATCTGCTTGTCTTCTCTCTCCTTTACACATCACATCGCCACTGCACGACACCGCAGAGTGAGTCATCACACTGCCGCTGTCACACCTCAGAGCTATTTTTTCTTAGGTCTATGACAATACAACAGCCAAGAGAAGAGTAACATTTTGTTAAAGGAAAAAAGTCAATATTCCTAATTCAAGATAACCTGATGGAGAATATGGACAAGAAATCACAGATATTTTACAACATAAACTGTATTCTAGGGGTCGACAGATTATCAGCGATTATTGGGGCTAATATCTGGCATTTTGCCAATTATCTATCAGCATTTTATTTTTATGATTGCCAATGAAATTAGTTAATTAAAAAGTACAGAGTCTCAGCATGGGAGGAACTTTTACTTTGCAAAATCTCAGGAAGCTGTTTTAATTTATTCATTTTTATTAAAATTTACACTTGATTTAAAAAAAAGTTGCTGGGAATTTGCTGTATACAATACTGAATATTAATACAAAGTTTTAGAGTGTGTTCTAGTCCAAATTCTAAATATTGACAGAAAGATTTTCATTTTTATTGTAAATGCATCTCGGTTCCAAATATCAGTAATCAATCTCGTAAGTAGGTAATATTATCATGAGTCAGCATTGTTTGCCAGGAGTCGCCAATACAAATCCACTCATAGTTCAAGAAAAATTTGAAAGCAAGTGCACTTCTTGCCCTAAACAACTCTGTGTGCGTATAAAAGTACATACACACTAACGGCCTATGAGAAGGTCCAGTTTAACAGAGATTCTTGATAACGTTGACTTTCTGTTCCAACTGTGCAAGTGCTTGTGTGTGTTTTGGCATTGCAGCTTTATAAACTGCACTGTCTGGGTCAAAGTTGGTTGAAGTAACAGTGAATTTCCAGCAAAGAGCTTTTATTTTAACCCTTTAAAACCTAGATTGATTGCTTTTCTTGTTTTGCATTCAGATGCCTTACACAAGAATTTAAACCTTTGAACCCCAAAAACAGGCAATGAGCAACTTGGTGGAAAATGTCCTGCACATTCCAAGAAATTGGTAAATATGGAATTAAAAAAAGAAAAAGTAAAAATTTTTAAAGAATTTTTATTATTAGGGAAATTTCCTTTTTTTTCTTTTTTCTTTGTATATTTTTTAAATATTATATATATTATATATAATTTACATGTCATTTTGTTGTACTTTTTTTTTCTAATTTCTTGCAAATTTCTGGGTCATTTATTAAATTACTCGTCCCCTATCCATGTTTTTTTTTTTTGCAAAAACCAAGCTAATTTTCCCAAGGGTGAAAGTGCTGTTTCTGTTTATTCTAGCAACACCTTTTATTTCTTTATCGTTTACATGTTGTGAAATATAACCAAACGTGGTAATTTAATGTGTGAACCTTGATCTAATGGCTAAGGATGAATCTGGACACTGTGGCTGGACCAGTTGGAGACCACCGGTGCAGCGGTTGTGGTGGTGCACCCTGTAAAGTCTGAAATTGTGCATTGTCCCGGTCATGATGATGATTGTGTGTGTGTGCATGAGTGCCGTGCGCGTGGCCTCTTGCTCCTTCTGACTGCTAGTAACCCCTATGCAGTCACCTCGAGCCCTCCTTCCATGTGGCCCGGCCCCCAGCACGCGCCACCTCCATGAGTCCAATCATAACGCCGGGAATGTCTCGCTCACCCCCCTCCTCTCTCCTCCTCCTCCTCCCATCCAACCCGCCATCCATCCTCGTACAACAGCACGACGCGCTTGTCACTTCCGGGCTCAGATTAGACTGCAGGGTGCAAAATCATCGTTTATACGGGAGCCGGTGGATGCTGAGAGTCGTCTGCTGTATCCTGCATGAACTGACACTTGTGGTGAGTCTCTTTGCTGTTTGAGGTGCCGTTTTTGTGATGCGCGTTTGCGCCCAGATGTGGTGGATGCTGCAGTTGCGTCAAGTTGCCCAAAAAAGACAGATAATATTCTGGAAGTCACGAACTTTATTCTAAACATTAAAATATTAGACTCCTCATGCTGCTGATGGTATTTAATGTTATTAGGAATGTAGCAAGGTGCATTTACTTTGTTAACTTAAAATTAGCAAATGAGCCAAATTGAAGAAAGAGTTGCCCAACAAAATGAAAGTAAAACGGGAGAAAGAATGCAACTTTTTTTTTTTTTTTTCACTTTCAGCTGGGAGCATTGGGTATGAATGTTTATGCTATTCAGATGGCGTTGTGTTTCAAATTATAATTTTGCTGTTAAGGCTTTATTAGGTTACTTTATTGAGACAGACTGTCTGTATATGCTGTGTATATACGCCAATGTTTGATGTGTTTTCGGATGAAATGTATTAATTAGCCTACCTCCTATGGCCAGTTCCTTAAACAATTTTTTTTCCATAAATGCAGATTAAATTAAGTTTACAGCTGTCAAAATGTTGCAACACAGGTTTTTTTTGTTTTGTTTTGGTTTTTTTTTTTTTTTAATTCTTCACCGGAAGTTATCTTGCCATTGTGGTGACTTGACACTCGTTGGTGCGCTTGAACTTGAGCATCTGTGGCTCATAGCTGAAACCACTATTATAATTGGATTTTAAAATCCATATCCTCATTATTTAAATTTAATTTTTAATTTTTAATAAGAAAGGATGCACAAGTTTCTCCCAATTTTCCTAATTTCTGCACGTGCAAAGAGCATAATGAGCATACTTTTTTACAGTGAGCTTTTATAGTTAGATTTTATTTCTGTGTCATGTGATTTTTTGGCCAAATGGGTTTACAAGACACCATCACAATACAATAATGTGTCATCTTCTGGTTTTACAGATATCAGTGTAAAAAAATAAACTATGTACACAAAATAAATTAATTTAAATAATTTACAAAATAATATATGACCAATATTTTTGCAAAAAAAAGGATCAGAACAAATTTACAAATCTACAGTTTATCTTGACAAAGAGCTTGTTTTCTCATCTTCCATGCTTTCTCCAGATAACTAGCTAATCTAAATGTTTACGAAAATAACCAGCTTCATCTTTGTGCATCATCCACATATACTAAATATCTGTTTTTATGTTATTACACAGAAATGTGCGTAATCCCACATACAAAGGGCAGTAGAAAACAAAATGAAACTCCATTTTTATATCAGCCATATAACACATACGACAAAAACACATTTCTTATTCTAAATTCATATTAACCATCAGTGGCAAAATACCAGATCTCAGCTGCGCACATAGGGATTATTAACTTATTAGTTAAATTATATAAGACATAATTCCCAGTTCCATATTCATATTTCATCATCATAAATGTTCACATTTGGTTTAGTGCGCACAGAATCTCTGAACATATACATCTCTTGACTGAGACACATCAGCACACTTTTTGTATATCTATTTTATTCGGAGAGGACACGTTTTTAAACGCATGTGTTTTGATCAAAGGCCAGAAGTAAAAAATCTGTGTCACCTCACCACAGTCCTCACTTGAACATTTACACCCTCCAGATCTGTTTACACAGCTGAAGTGAACTGGGCCGCAGCAACAGTTATCAGGTCTATCAGAGTGCTCCCATACCTACAGACAGAGATGCTATTGTTTTGGGATGGTCCGATGTGATTGGAAGACACAGAGACACACACTCTTCTATGGAAGCTATACTTCTCAGAAGTCCAAGTGAGGAGGACACAAGTCTGCGTTATGATGGTGTTATTACGATCTTTATTCTTGTAATTTTACGAGTTTATTCTCATTAAATTACAACTTTTTTCTTGTAAAACCACAACTTCATTCTCGTAATGTTACAACTTTTTTTCTCATATTACATCTTTATTCTCAAAGTCTAACTTTGTTTTTCTTTAACATGGCCCTTATCCTCCGTCGTATGTTATAAAACATGTTTTAAGTGGAATTATTTTATGAGCACGAGTGATGAGTGAATAGAGTAAACATTTTTTTTTGTTTTATTTACTTATTTCATATGTGATAAAGATACACAGAATCATATACTATTTTATTGATTAAGCTGCTGTATAACTATAAATCATTATCATTGAGAAAGCTTAGTGCAGAGAAAGGAATAGGTTGGTGACTTGCATGTTTGCCAGTAGTTTATGTCACCATTTGCACACAGAAGCAGAGAAAAGCTGCAGTCTGATCCACATAATCCAGCCAATTGTGTTTTGTGCTTTCACTCTCTGTGAAATCACACTTAAAACTCTTCAGTTGTTTTGCAAGCGTTTAATTATGTCACCATTTGAGATGTGCAAATACATTTAATGTGTGCAAATCTGTCCTGCACCCCTGCACGCCCACATGCACAAACACACCACATGCATGTCCCCTTTCTCTTTCTCTCTCTCTCACTCACACACACACACGCACGCACGCACGCACGCACGCAGTGTGACCCTTGAGACCTAGACGTGTGTTGCTACGTCGTCGTCTCACCACAATGGCCATGTTGAACTTTCTGCAAGACTGCAAGGCCTGCCTGCTTAGCTGAGTGGGTGCAAGCACGATGACGTCGCTGCACAAAAGACCTCATTCACACAATCTCTTGAGGAAGCAATGATTCCCTCACACACACACAAACACACACAAATGCCTGCTCACCCCACCGCTACATAGACCGTGTCACAATATTACTCAATTAATCCAGTGAGCGGAGGCTGCCTGCAAAGCGCCTGCTTACCACATAAAGCCATACATTGAGCAACTAGGGTACATATTGCGACTATACCCATTTCATGCTACTAAAGGTAAGAGATTAGAGTTATGCTTACTTGTGTGTTGCTTTGGTGCAAAAAAGGGTCTTGGCCTTTTACTGAGACAGAGAGGAGTTAGGCTTGTTAATCAGATTGTGTGTGCTTGGATGTTTTGGAAAGACCCCGACCCGGCCACTCGCCTAAATCGGGGTTGGACTTGTTTCTAATAGTCAATCAACAGTCAATCAGGGCTGCAAGTGATTCATATCAATTAAAAGGAAGACATTACAGGTAGGGCTGAGTGATATGGGCTGAAAATTATATTGCAATATTTCTAGGCTATATCTCGATATACAATATATATCTCGAAATTTTTTAAATCTCCTCAAAAGCACTTAATTAATGATGCCTTATAAATGCCTTATAGCCAAAATGCCAAAAATCTCAAACGAGTTCCTGGCTCCTCCGCTCTATGACTGCATCACCTCATCTCTCCGCCATTCTATAATCTGACTAGTGGCACCTGGCACTGCACACAATAGCACTCCCTGCTGTTATGTCATATTATCATGACATAGTGCTGAAATGATAAATGAATTGTTTGCAGAATTAATCAATAACTACTTTTTTAATCATTAATGACTTTTTCAGAACACTTTTCAAGCAGCTCCGAACATTTACTGGTCTCAATCTTCTCAACTGTATTTGCTGCTTTTTAAGTATCAAATCATTGTAACTGTAATATCTTCTGGTTTTTTGTTTCTTGTACTTTATTATATTGTAATCAGCCTAATTTGCAGTTAATGATTATTTTTTATTGTTGATTTACGTCAATATTTTCTCGATTCGTCGATTTAGTCTACAAAATGTCAGAAAATGGTAAAAAATGTGTGTCCCAAAGCCTAAGACGACGTCCTCAAATGTCTTGTTTTGTCAACAAACCAAAGATATTCAGCGTACTGTCAAAGAAGAGGAAAGAAAGCAGCAAAGATTTTACACTTAAGAATCTCAAATCAAAGAAAATCGTTTTTTTTTTTAAGAAGTAGACAAACTGATAAATCAGTTATCAGTTGCTCAGTTTAATAAACAACTAATCGCTTAACACTTGCAGCTCTATTTCTTACATCTCATTATTATTATTAAAAAATAATCTATACTAAAAATAATCACAGTTTAATTCAGTTCAGTTTATACTCGCTCACTTCATCTGTCAGATTAACAAAAGATTCAACCCTGATCTTCTGATATATCAGCTACCCCACAAAATCACGGAGAATTAACATGCAAAACATCTTAAAGTAACACCACCAACTTCACACAAAGTTTAGTTTAAACATCAAAAGAAGTACTTGTTAAACCTTGTGTGATATCTTGCAGAGGTGTTGCCTTGAGTCACATGACTTAAGTCAAAAAATTTGCTTTTCTTTGGACACAACCTGACAAAAAAAAGACTTGCATCTCAACTTGGACTTCAAAACCAATGACTTGTGACTGGAACTTGAACTTTTTGACTTAAAAAATAATTAAAACACTTCCCCAAGCCCAAAGTCAATGTTAACGCAGCAAGTCAACACTTAATAAATACAATATTTAATGTTGTTTAAACGTTAGTTTAGTTTTTGAGAGTGGATCATTACTTGTTTAGGACCCAAAGCCCAAAGTCTCTCAGTCACTTTTGACTTGGGTCCTAGAATGACTTGGTCCCACCTCTGATGTCTTATGTGTCTCCAAAATGAGCTTCCCTAAGTATCAAAAAACAAATCACAGATTTAGTATGATGCTTCAAATTAGTAACCAATTGCCCGATTTTAAAGCTGTGGCTGTGGAGTTTTAAGTTTAGATGTGGGCGGTTACCATTGAGGGAGTGTCTAACAAAGGAAATTGTATATATATTATATATCATATATATATTGTATTATAGAAAATAAAGGTTCTAGCATTTCCACAGTTTGACCCAGGTTATGGAGAAAAATATATATATTTTGACTGTTTTTTAAGTATCTCTCTATCAAGTGCAAGTCTTAATAGCTGGAGTACCCTTGTATCTCAAAGCCCTCAGATTCAGTCTTCAGTAATAACTGTTCAACACTGAATCTGAAAAAAGAGTGTGGAAATTGAAATGTTTAACACATTTAAAACTGTTCTTGCAGCCTAATATTTTTACAGCAGACCTAAAACTTCTGTTTGTTGTTAAAACAGTCAAAAAAAGCTCAAGTGTGCCTTCACAACACCCTGTTGATGCTCAGTCCTTTCCCCTTTAGTTTGTTTTCTGCCAGTTGTGGCCTCTATTCCATTGACCTTAACTTCCCGCTAAAAAAAAAGATAAACCAGCAAGCAAACAGTGGATGATAGCGGGTGACGGGGTTGAGCATGTCTTCCACCAGGGTGTAGTTTTGGTAAGCTGTTGCATCCTGTGATGAAGCGAGGCATCCAGGCTGGGAAACACGACACCAAGCAGAACAACAGCGCTGCAGAGTCCACATCCCGCAGGGAACAGATGGTAGTCTGGGAGAGCGCAGTTGGTAAAATCTTTGATTTATTTATGAGTCTCAGAGGGACACTTGAGGGATGAGTGTATTTGGGAGACATATAGGTACAGTGCACGTCAGTGGGCAGTTTTGTGAGGGGAAGGATGCGTTGCTTCAGAGGAGCCTCTCCCTCATATGAATAATGAATTACTGCTGCTAGAATAGACTGCCGTCAGAGTTAAGCTGCGGGGGAGCTCACGCGTTTGTGTTCTGGTGCTGCTCACACCGACACCGAAATGTCTCGACTCAGTCAATAAATGATTCCTGTCACTGTGTGTGTGACAGGCGCTGCAGCACAATCACAAAAACTGTAATGGCATTTGTTCTCTGCAAAAAACAAAAAAAAGTATGTGTATATATATATATATATATATCCGGATGCCTAAAATGAAAATTAAATACCTATCGATTTAAAGGATACACGAATAGCAAAATATTTGGGTCCAGCCCTACTAAAGATACAATATTGTTACAATGGGAACTAGGAAGTGAGATGAGCTTTAGAAATAACTCTCATATTAAAGAACATGCGGGGCAGTCTGCCTAAGCAAAAAATAAAAAAACAACAACATTGCATACATAGCAACTGGCAGTACACACACTTGAGCTACAGCTTGTCCTTTCTTTGTACTTGTATGTCCCTCTCTTGGTCATCTCCTCCTGTCTAGTGGCCTGTATCCTGTCACACACGCTTAAATATGCACATTCAGAAACTGTTTATACATCTTCTCACACTCAGTGTAATTTACGTCTTTTTCTGTTTCATTTTTTCACTTTCTCTTCTGATTTCTTCTCTTTTGATTGGTTTTTTTTAATCTCACTCTCTTTTTTCTTTGTCACTTTAATACTTAGCAGTGCATGTCACTGACACTTGCATATGCTGCACTCATACTGCATGTGTTCGTAGTGAGTGCGCTGGATACAGGGGCTGGAGGAAACACAAAGCTGGTCTGTTTGTCACACTGTGGTTGGCCACTGACAAAATTTTCCTTCTGCTTTTTGTGAGTGCTGGAGGATTTGTGACTTCTTGTTTTGTTTCAGTTTCTGAATGACTTGAGATTCTTACACTTTAAGGGTTCATCACGAGTACAGGCTTTACCTTATTTTGAAACTAGTTTATCTACAAAAAGAGCCTTAATATCATTTTTTTTCTCTAACGCCATTTTAAATCTTATTTATTTTACAGAAGTGTGTACCTGTTGGTATTTTGTCACCAGGGAGTACAAGTCAAGCTATCTTCAAAAAGAAGGAAGGAAGAGAAAGGTGACAGAATAAAAGAGGGACCGACTACAGCGGGAGTAGAAACTTTTCTTACAACTCGTCTTCCTCCACACTCTCTCCTCGCTGCTCTCCTACATCTTCACAGCTTCACCAAGATGAAGCTGAAGGAGGACCTGAACCCCATGCTGCTGCTCCTCTTCCACCTCATGGTATGCATCTACACCTTCATCACCTTCCTGCCATCCTACATCCTAAGCTGGTTCTCAAGACCCGACGGGGGCTTCTATGGCTCAGAGGAGGAGCGAGCCAAGAGGGCGAAGGCCCGCTCCGTGCTGGGACATACAGAGGGACCCTACAGAGCTGTGAGCGCCACTAAGAGGTTGGTGATGTCACTGCACCCTGGAGTGGACACCCTGGACAAGATGTTTGAGCATGCAGCCATGAGGTTCCCACACAGAGACTGTCTGGGGACGAGGGAGGTGATCAGCGAGGAGGACGAGCGACAGAGCAATGGAAAGGTGTTCAAGAAGGTAAAGAGTGAAAAAGAAAGTGTGGTAATAACGTTGTAGCATGAAGAAACAGGAAATAAAGCCAGTAACTGCAGACTGCGCAAGGAGGCATTAAAAACATAAAAATCACCTCCACAATAGAATATAAAAAAATAATAATAGAACATGGTCAGTATGACAACTGCTGCCAAATAGTGTTATAATTGTATTGCAAGGTGTAAAGAAAGTTGTATGAAAAGTGTTTGTGTTTTTGGCTGGACGGCAGTGTCTTCGATTAGAGTAAGTCCAAGAAATCCTCAGCAAAGTGAGGAATTCTTTGATTTAATTGTCTTTTCATTCATTTCTTATGTTGCTGTTTCTGCTGCAGTGAATGAATGATTGGGTTAATCATATATATAATTCTTATCAATACTGCCTCCAAAATTCAGTGCATATTGCAGAGGTAATGGTAATTTACCACCATACATTTCCTAGCTTAGGTCTATATGGGATGAAAGTATATCAGTTCTGGCTTTTAGCTTACAGCCAATAATACTTTTTCTTTTCTTTTTTTTTTAGAAAGGTAAAATAATTTATTTTAATGGTCCGCCTCCACACTAAAAGTGCATTTGTTTGGATTGAGACTCTGTTTTCTTTTCATTTTTGTGTCTAAGTGACTAACGGAGATAACAATATTGAGAGAAAGTGATGCAGACCACAACGGACCACCACATCAGTGTACATCTATTTAAAGTGCTTCTTTTGCCACTGACAGACTCAGATTTTTATCTGACAAAATTGAAAAAAAAATCTTTACCTGTCACTGATCCGGTTTGTTTGTTATTTTGTGTAACAGTCTTGCTTATGAGGTTTGCTGATTGTAATGAAATAATAGAATATTAGCATTATTATCTTTTAACTTATCACAGACAGGACAGTTGTGTTAGGACATTTGCTTCACTAAAGATAGAAAATGAAGAACAAGTAGATTTTAAAATCAGTGAGAGGAAACCTAAAATGAATGCTTGAAAGCATTTTAATCTGTTAGTGACCTCGCAGCACATTTTTTACTTGTTTATTTATTTGTGTATGTATTTATTTAGTATATTTTTTAAATACAATTTTGATTCCAAAACTGCCATGGGTTAACTGGAGAGCAAAACAAATTGTAAGAGTAGAATTGCAATATTTCTGCCTTCAGATGTTTTACAGTCTTTTCCTCCTCCCACTGTCCTGAAAAACCTCCTGAAGCATTTTCAAAGTTTTGATTTAATCTAGACGGAGCATGTGTTAAGACAGAGAAGAAAAGTGTGAATATGAAATGAATAAAGGAAACAGGATATAGTGAGATTCGTATTTGTTCAAAAGTGTATCCAGAATTTGTCCGAAAAAGTATAAAAAAGAGGTAAAAGTCTGGCTAAGAACAGACAGTTTTGGTGCTTTCATGCGGGTAATTGCATTGTATTGTATTGCACTGCATTCACAGATTATCTTAAAGAGTACTTAAGCACTCAGTGTAAACTTTGCCCCACCAGTATACACTGAAACAGTGTTATCAGTATGTTTCCAAGGAGTTAACTTTATCGTGCAGTTTCATTACCTCGACTAATCCAAACAGCCTGATCCTTCTAATCCATTTAAACCCTTTTAATGCTGCAAGAGAACACATCTCAGCTGTTTATTGTTCCCAACAAGTAGAAAACAGCACAGTATAGTCATCGGCACACTGCCTCTTTGTGTGCACTACCATTTATTAACCATTGGGAGCCAGTATAACCTCAGTCATACACGCAGGAAGCTCCTGGATATATTTTTGAAGCAGTTTACTGTCATCAGTGTATGAGTGTTGAAGAGTATATCCAGAGGCCTGTGTTGTTTATCTTATTTCTGTGCAGTGACCATGAAATACTACAGCATGAGAAGAGGAAGTAGATCTGTTTGGCAATAGTGAACTGTTGCTCTTTTTCCTGTGACATTTTAATATGAAACAGGACGAACATGTGACCGTGCTCCTGTGGTCAAATGTACCCACCGATATGCAATAAAAGGAGGACACGCCAAATGATGTTTGGTTGGATCATGCGGATTGATTTAATGGCTCATTGCATCCAGTTATGAAAAGAACATTGTGTAGCATTTATTGAACCCTGAATCTTGGATTTAAAATGATTTGGAACATTGCATCCTTTCTTCATCACTAACAAATTGTCCCTGCACTTTTCTTTCATGTCCTCCCGCTCCCCCTGCAGGTGGTTTTGGGTAAGTACTGCTGGCTCTCCTATGAGGAAGTCCTCACAGCAGCAACACAGCTGGGCAGCGGTTTGGCATCACTGGGTCAGCGGCCGAAAAACAACATCGCAATCTTCTGTGAGACGCGAGCTGAGTGGCTTATTGCAGCCCAGGCATGCTTCATGTACAATTTCCCGTGTAAGTAATACTTAGAGAAAGGGTCAAAAAATAATATTAAAAAGGCTTAAAATTGTAAATCGTCATAACATTATTTACAGCATTGAAGGTGCATGCCAGTTAGAAGCGCTATTCTCTTACATACTGGTCATTTCTGTCCTATCTTGCCATTTTTATATTTCAAGCATTTCTACCTTGAAAAATGACGTAACAGATTATCAAAATAGTTACAGATTAAACTGACAAATCAATTCATAGTATCAATGAATATGAAGAGTTGCAACTTTTCATGACTATAAGTCTTTCACATTATGGATATTTGGTGACAGATATTTGCCATTCTGCTTTAAAAAGGCTCGAAAACACTGAAATCCATGGAAATGATGCCTAGTAATGCCTAGTAAAGTTCAAACAGTATTAGTGAACATGAGCTACTCTCTCTAGAAGCCAGAAACCAAAAAAGTCTCAAACTTGTGACGTCATAGGGTATAAAGTCTGCAGCTGCTCCATAGGCCATGAATGGGAGCCTGATTTTGTGGACTTGCAGAGTGTTAGTTCTCTGTTAGTTCCCCCTGAGTAGCACCTCATGCGAGCATAAAAACTTTTTTCAAAATTGATGTGTTTCCATTAAGCGTACTTTATATTCATAGTTTCAATTTGCACAATTTGAGGGTTAATGGGAATCCAGCCGGTGTCATCCACAACATCTTTCACCATTCATTGTCTATGGAGCAGCTACAAAATAGGTGTAATTCCCCTTTAATGCTTAGAAATTCTAATAGTTAAAATCAGTATCCTGCAGTAGAGCAGACTTTTCTTTTCATGGGCGATAATAGGAGCAGCAAAGAAGAAAATGATGTAGTATACTGTACATATTTTACACTAAAGCATTTTTGCTCAAAATGTGGCCATCAGGCCATTTTTTGCATCCCCCAAATATGACATGTAGTAATCATTTTGCGTTCCATTACAATATTTTCACTCCAGTAGCTCACATATATGCACTACTAAAAGATCAAACTGCCCACTCCTAAAAAGCGTTAATCAGGTAGTAACGTCAGTGGAAAGTGCAGCCCCCAGTCATATGTTGGCCCCCTAAATTGGCCCTCAGTCATCAAAATTTCAAGCATCACTGCACTATAGAGTACTTTCAATTCTGCGACTTTAAAAGTGACTCTGAGTTCACTTTCTCTTTAGTTTGGTCTTTCCCACTGAGCCGCATCCAAATGTGTCTGAATTAGGCTGATTTATAGCGATTTCTGTGTGCGTGTGTATGTGTGTTTACGCGCACATGTTTGTGGTTGCAGTGGACAACTCGTAACATGTGGGGTCCAGCTGAGACAGAAGAAGGTCAATTTGTCCCTTCTGCTCTGCTGTTACATAAGTTTTCCACTTCCTCCACGACTTTTTTTCTCCATCCGTTTCATCGTCACCACTTGTGCACTGGCTCATGACAAATGGCTTCTTTTGTACTGGAAAATGCTTCTTGTATCACAGTAGCCATCATTTTTCTCACGTAACAAACCAAATCTAAAGTGTGAAATGCTGTACCTGTCAGCCCCCAAAATAGTTTTTGGTTTCTTCAGGTGAACAGATTCACATGAATGATTTAATATTAGCACAACAATGACTGTTACAGGCGGCAATATAAGAACTGTGACTTTTGAAAAACAGCAGAATTTCTGTAAGTAGATAAAAGAAAATCTGCAATATTTTCATCTGGGAAAAACAGACGTTTTTCAGTTTGAGAAGAAGCTGCTTTTGTTTGTGATAGTGAAGCTAAAAGATCAGCGCTTTTAAACCGCAGAGATGGCTGAAATGTTCAGTCTTTTACACAGAGCAGCGCAGCAGCAGCTTTTTTGCCCTCAGGGAGTCTGTGCTGATTTACTCTTTAATAAGTTCTGCGCCAAAGAGTACTTTCTTCACTATGACCATCCGTGGCAGCACTTTAAGCCCATTAAATCTTTGCGATCGTCCTTGAAGCACCCTTCATTTTCTCTGTGTCCTTTACTTAATGCTCCATTAAACCGACATGCTTTTTAAAATGCGCTGCAAGTACAAGCCAATAAAGCATCTTTATAAAGCGTCTTTCTCTCTTGCGTACACAAACACTGGCCCGAGGCTTTGGATAACACACAGCACGGGGGGTAAAGAGGAGTTAAAGGTTGAGAGAGCGATGGAGGAAGAGACGGAGGGGAGGAAAGAGAGGGAGAGAAGTGAGTGGTGATGGCGTCAGAAGAGGGGTGAGAGAGTCTACGTGAGCATCTGATGTTGACAGAGGCATCAAGGAGTCAGCCAAAGGCCCCCAGTGAACTCAAACACTTGGTGTGTGAGTGTATGCGAGTGTGTGTACATTGTATATTTACTGTTTATTAGCTTTTTGTAAAAAGGCAAATCATCATCAGTGAGTTCTCTGCAATTATCATATACGTGAGTTAAATAAAGGAGATATAACAAGCAGCAGTTACACAGCTTACATTCTCTACATGATGCTTTTGTCATATAAAAACATTATAACGTTTTCCCACGGTCATGGAAAACCTGGAAAGCTAGCTCTTGTTGTAACGCAGCACCAGGATATTCTGTTTAATTATTATTATTATTATTTACGTTTCTTCATCAGGCAGGTTTTTATTACAGATCTGCATAAAACACAATTGCGAGATGACTGCGTTTCCATAGACTGATGTTATGTCACAAAAACATTCCAAGAAGCATGTCGAAGGATGTTCAAAACATTAGCACGTTTATTTCGATTGCAGCCACCGCACTAGCCATCAGTATTTCTGATCCAGGCGACGTAGGCGTGTTATGCGAGCGATAATAGAAAGGCAAGCCCCTTATAGAGGCCACTTATGAGGGATTTCTGGGAGGTGATAGTCCATGATTTCACAGAGGAAATGTGGATTCAAAACTTCTGGATGATGCACTCAACTTTTAAAGAGTTATGTGATGCAATAACACCTCTTGTAGTGCCTGCTGCATCATGCATCTAGTGTATTCAAGCTCATGGCCATAGCATCATGTGAAAAAAAAGTGTTTCCATTGCAGTTTTGGGAAGTAAGACTTTCATGAATCGCCTGAAATACAACCTCATGTGAATGTAAAAACCTTTTTGCGATATATGTTTTTTTCTTTAGGTTTTTTTTTTCCCAATTGATGTGTTTCCATTAGGCGTTTTTAATTTTTCCAATTTCAATTTGCGCAATTTGAGGGTTAATGGAAACCTGCCTATCGTCTCCTGGTGTTCCGTCTCCTGCATGCCAGCTCGCTGAAATTATTTGTGAAGAGAGTTTGAATCTGAAAAAATAATAAAATACTATCAGTCCTTAATAAGTAACGGAAATGTTTTGAAATTTTGTCCAAGAACCCTGATCATAAGTCCAGTTTTGACTGCTCGTTACATCCGAGCAACCCCCTCAAGAACCCATTTGTTTAACTAAAAAAGTTAAAACAAGACAGAATAAGATGCATGTTATGTTGCTTGCAAACTCTGTTGCTACTGAGGAAGGCTTAGAGACTTGTTATCTTGTCTGTATTAAAATGACTTGTGGTGCATTTTGTGTGTGTGCGTGCGTGCGTGCGTGCGTGCGTGCGTGTCTAGCCGGAGTCCAATCCGGTGTTTAGATCTCACGGCTGGAGGTGTCATGGCCCTCATCCACACTCACTCACGCACACACAGCAGCAGAGCAGGAAGCAGTGGAGCTCCATGACGCAAGAATGGGATGTCACTAAGCCCGGTCCCTTAAACCCATGTGTCTGTGTCAGTGTAGAGATGCAGGGTTATAGACCCCGTTACTCTGTGTTTTTCTACTTTTTCCCTCTTTTTCTTTCTCTTTCCATTTGTCTATGCACTATCATTTCCGTCTCTCTCAGATGTAAGGGCTGACCCGAAGCCAGTTTGCTTCTAATCTTTCAACACACACACACACACACACACACACACACACACACACACACACACACACACACACACACACACGAGCACAAGCACACAAGAAGCACTTATTCACACAGCAAAAGCCATGTATGTATTAAAAGCCCGCCTCCACTCAGAAATGTGCTGCGCTTACTGTTTCGTCACTTGGGTGTCTGAGCTTCACTGTACAGAATGATGGATGTGCAAAGTTTGACCATTTTTAAGTTTGTTTGGGTTTACATTAAAGATATACTATGCAGGAAACACCAGTGACTGTTTGTAAACACAATCGCCAACGAAAGTGAAATCCAACCAGATTCACTCTCGCTCCCTATATGCTGTGTCCACAATATTTTTAGTTTCCTCTAGGATGCTTGCTGCTCACGCTCTGGCACCTGGTCACTATCTTGTTATGAAGTCCAGACATCACCTGCATGCTGAGCCCACAAAGTAAATTAGCATTTGGTGGACGGCATTACTTATTTCCCCCAACTCTAAACATTCTCACTCCTCTTGAACAAACCAGTTGTACTGTACTTTTTATCTCAAAATCAAACTTCTCTGAGGCATATTCGTATTAAGATCTTTAAGTAAAAGACGTGAGTTGGTTGGTTTAAATGAAGCCCCCCTCCTAGGGGTTTAATAAAGTGAATCCAATCCTATCCTCCTAACTGAAGCATGCCACATTTAACAGATATTAATATAACTTCTCAAAGGGGGCAGTCTAGTTTTTACACACCAGTCAAAACAGGCATTGGATTTTTAACCTTTCCCTAAAATTGTGCGATCGAGGTACCATAAAAACATGTTTGTTCAATAAACAAAACTTTAGATGTCCCTCAGCTGTGCAGACATAAGGAGGTGGATGAGCTGGAACCTTTTTAAGCTCAACAATAGCAAAACTGAGGTACCAGACAGAAAGCAGCAGGTCTCCAAATGACAGAGCACAATTAAATACAAATATGTTTCAACATGACATATGCTTCTATGCAAACAGCCAGCTACAGAGATAATTTGTCCTGTCCTGGCTTTCTCACCCAGCATCAGTGCTGGACCTCACTAATGCTTAAGCAGCTGAATGGGAGCTAATTCCTTCAGTCAGGTCCTGCCGTAAACAGGAGGCTGTTATGGGAACATATTAATTTCCATTTTTTTATAAAGGCACATTCAACAATCAGATATGGTTGTAATGTTCGGGTGTCCATGTCTTTGGTGAAATGTGATCAAAATTCTACAAGAATACAATGAGCTGAGGTCCGCCCAGAAAAACAACGCAGTGTAATCAAACTGTGTCATATGCGCCGCATCAGATGTGGAAGACTCGGACTAGTCAACATCTGATTTTCATAAAAGGCATCAAACTCCAACTACTGATGCTCCTGGGTGCATTTGTGCAAGCACACACACCAGCGCTCCATCAGAAATATGCTCTTAGTCACAACACACACGCCCTCACATACCAATACTGTTTATATCCCCAAAAGAGTGCTTGTCAGGCAGTGAGAGCTTGTGTCCTATTGGCTCTGATGCTGTGCTGAGGCCTCTTGAGGTGCCTGATGATGTCATCAGAAAGGGAGGGGCCAAATCAGAACGACTGAGCGGTGTAGACAGTGCACGTACATGGTCTATTTTCACACATACTTCACTGTCTGTATCATGACTGCAAACACACACACACACGGAGCAGTCCCTAAGCTTGTTATTAAAAGACATTATTTATATTATTTAATTATTCACAAATGCAGATATTATTATTATTATTATATATCTACGTATCCTCTACTGCACCTGTTTGAATGAACAAGTAAGTAAGTAAGTAAGTAAAGTAAGTATATTATAGAGCAGTCCAAAGGTTTCAAACAGAGTGAACACATAAAAAAGGCAATTTTAAGACTGACAGAGCGATCAGATTGTATTTATTGCAGGGCTATTTCAATGTATGGCAACTATTTCCTTAGCCAGTCACATAGTGACTGCATCTTCAAGCCCTCTGTCGTGACCCTGCCCTTGGTTGGGACATTTGGCTGACATTTCGGGAAAAAGCATTCTTGTATGGAGTCACTGTGGACAGTTAGCCAGATCACAGAAAAAACAAAAAGTTCCATGTTTATTCTGAGACTGTATGACCAGTACAAAAAAATTTCTCTGAAAATATTTAATTTAAAAGTGTCAGTGTATTACTCAACTTTGATTTACTTAAACCATGGGCTATTGATTTATGTTTATATCTATATTTATATCTCTTTGAAATGACAGTTGCATTGCTGCAGATTGAACTCAACAAGAGAAAGCAGCTATTTAAATATTTTTTAACCTCCATTATCAAAGGCACAAAATAAAAATGAATTACTTGAAATTTTCAGCTCATTCTCTTTTTCTCATTTTTTCCTAATTTCTTGCAGTTTGCAGGGCACCTTATGTCAAGATACTCATTACCAGTTGTTGTTTTTTTCTTTTTTTAAGAAACCAATCGAATTGTTTTCAGGCTTCAGAGGATTAAATTCTTGTGAAAGGTGTCTGAACACAGCACAAGAAAACTCCACTGTCCACTGATGTTTAATATATGAAAGAAACAAGGCAAATATAATTTTTATGTTTTTGTTATGGCTGTGTGTTGCAGTGGTCACCCTTTACTCCACACTGGGAGGTCCGGCCATTGCTCACGGGCTGAATGAGACTCAGGTCACCCACATCATCACCAGCAGAGAGCTTCTGGAAACCAGACTCAAGGTAGGAACACACACCAACCCATTTAAACATTGTAGGAAATGTGGCATTCATTTAAAAGCTCTTAGCAAGCAGCAGTATTTAAGCATCATTAGCTCAGCTGTCTCAGAAGAAATGACACCTCATGTACACTCCAGATTCATATTTGGCCTCAGTATAGCAGTTACACTGGTTCAAATTTGCAGCATTGCTCACCCAATTCTCTCTCAGACTTACTGTGTGTAACTGTGCATGTTAAGTTCAGTAGGTCTGCAGGCAAAGAACAATAGCAAGCACTGATGGATGATAATTGGCATATTTGTGTGGCCCAATATCACATATCTTTGTAGGCTTTGGGGCTGCGCGAGGAAATCTGCAATATATGAAAACGCTGAATATAGCATCAACGATGTTACTTGCAATAAATAAACAGATACAAAAGTGTACTCAGCTCTGCCTTTTTGCTGCTTTCATATACTTTTGAAATACAAATTCCTTAAGGGGAATTATTTCTAAAATCCTTTAGAGCTAAACAAACAACAAAACCAGTTGTGATTTAGCAAGTTATTACTGTGTTTCTAACAGCTTTTAAGGCACAAAGAGCAGCTGTTTTTGCGGAGACATAGCTGCTTTTCTGCCCTCATGCCTCCAAAACCTGGCATTTAAACCAAAACACGATCTTTTCCTAACATTAACCACAGCATTGTTGAAGAGAAAAGTTTCAACGTATCCGCTACATAATAAAGTACAAATGTAACATATTCAGTGTTTGGAGAAACGTACAATGCCAAAATTTTGACATTTTGAGATGTTTCTACAAACTCTAATCCTTCCTGCAAAAAAAAACAAAAAAACAATGCAAACAAAGCAAAGGTGGGTTTACGTCACTGATCCAAGTCTGTCAGTGGTTCCTGATCTATGTGACTACGGCAATAATATTAAGGCAACTTTTCAGCTGCTGTTATTCACCAGGGGGAATCTGAAATAGTGGGACAGGGCTAATCGAGGACAAGGAGAGGCGCAGAGTTTTACTAAAGAGACATAACAATAAGAAGTGCACGTGCCGGATGTTAAGAGCCATTTTGGACAGGTTAAATTGCAAAGACAAATAGTGTTCTGGTAATTCATGTCCCCGTTTATCGAGGTTGTGTAAACACAGCTCCTCTGCTCATTCTCACACATCCTCTCTCAGCCCAGTAACTGATGAAGATGATGGCCATGTGGTGTTTGGTCTCTTGTCTAAGAAGAAACCTGTTTTTTTATCCTGTACTAATGTGTACGCGGTACGTCGATGCTTGTCATATTTTTGCTCATGCTTACGTGTGTGTGTGTGTGTGTGTGTGTCAGGCTATCCTGATTGAAGTTCCGAAGCTGCAGCATATCATTGTTGTGGAAAACACACCGACCTCATGGCCCGGCTATCCACGTGGCATCAACGTGCACAACATGGCTGCTGTTCAGAAGCTGGGAGCCAGACCTGACAACGGTAACACGAATCCTTTCAAACTTGAAAATAACTTTCTAAATCGAATTATTTCTTGCGATTCTTGGAACAAGTTGCTCTTTGCCTTTTTTATGCCTCCACTCCGTGATAGCCAAGGCCAGAGACATTATGTTTTTGGGTTGCCTGTACCGAAATCTCAAGAACCCCTCAAGGAAATTCGTTCAAATTTGACACAAACATTAACCTGGACTCAATATCTGCAAGAGGGTGTTGAACTACACAAATAGTACAACTAACATGATGCAGCATGAGAGCAGGCATCATACTAATGAGCTCCGGTCAGCCCTACCTATGCACGTTACTCCTTAACGACAGCTACGGCCAAACCACTCTGACAAGCGCATTTGCAAACCTGCTCGCCCAAACAAGTACAAGAGCCACAGAGAGTGCCTCAGAAATAATAAGGAATTCTTTAATTTGATATAACAAAGAAGAGACAATACAGCATTTTGTATAATTTTTGTTTGAAATAATTACTAGAATATTTTTCAGTCAAAATTTTTCTGTAATCTCATTTTGTATTTAAAAAAATCGTTAGAAAATTGTATCATGAACCCAGTATTGTGAATCGTATCAAATCGTGAGTTTGATGAATCGTTACATCCCTGGTCAGTCCTGGTTTCAAAGGGTTAAAGGACCTTCATGTATTTTAAATATTCAATTATTTATTGTAAAAGTATTTGAAAGCAGTCGGCTCCAACCACCTTAACCTTAAGATCGCCTTCTCCTTACACTAAATCAAAAATGTCAGTGTCATCTCTTCCTGTTGCATCAACTTATTAAATCTAATTCTTCACCCAAGTGTTATATACCGTGCATCTCTGTTGTTTCAGTAGCTTAGAGGTTAGTAACACAGAGTCCCGCTCTTAATGGGATGGTCATGGTGGGTTTTTTCTTGGGGGCGGATTGATATCAGTCCCATTAGGTCATGTGAATAAGGAAGTGCTCACATCTGTGTCAGATTAAGGTCGATTCACTCGATGCTTATTCACTTAGTGGACTGGATAGATGAGGAAAACCTCTTCGCCCTTTTTCTTGTGGCCCCCTTGAACCGACTGACCCAAAACAAGAGAAGCTGGTAGTGTCATGTGCAGATAAAGAGAGAAGGAAGTCGGTTTAGGAAAGGGAGGATGGAGCACAGGGATATAGGGGAGGGTCAAGCACTGTTAACTTCACATGACATCAACTCTCAGAGCGCACACTCCTACATGTCTCATATCCGAGTCAAAGAAAAAGAGGAAGAGGAAAGATGCTCCCCTTGTGACTGAAATGTGATTTACTCTCCTCTCCTTTGCTTCCCCTTCATCGTCTGTTTGGTTTGTCATTTTTGTTCTGTTTTTGTTCCACACAGTGCTAAACATAGAGGAACGAAAAGTACACTGCTGCAAGCCGGGCAAACCACCAAATGGTTTTGTTCCTTCTTTAAACTGATTTGATCTTTACAGGAGGCCCAGAAACACATGAATGTCTTGTTTCATGAAAAAATAATCCTTTATTTCATGAAACATTCAACAAATAAATTCTTGGATTTGATAAGGCATCTTGATTTTAAACCTCAATAGATAGATAGATAGATAGATAGATAGATAGATAGATAGATTTAACAATCATAAAATAAACATAAAACTGCTTTATCTGAGGACTTCTACATCTCGTCATGACATCTACAATCGTCCAGGATGTAAACAATAAAAGCGCAGGCTTATTTCCATTGTGACCCTCGGAGGAGGCAGGATGCCAGGTTTGACATTAATAAAATGAAGAAGAATTCACTGTACAGCGAAATTCATCCTCTGCATTTAACCCATCTTTTACGGCGCAGTGAGCAGCCGAGTGCAGCCGAGTGCAGCGCTTGGGGACCATATCCAGATCTTCTGCAATGTCTTTGTCAGGAGCACCAACAGGGGTATTAACCTAAGTACATGTTTTTCATGGTGGGGGCAGACAAAGGGAGGACATGCTAACTCCATACCTGACCTTCTGAACCACCGTGCCGCCCATTATAATTACATACAGAAATAAAAGTTACATAAAAAGTCAAAGTCATGTAATAGTAATGCTAACAATAGCCCATAAGGACGTAAACTTATTAATTATATATATATATATATATATTTATATATATATATGTATGTAAAATACTGGGTCCAAAAATGACTTTGTTACAGTAATGACAGAAAATGTCATTTGTTACTTCTTCCACCGAGGATTAAACTACTTGTCTCTCCTTTTTCATTCGTTACACAACTACCTCTGTCACTTTCTCATATGGAGAAAGATTGTGTAAGTGTGTAATGTTATACCCATTTGTGCATTTTTTTGCAACTTATCCCTCTTTTTAATGGCAGGATTTTTTTTCTCCCTATCTTCGTGTGTGGCTGTTAGGAAAAGCTACACACACACTCGTGCCTTCAGATGTGGTTGGACGACACGTAGTACGCACTAGTCTGCACCACAGCCTAATACATCTGTATTAGAGTAACTGCATTAAAGGGTTCTTGAAAACATGCATGGATACAGTATCAAAGACGATTTAGGCCTGCAAGGTGACTGGGAAGTCACACACAGAAACACACAAAAATAAGGATTAACTGAAGATGACATAGTGCCCACCAAATGTACGCAGTTTGAGTTCTGATAAGAGAGAAAATAAAGATTAAAGAGTAAAGAAGGAGAGATTAAGATTAGATTAAGTGAGATAAAGAGTGTCAGACAGGAGTAGATGAAAGAGCAGAGACAGGGAAACAAAGGATAGACAAAAGTGCGCGAGAGTGAAAGGATGATTGTAGATTGTGCTTTTGGCGAGCACGGTTAGACAAAAACTCTTCAGCGTGCCAAGAGGGGCCTGCTTGTTTAATATCACAGCTGACTGTTTTCCATCCATGTGTTTCAACTTTTACACACTTTTAAATGTTTCCTCGGCCTTTAACACCCACTGCATTTCCCTCTCTTCAATCTGACGGACTTTTGTTCCAACAATCTGTCTGTGTGGACAATGTATAAACACTGATTCATTTTTTTTCTGTTATAGTTTAGTCTGTGTATGTAAATACAATATACACTCATCGAAGTTCAATTTTACAAGCTATTACAGTAATGCAGTTTTATGGTATTCATGCATGCTTGTGTGTGTGTGTGTGTGTGTGTGTGTGTGTGTGCTTTGACATTCTCATTACAGCAGCACGTGAGCGTAAGCAGCCGCTGCCCTCAGACATCGCTGTCATCATGTACACCAGCGGATCCACAGGCATACCGAAGGGCGTCATGATCTCCCATAGCAACATCATCGCTGGCATCACGGGCATGGCCGAGCGGATACCCAACCTCTGGTAGGCAATACATACATATCTAATAATCTTTATCGTAGGTTAAAAAAATGTGATATATGTATAAGACAAATTTCAGTACTTTTTTGACTGTATGCACTGTCTCACTTAATCTCTTGAAACCTGAGCAAATTGGCTTGATTTCTTTCAAAAACATGGGAAGACAGCAAGGAAATAACACCAACATAAGTAAAAAAGTACAAGAATTACCTGAATAGTAGTTTTTTTAAAAAAGGAGTTAAAAAGAAGAAAAAAACACTGGGATGGCCTACAAGAGTGCTCAAAAATTATAACTCCTTAGCTTACTTATTTATTTTAAATTAATTACTTTCTTGCAATTTGTGAAACATTTATTACAAAGTTACTTATTTCCTTTTCCCCGAGGTTTTGAAAGAAATAAAACCTATTTGCTCTGGGTTCAAAGGTTTAAATACTTGTGAAAGGCATCTGAAAGCCACACAAGAAAAGTGATGACACCCCAGGTTTCAAAGGGTTAAGTAAGACTTTATACGTCGAGGACATTTCTAACAGTGTTTGGTCAGATTTGCTGTGGAGTTTACTTTGTGTTTGATAACAAAGTTCCTGAATATCATGATTTTGTCAGTTTTAGACTGTATTTTTTTTAGGCAAAGTTCCTGTACGGCTGCTTGTTTGACTCAAGGTTTTGCAACAAAAACGATATTCCTCAAAGTGTCAAAACGGTTATTGTATTGGCACTCTCACACACACACACACACACACACACACACACACACACACACACACACACACACACACACACACAAAAAAAAAAAAAAAGCTTCTTCGCTTTCTTTCCAAAAGTTAGATGTGAAGATTTATATCTGTAAGACAAATCAAGAAGCTATAACCAGCAGTTGCTTGGCTTAGTCTGGTATAATGACTGGAAACAAGGGAATACAGCTGGCTTCTGTCCAAAAGGGACAAAAAATGACAAAAAAGTGGCAAAAAATTATCTAATTATCTTACTTGTGGCAATTCAGTGTGTTCCAAAATGTTGACCTTTTTCTTTAATCTAAACTGTGCCATTTAACTGCTGGAGTTTGTGGGAGTTGAGCTTTACATTACTGTTGTGAGCTTAATTACACACTATTGCCTTCTCATCTCTATCACTACTACAGTTTGCCCAAAGTGAGCATGGTGCTGTATGCACCTAAATCCACTTTATGCCTGAAAATGTTTCCTCAGCTCAGTGTATCTGAAAAGGAGATAAGCCGTTTAAATGCATTATATCAGCACAGTGAGGACATTAAATTCTTCTTCTCTGCAGTTTCTCTCCTCTCTTACCTATATCTCCTGTCGCCGGCTATTTGCTGTCGGCTGCAAGGTTAAGCGATAGCACTGCGTTTAAGGAAAATTGCCAAATGCTCTTTCAGACTAACTTCTCAGTTGGGGCTTCCATGTCGACTAAGCACGTGCACAAGTATGAGTCAGCCATCTAGGGCCATCATACAGCAAAAAAATGTTTACATTAAAACAAAAAATGACCCGTCTCTCTGGGGAACGGGGTGGGGGTGGGAGGAAATGCAGTAGAAGGGGAGTTGAGGATGAGTGGAGGAAAGAACGGGGTGGGAGTTGGGGGGAGAATGATGGAGGTTAGAGGAGTTACGGATGTTGCAATCTTAATCAGACTTTTGATGAAAATGATGGTTTTCCTTTGGGTATTAACTAACATGGTGATAAACCCAGGGTTCATGCAGCTTTGATCTTTTTAAGACTTTTTTTAATGCCACTTGGAATTAAGTTTAAGACCAATTTTCTAATAACTAAAATTAAAGGACAATTTTATTTGAACAAATGTTTATTGTAACATCAAACATGCCCTTTTTTCTCCAGTGAAAATTTGATTATCTACGTCAAATGTTAAAAAAAAAACCAAACAAACAACAAACAGAACAACAGAACAACAGAAGTGGGAAATATCTGACATTTATAGCCAGTTTTCTGGGCAATTTTGTGTATCTCGATCTGCATGTGAGTTTCAACTGCTTGGATTCCCATAGTGATAAGTTTAAGAAAAGGAATTTATTAAATTATTTAACAAAAAAAACACACATATTATTATTATCAAAAATGATTGTAATTATTTTGACATTTTATAGTGCAACGTTAGAAAAAAATCCTACTTCCGGTCTGAGCATTTTTAAGACTTAAGAATAATGTAAGTCAATTTAATACCAATTGAGATCTTATTTTTAAATTAATAAATTAAATGCCTTTTAGGGCTTTTTTTTTAGGATCCGCAGGAACCCTGCAAACCTCCTCCAACCTTTGAATTGCAGATATATACAGTAAATTGTACATGTGTAAATTACATTACATTTATTCAGCTTTATGAAATTAACTACAGCTAATGCCTCAATGAGACTGCACTTAGTACTTTCAGAGCATGTCTCATGGAGTGTCTTTGTCTTCACAGTGAGGAGGACACCTACATTGGCTACCTGCCTCTCGCCCATGTACTGGAGCTCAGTGCAGAGCTCGTATGTGTTTCTCACGGCTGTAGGATCGGCTATTCTTCACCTCAGACTCTAGCTGACCAGGTAACATAAGACTGGAACTGGAATATTTTTGCATTTCATAAAAAACATAATATAATCTGTGCAGCCCGATGGCTAGTGCTGGTTATCGAACCTCTGTGTTTACTGCTGTTAACACAAAAAATTTGCTCAAACCATAACTTTGTAACAAATTTTCAACCTCCTATGGTTGCTTGTGTTATGACATTTCAAAATCCTGAAGCATTTAAGAGCCTGTTAATATCTGATGATACTATATTTGATCTGGTGATATTGGCTGAAAGTTATAGTTTGATATTTTTAGGCTATATCTGGATACACAATATTGTATATGACTATTGGTACATTAATGATTAGTAATGTAGATGTAATGACTAAGGGTTGAGAGATTACATGGCATGGCCGATTATTGGGACCAATATTTGGCATTTTGACGATTGTCTGTATTTGCATTTATGATTGCCAATAAAATTAATTCATTAAAAAGTGCAAAGAAAGTGTCAGCATGGGAGGAACGTTTATCAAACCTCAGGGAGCTTTTTTTATTTATCATTTTTTATCTACAAATGTTTTATATATGCATTATGTACTGTATGTATTAATATGTAGTCAAATGCGTCCCACCTGGCACCAGATTGCCAATGGATCACAGTAAAAAATATTCGTCCGTTAATCGATTTGTCCATGACCAGAAGATTAATCAACAACTACTCTGATAATCGCAATTTTTCGATCAACAATTTTAAAAAATGTAGTGGTTTCAGCCTGTCAAATGTAAATATTTACTTTGATAGAAAAGTGATTTCTTTTGAAAAATAGATGTCAGGTCTGAGTTGAACTGAGATGCTCCAAATCTGATATGTGCGACTACTGTTGTGATGTTGCTTCTTTTTTCCCTCTCAAAGTCAACCAAGATCAAGAAAGGAAGCAAAGGAGACACCAGCGTCCTGCAGCCCTCTCTGATGGCAGCTGTCCCGGTACGTCAAAACAACACACTCAGCACAACACTATGCACTAGACAGAACGTTTGAGAAGCCTTAACCTTTACACTATCATTGAGTCACTCTCCCATAAGTCTGTGTTTCAAATAATGCAGTTTGGCCTTGTCTGGCAGCAGGTCAGATTTCGCTTTGTTCGTAGTCCAGCTGTGTAGTAGCAGCGACGGAGTCCAGTCGGCCTGGAGGATTTGCTGGACTCCGTGGCGTAAATATTCTCCGCTTCCTACTACTGGCCAATTTCTGCTCTTCATCACAAAACAATGTCAGGACTCAAATATTTGAGCTTGGCTAGTCCTGCTTGTCTTTGAAGTACATTTGAGTGATTAATCCATCACAGAGACGATGACACCAGGATGGTCTTTACTCAAAACATACCATAACTGTATTTATTTTGTCAATGAAAGAGCAGAGTGGGTGCTCAAACCTTCTTAAATGCTTTATTAGTTCAAGAAGGAGAAAACACAAAAGTTAATCTCACAGTGTGAGATAAAAGTGTGCAGTCCAACAATTTCTTCTAATAGAGAGTCCACACAGTCGTCAATATGGTTGATGGACAGTCCCGCTCAAAAAATTAAACCTGCTATAATTAATATTTTTATATGGATAATGCATCAAATTACTCCGTGTATGTGACTCAGCAGTTCCCTCCAGCTAATAATTGTTTTTAGCATCTTTCAGGTAAGTGCTTTGGTTTTATAGCCTGCAACTTTTAATTCACTATCACAGCCCTCGTCAAACTAATTTCAAGCATCAGTAGGTTTTAGTGAGTTAGCTCTAAACCTCACAGTATGCTGCTCAGCACCAAACAATAGACAGACAAATTTAGTGACAAGCTAGTGAACATAGTGGAGCATTTTTAGCATCTAGTCAGGTTTTCCCCTCAGGTAGTAGAGAGAAAAGGAGAGTGAATAATGAACTTAAAAGAATACTTTATCCCCAAAATGACCATCACTGACTCAATCTATCATCCAGCTGTTGAATTTGTATAGAAAACGTTTTTCTCTCATGCCTAGAGCGAAAAATTATTGATGAACTGGAGTTAAAGAGGTCTGGGTGTAACAACAGCAAAGTTGAACTGGATTCAGCAACGTCACACAATAACACAAACTAACTGATCGAGGCAGAGGTAGACCAGCAGCTCCTGCGTTCAGGGAGGTAAAATTACTGTTTTTCTCAATGGAGTCTTAAACAAATGAATGTTGTTAAACGTGGACTTCTATGACTTAAATTTTTCATACATTTTCTCACAAATTCGGGTTAACAAGGGGTGAGTAACTGGTATACAAATGGTCATTTTGATGGTGAAATATTCCTTTGAATTCACCAGGAGGACGAAAACTTAATGAATGTTAAGGCAAGGCCGAGAAAAAATGTATTTTGTGCAGCACCTTTTAACAACAAGACAATTCAAAGCACTTTGTACGTTTGCTAAAAAGTTCACCGTGTCAACTTTATAAAAAGATATAATGTTAGTTATATATTAACAACTTTGTTCTGCAGCAAGTTTAAGATTCTGGGAAGGAGACCATTAAGTGCATCATGATGGGCTCTCTGAATAAAGTTCACAAAGTTACAAGCTTTGCGACTGTCCTCTCTGTATGTTTCCTAATATCAAAGCCTCAAATTTGAATCGTGATGTTTTTATATCGGTCAATATAAAATGTACAAAGATATGACGAAACTTTAACCGCTGCCACAAAGAAATTTGAAATGATTAAGCCCTTGATGATTAGAGATTATATTTCCATTGCTCATGCTGGCTAGACTGTATGCCGGCTGGTTGGAGACAATACGCCCTCGCTGCTGTATTCTCCCTCTCTCTCACACCATGAGCTCAGCTCCACCCCCCACCCCCCATCTCCCAGTGGTCGTAGTGTAAAGGCCAGAGGGCCCCAGTGTCTGGAACCATTCACAGCTGTAAACAGAACGTGAGAAAGCCCCATGTGGTTATCCCCACGACACACACACTCATACACACATACTCACACACACATACAAACTGTTTGCTGTGATATGACGACGGGCTGCTGCATGAATCCTGTGTAGACTTCCTCTCTCACTGCTTTGGCTTCAAACACACACACATATACACACGCACAGGGACCAGCTGTTTTTTATTGTTTTTGGTTTTTGCCCTTTTCCCCATTTAAGTTTGAGTCCAGCTTTTGAAGACACGGCCGATCTGGATGATGAAGTGTTCTTGATCTGTGGGTTTTAGTTCTTTCAGCTGCAGTCCCTTTGACAGGAGGAATCTTAAAAACCAAGTTTGGCATGCAGCAGTGTTCTAGCCAAGAAACAAAATAGTACCAGTTCCTTTGTAATTGCTGTTCCCAGCACAGTCTATTTCCTACCACCAGTTTGTCTCACTTTATCCACTTTATCCTGCACTAAACAATCCAAACCAAATACACACAAAATACATAATTCACTTTCATGAAGCCACTTTATTCTAAATGCAGAGAACCAAACACACTATGATGTAACTTAGGCTGCATATGTTTCTTTACAAACCCAACTCGATTCTAAGAGATCAGTAACTGAGCCTGACTCAAACAGGCATTCAGTTTCTCATGTCCTAACCTAACCTGAGCTTAGTATAGTCATTGTAAGAAAACACTCGGCTCCAGTGCTGCTATTGTAAGGCTGCCTTCTTCCAGCCCTGACTTTAAAGGTTGAACTACCTAAGGGCTATGAGTAAGAAAAGCACAGGGGATGTCTCCTTGGTTTCTACGTCTCTTTTTGAATGCCTGCTTCATTAACTCATCTCAACTCAACACACACAACTTATATCACTCCGTGATCTGAACAGTCCTTGCCCTTAAAGGGAAGGTGCACCACATTAAACGGTTCCTTATATTTAACTTAAAGTGGTAGCAAATTAGTCAATATACTATATGAATTTAGTATTAATGAAATTAACTTAGTTGTCTAAATAAATCAGAAAACAAATATCTACCAAATAAAATAAAACTTAACCAAAATAAATCTCATCTGACATTCTTCCCCTTCTTCATATGAACTGTCCTCATTTCAAAATTTCATTAAAAAAATCTCATCTTACACTATGAAACACGCATGTGACCCTCTTTACACCACTATGTCCATACATAACTAAAGCCCCGACTTTTGGTTTGAGTGCCTCCTCCCTGGCATGTGAAAAAAAAGTCTCAAAAATGGGCAGGGATGGGATGCTCACTCAATCATGCCGCCTCTTGATCCACAGCACCTCCCTGCCACCCAGACATACACAAAGTAGTTAGTTGTTAAGAGGGCAGCGACAGGGCTTTGTTGGTGATGCAAGATCAACCAATAACAATGTAGCTGCAATAGCCAGGTTTCAGCCTTTAGAGGGCAGTCACTATGCATATTTAGACATAATATGTAGAATTGTAATACTTTGTACTCAAATGACAACAGTTGGACCTGAATCAATCAACACCACTAAATACCCACATACTACATTACTTTTCAACTGAAAAAAGGGGTTTGGGGATTAGTTAAAAACCGAAAGGCGACATAGTGAGGCAGCAGTCAGTTGATTAGGATATTATCTGGGAAGCGAACCATGAAGCACAACGTGAAATAGGCCAAACCCTGACCTGACCTAGTTGTAAAACCAAAACAAAGCAAAAAGTAAATAATGATGATGTGGAAATAAAGCTAACTCTAATAATTATGTTGGTTTTACATTGGAGATACTAAATGCAGTTTTATCAAGTCATTTTTCAGCTTCACTTTGTGTTACTTCAATTACTTTTACAGTGTCAGTCATTCTTGCCAACTTTGTACTTTCCCCAAAAAATAGCCAAACTAAATGATATCAGCTGTGGCCTTATGCCTAACATTTTGGATGGAAGAAGTTTACTACAGTTCACTTCTGTTTATTATTGAACATACCCAGAGATTCCCTTGGTCCCTTTGGTTTTTGTAGGTCACTTGTTGAGAGTAGTCCATTGGGGAGACATGCTGTTATGCAACCAAATTGAAGAGCATGTGTGTTCCACATTGTACCTTTGTTCCTCTGGACTTGTATACAGAAGAGTTGCTCTGTTCTGTTCTTTGCGAGTTCTGGTTTTTACGAGCTCTGACCCTCTTAAATTTATAATGTAGTGACTTGAGCATCGACATTTTTTTGTATTGAGTGAAAAAAAACTCCCTCTTGTTCTCTGAGAGTGGGTGATAGCAGGTACATCCAGAGCTGGATTAAGAGACTTACTGTAACTTCAGCTTCCTTAAGCCTTGTTTTAACCATCCCAATAAAAAGGAAATTATTCTAAAAGATAGCAAACCTGGAATATATCCAAAATGTTTTTTTGGTTTTGACCTCCTTAAGTCAACATGTACTGCCTCTCTGCACTTCAGATCCATATCTTTTGTTTTAATTGGCAAAATCTCCACTCCCAGCTCTGGCTGGGCCTCATATTAGGAGCTGCTGTGGCAATGCAACTGTGCTGCACCTCATATCTCTTACTTTTACAAAAATGGACCAATACTGACAAACATTTATCTTGTCCTCCTATAATGTCTGGCTGTCTTTCTCTGCAATGGCATTGTGTCTGATGTTTCCCTCCTCATTTTTCTATCTCTCATCTCCTACATTTTGTCTTCTTCTGCCTTACATAGTGCCCCTGCTCAGTTCATCGTGTCAACCTTCATTTCATCACTTTTTGTTCTTTCCCTTTATCTAACGTCCGTCCCTGTCCCCCTCTGCTTCCAGGAGATCATGGACCGAATCTATAAAAATGTGATGACCAAGGTGGAGGAGATGAGCTGTGTCCAAAGAACACTTTTCATTCTGGCATACAACTACAAACTGGAGCAGCTGGCCAAAGGATACAGCACACCGCTATGTGACAAGTGTGTAGATGAGCTCTTACATTGGCACTTTGATAAGTGATATAAAGAATGCGTTATTGTTAATCTCAGGTTCACATACTTATTTCCTACTCAACTGTTAATCTACCAATGATTTCTCTTTATCTATCCAGGCTGGTGTTTAGGAAAGTTCGCTCTCTACTAGGAGGTCGGACGCGAGTGTTGTTGTCGGGTGGAGCGCCACTCTCAGCCGCCACGCAACGCTTCATGAATGTGTGTTTCTGCTGCCCGGTGGGTCAGGGATACGGCCTGACGGAGACCTGCGGAGCTGGAACCATTAGCGAGCGTAAGCAGTGCTGAGAGTCATAACATAGGATATGGTTAAAGAAAAACTAATTTAACTAATAATAATTAAAATATTCTGGAATATCCAATAACTAAAGAAACTAATGACCTTCCCATTTGCCTCAGCTGTCATGTTTGTACAAACGTTAACATGGTAATACATTAAACTTAGACGGTGGCCATAATAAACATCATATATCAAATTTTTTAAAAAAAAGTTTCTCTTTACAATAACTTCTGGGTATAAATCCCCGGCATGAAATGAAACAAAGCTGAGCATTTGGTTAGCTTTAAGATCCCTAAAAAAGGCCCACCTAAAAAAAACCAATATTAGCTATATTAACTACATTTTCACCCCTTTACTTTTCCGTCAGTCGGCCCTTTCTGATGGGAAACTGAAGGTGCTTTCTCAAAGCCACCAGACTCCATTTACAAAACAGCCACTACCACTGCCTACATTAAAAAAAATTAAATATAGTGTACACTAATATAGTCTTTTTAGGTGGTTAAAATGTGTTTTGCTTTGGCTTTCGCTTCTTAACGAGTACTGTGGTTTATCAAAGATGTCAGATAGGACCAACTATTAACTACATATCTTTAAACGTTAAAGTTACGGCTGAAAATGACAACACAAATTAAGGTTCACTTGTGCACTGCTCGGCCCATGTCACAGAGACTCTTAGCCTTGTTTTTCTGCAATAACTCAATGTAAGAGGACAGCAATAAATCAACATTAAGGAAATGAAATGAAATGAAAGTAACTCTAAATGAAGTTTCATTAACTGGAAAGTGGCACATTATTGAGCAAATGTGGGAAGTTACTTGGAAAACGACAGTTTCCAAGTGATATGAAGATGGAAAGATAGTTTTTTGCAGCAGGGATGGGAAAATAGATGAGAGGAAAATAATAAGTGGATATATTGTGCGTGGGCTGTAGTAAACAGAGGAGGGAGTAGGTTATCTGTTTAGAACAGGAAGACAGTGATGTGGAAAAAACAAAGCAACAAGTCCTCACTGTTGTACACTGTGAACCCTGTTAGCAAAAAGTTTTTAGCCTGTTGCACAACCATTAAAGTGAGACGTGGAAATGTCAAGTTGTTAGTATAAATGATTGTCTCCCACAAAAACGCAGACATTCGTTACAGCTTCTCGTAAACGGGAATCTTATCTTATAATAATTTGCGTAAAAGAATGCCACACATATCTGTGTTGGTGATGGCTGTCGCAATCATATTTTTGAATGATTAAGCTCATGTCTAGGCTTTCTTTGCCAACATGTATGTCAAAAAAAGGAAAAACTCCCTGGCTTTCCCAGGAAAGATAAACAAACAGAGCAACTTGCTGCCCGTCACTCTCTGCTGCGGTCATTTGAGCCAGGAAAACACGGTTTTGTGGAAATTCCTTTGGGATGGGGTTTCCATGGCGAGGGAACACGTGAGGTCGTGTTGCTATGGTATTAAATGTACTGCCTTGATGCTTCTTGATCTCATGTGTTTGTGTGTGTGTGTGTGTGTGTGTGTGTTGTCTGTTCTAGTGTGGGATTACAGCACTGGGAGAGTGGGAGGGCCGCTGGTTTGCTGTGAGATCAAGCTCAAAGACTGGGTGGAGGGTGAGTGAGACTGGGAAGAGGAGCTACACACACACACACACACACACACACACACACACACACACACACACAATCCATGATGAAATTATACAGTGTAACATGAATTCACAGGGACATATGTATATAGGGATGGGGATCACTAATTTTCATTTAAATTGAAATCATTATTAAGACTCCTTAACGATCTGAGTCCTTCTCGATGCCATTATTGATACTTTACTATTATTTGGTGGATAGACAAGGCGACAATACAGTATGTTTTTAACAGAAGTGATTTTACTGTCACTTTCAGTCATGTTTTTAGTGATTAAGAAATGAATTGTTGTATTTTAATTTAAATATTTACTTTAAAAAAATCTTGGCATCAGCAGATCTAATTTTGTATTTTAAGGTGATTACAGCTCATTATAGGACGTTTAACAGGTTGTAATTCCAGCTCCACTATCCATGTCCGTATATTGCTGGGAAACAAATTTCTCACCCAAACAAGTGTATTATTCAAGTTTCTCACCAAATACCAAATTTTCTTTTTCTTGATGTTACATCTGAACACATCATGGTGACAGTTTATTTACCTTTTCCTAATAATCATATCATTGAGCGGACCTTGAACACATCACAACGAAACCTTATGCAACCTCATCTATTTAGCTAATTAGCTCTTATCCTGCCAATTTCACTCAGATTTCAACATTGGATTACTTTTTTTAACTGAGGGGACTGGCTACAAAGTAGGGGTCAACAGATTATCAGCCTAACTGATAATTGACAATTATCTGTATTGGCATTTTATATTAATGATCACTGATCAAATGAATTAATTAAAAAGTGCAAAGAGTGTTACATTATACTACCCACGAGAATCCCTAGACATATATCCGCCCTTGTTGCCTTTCTTTCTGGCGTGTTATCACATGCACACACAACTATTTTCCTGAGTTTAGCAATCTATCCACCATTAATCATTCCCAAGGCCAGTGACACTGTCGGCATTTCAGGACCGCTGTAACTGCTTCGCAGCCTTGTAAGGAAAGCATACTTCTTTTCCTTCCACTCCTGCACAACCTCCATCTTTTTACGTAAGGAATCATAACTCATTTTTATTGCGCTCTGTTAATTCTTGATGCTTATCAAGTTGAGTTTATTGCCTGCTTGGTGTGCAGAGCAGAAAAGAGTTCAGAGTTAACATGCTGTCAGATGTGAAGATTTATTTCATTGCATTTTCACTTGCAATCCACTGAATTCAAACCCTGCTTTCAGGTGGTTACCGTAGCACTGACATGCCACATCCAAGAGGAGAGATTCTGATTGGTGGACCCAACGTAACCATGGGATACTACAAGAATGAGGCGAAAAACCAAGAAGATTTCTTTGTAGATGAAAACGGCCAGCGGTGGTTTTGCACAGGAGACATTGGAGAGTTCCACCAAGACGGGTGCCTCAAGATAATTGGTGAGGAGAGGTGGATGTTAAATGGAGAAGTGGATGAAAGTAAAAAGTAGATAACCACTTTGGGTAATCTGCCCTGGTTTGGATGCTCCTACATTTAAAAAAAAAAAAAAAAAAAAGATTCCAGACAACCTCTCTGCTCCACATTCATCCATCAGTCTGACAGGGAGCCTTTTAACAAATCAGATTGTACCTCCCTTCCCAGAATTACTCAACAGTTTTGTTTACTTTAGTCAACCACAACCCCCAAAATTTTCTCTGTTATCTAGATGACACTACTCAGATGTACACAGTTCAGTGGAAAATGGGCCCTTCCCCAGCTTGTCCACTTTCTTTTTTTCAAGTAATACAAACATATCCACACTCATGGATGTGCACATGGACGTACAGGTTATCACAGGCAGCTGTCTCTGCTGTGTTTCCAGATCGTAAGAAAGACTTGGTGAAGCTGCAGGCAGGAGAGTACGTCTCCCTGGGGAAGGTGGAGGCCATGTTGAAGAACTGCCCTTTGGTCGACAACATCTGTGCCTATGCCAACAGGTGTGTGTGTGTGTGTGTGTGTGTGTGTGTGTGTGTGTGTGTGTGTGTGTGTGTGTGTGTGTGTGTTTGTGTGTGTATGTTAGTGCATTGACTGAAGAGTGATTCTGGTAGATCTTGTTTATCAATAACGCTAGCAAAGCAACAGTGCATAAAATGAGCACAGCAGAAACATCAGATAGCTAATTATATATTTTAAATGCTGCAGTTATTTGTGAAAACGACAGACCGTTTTCAGTTAGACGTGACAGGATCCATGAAGTAGTTGAGGCTTTGCTTCTTCATTGTTAAATGCCAAGATTTTTTTTTGTTGTTGTTTACATGTTTTGAATTACATCAAGAGTGTATTTTGTCTCCCACCCAAAGTCTGATGTCTGGGAAAACAGATTTGAACCCAAAACGCACAAAATTGCGACAACAGAGCTTTTCAGCATCTTCTAGCTCATTGGTTGATTTTATGGCCGAGAACTTTTATGTTGTGGTTATTGCTCGAATTGCTAGTCCAAAGTTGAACAGCTAGCAGCTCCTGTTTATAATGGAGTCTAGTCTTGGTGATGGAGTATTAAAAAGACCTAAAAAAAGTCAACATTAGACTTACATTCATCAGATAGCCATAAACACGGCTCCAAATGAATTCTAATGTTGTATAAATCTAAATTGTATCAAATTGGGACAAAACCTGAAGGTAATTCCCTGAATGTGGATGACAGACTGTGACTTTTAGGGAGATTGATTCTTCTATTACACTTCTACTGACAACAGATTTTGAAGGTGGCGGTGCCTCCGTCTCCATTTGATACAACAGAATCTGAACAGATTCCTGCAGCCTGAAATGGCCTAAAATATTAATGCTGCACGGGCAGTAGATACTGTTTTAAAGATACTTGGAGGTTCTAATCTGTTCACACTCTGCTCAGGCATGTTATGATTTCCATTACCTTTTATGGGTAAATTTCTCACTTGGAGAAGAATTGATGGTTTGCACGAGCACACGTTTGTGCTCCATCACCTTATTCGGACGAACATCCACTCGCTAGACTACACACAAAGACCAGTGTCACTTAATAACTTTATTCTGTTTTGCTTTCACTCTGACATCCCTCTTGACGTCTCTTCTCCTCCCGCTCCTCTGCAGTGATGAGACGTACGTGATTGGCTTTGTGGTGCCCAATCAGAAGCAGCTGCTGGCTCTGGCTGACCAGTATGGCATTCGAGGCTCGTGGGAGGAGCTGTGCAACAGTAAGGCCATGGAGGAGCTGGCCCTCAAGATCATCACAGAGGCTGCTCTAGCAGGTGAGAAGAGGTCAAGGAAGAGGTTGTACCATGTTGGAACTTTTTAGGGTTGACAATGAGTTAATGTTTTGTCTTCTTCTGTCCAAGCTCAACTAGAGCGTTTTGAGATCCCTCGCAAGATCTGCCTGAGCCCTGACCCGTGGACTCCGGAGACAGGACTAGTGACTGACGCATTCAAGCTCAAACGCAAAGAGCTGAAAACACATTACAAGGACGACATTGAGAGAATGTACGGTGGGAAATAAAGACCAGCACAGCATCGTTAATTCTCAAAGCAAAGACCAACACTTGACTCTGAACACACCCTGTACCCTCTCATTGCTCCCTTATATCCTTCCCCATCAACATAAGAGACCTGACTCTGTGGTAAATCTTAAGGGTAGTGTGCTGCCAATTCCAGCGACTTTTACTTGAATTTGTAACTAAACACAAAAAGAAAACATAAAGTGTCCCTGTCCACTGCTGCCTTTTCCTTTTTTTCCACCCAGGTGTATGACCTCTTTGTGGGGAGCTTTATTGTTCCAGATGTGAGTTATGAAACAGATGGTGGTTTAGCTGATGTTGTCTGTTGAACTCTTTCTGAGTGCCACAGCAGATGCTCAGGTCGGGCGGACAGCTTTGTCGCCTCGTTGCTCTGTGCCCACCCATGAGACACTAAATCTTTTTAATGTAAATCTTTCTTTTAGTTAGGTTTGATTTTTCTTTTAACTTAACGGTTCCAAATTCCTTCTTCCTGCAGGTCAGGAGACGGTCAATTCTTTTGTTTCTTTTTTTTTTTGTCTTTTTTTGTTTGCATGTTTTGAGTTCTGTCAATGGTTTATTTTGTCTCCCACCCACAGTCGGACTTTGACTCCCACGGTGGTGGGACGTCTCTCCCATCAGCACATCTTGATACCAAAAGCACAAAGTCACTTCAGGGCAAATGTAAGCAGGTTGGTAAAAATGTTACATATCTGGGGGCCGTATTCACAAATCTTCCTAGTACATAAGAGTTGCTCCTGATGACGAAAATCTTAGAATTATTACATTTTCTTAGAATATCCCCTTAAAGTTCCTGGTAAAGATGAAATGTATTCACAAAGCATCTTAGCCAAAGATAGCTGCTAAGGTGAAAAACTTTAGGAGTAGCAGAAGAGAAAATTGCAGAAACACAGAAGTCAGAGAAATATTCTCCAAACACTGGACGTATTAATGAAACGCCACAGATTCAATGGTGCAGGGATAATGTTTGTGGTCAGTCTCATTAGCATCTCTAATCTAATCTAATCTCCCAGCCATTGAAACACAGAATAGTGTCAGAAATAAAGTGATCACAACACTAAGATGAATAGCAACTGGAAAAATGTAACATTGCAGCAGTGTTATTACATAAAAATCGCTGTCACAGTCTCATAATGTGACACTTTATTTTATTTCCACTGGGTGTCCACACCTTGCAGGCTCACATAAGGGTGACTGTGACAACCAATCACATCTGTTAAAAGAATACATCATACCTAGCAATGGGGTCAACCACACCTCCTCTCTAAGATACAAGTTTCTGTCCCTTCCTTGCTCTGAGACCTTTCCTAAATCACTCCTAATCTAGGACTCATTAATAGAAGTTTTTAGGCTAAGGAGCTCTCTAAGACTTTTCTCAGAATGTTTGTCAATACGGTCCTTGGTCTAAACATTGTTTTCTTTTTATCATCAGCATTTAGCACATCGTCCATTTTTTAGGAAAATAAGAAGAATTGCACGTCAGTCTTATTTAAAAAGAAAAGATGCACTGTTGTTTAGTCTATAGTATTTTCCTAAAGTGATACTTTTTACGTGCTGTACAGACCCCATTGTGCACAAAAATGCACATTTACTTGCTTGTATTACAGATGAAATGACTGTATAATCACTGCCATGTTTGATAAATCATAGTGCAATATGGAAATGTTTCATTTCTGTCCAAATACGGCAGTTGATTACAAATGGGACAAAAATAAAACTTTTAATGTGCGTGGGTGTGCTAGAAAAAATAGCACACTTTGACAAGTGCGACTTTTGCAGGATGGTCATTACCAGCTTAAAGTCACACATTTCTGTCATCTGCATGAGTATGACTAAGTGTGTGTGACTCATACACGGCACAAACATGGCCCCAGCAGCATCCCTCACAATGTGACACCTGTTGCCTTCTCGTGTGATTCTGAGTCACGCCTTTCTAAATCCTGCCTGATTTTTCATTTGATGTTTCTCCTGAAGTGTACATATAGTGAATATGTACGTGGAGCTGTGATCAGCAGAGGAAGCACATGTATAGCCTCTATTTTAACTGAAGCTTTATCGTCATGGACCTGTTTTGGAGCTCCACTCCTTCTCTGTATCGAGAGCCTGCCTTGTAACATAAGTGGATCCAACTATTTATTTGTAATTTGACTTTGGAAAAATGCCCAAATGAAGTAAATAAAGGTTGTGTTTGGTCTATGTGCAGGTCTATTTCATTGTTTTGGATTTATATTTCTGCCATAATCACCAAGTCTAATGAATTCAATTGAAAATATTAAGAGCTGTAATGCTTTTGTATTTAGCACATCAGCCTCTCTGAGTGTGAAATTGAAGCCTATGTGACTAAAAGACAGACAGATGATGACATTTATTTATGTCTGTAAAGCAGAGGAGTGAAATCAGCTTTCACTGATTAAATAATAGTCACGAGTGATCAGAACTTAATCCAATTCAACCATTAAAGCTCACCATCTATGACGTATGGAGACATGCAGTGCATTCCCAGTGTTGTCACACTGGCTGTGTCTCATGAAAAAAGCAAGTCCAGTCAAATTAAATCAATCATTTAGAGATCACATTTTTTAAAGAAAAGGAGCCACCCTCAGAATGACCCCAAAATCTACGTAAATCGCTGAATCAAACACCAGTGTAAACCAGCAAAAAGACTGTCAGATTGATACTTACTATGCTCTTATGAGTTTTAGTCTCTGTTTAAGTTTTTACTTTTAGCTTTAGTCGCAGGGAAATACACAAAGCAGCTGCAGGATTGTACCTCTTTTTCATGTTCCAAAATCCTATTTTAAACATAGAAGTATGCACTGGTGAAAAGTAACATTTTACAGTACTATTCTTAGGTACAACATTGAGCTACTCAAAATTCTTACTTTGCTTAAATATTTCCATTAAATGCTACCTTATAGCTCTTTTCATGTCACTGGGAGTTATTGCACCTTTTACTCAATTTCATTGATGATTCAACAGGTCAAGTTACAAGTTACTTTACAGATATAGATTTTACATTAAAAAAAGGGTCAGTCCCAATACACCCCCATGTTAAAATGGCCCTCCTAACACTAGAAATAAACATGTTTATCCTGGTACAAAAATGTTTTTGTTCTCTACAGCTAATAGAAGATAGTGATAGCCAAAATGCTGAACTCAAGGCTTCAAAATGGGCGTCTGCAAACCAATGGGTGACTTCACGATAGCTACGTCCATTATTTATACAGTCTAAGGTTGGGAACCACTGGACTAAAGTAGTAAAATGGTGATTGCACATTGATGCCTGAGTGTTAATTAGCTATTTTATCAGTTACAGGGGAATGGGTACTTTCTGATTGTACATTCTGCTATTAATATTTCTGTGCTCCTAAATATTTTGAATGCAGTATTTCTGCATTATTGCGTTGGTATTTTCACTTGAGTAAAGGATCTTAGTACTCCTTCTAGCACTGGAATCTCATTGGGGCCAATAAATGTCCCTTCATACTTATTGTGTGAATACTATGGTGTGTCTCTGCCTGTCCCTCTCTCTATCATTCATATGCTGCCACTGTGTGTGTTGTGGTGAGTCTACTGAAAGAAATAATTGGTTATTCATTGTAGTGTGTCTTCTATGTCCACCATGCCAGGCATTCATGAATGCACTGCACGATTTTATTCACAGGCTTCAGGAAATTGAAAAGAAGATAAGAAAAGAAATTGAAAAATGCAGCATAAGGATAAGAGGAGAAAGGATGGATTTATTCTTTGTGCCTCAGGATAGTGCAGAGGCTTGATGGAAAATAAGCAAAGTGGTTCAGAGTGGCATTTTTTGGCCATGCATCTTTATACACTGTGAAAGAGAGAGCGTCTCTTTCACCAGTTTCTACGCAGTTCAACTTCAATGTATTTTTCCATTATACCCCCTTGGGTCTCTTTCTGTTGAACTCTCATTTACTCAGTAACTTGGGCAATTAGTAATTTCATTAGATTCCCTTAGAGGTTTAAATAATGTAAGATTCTTTTTTCTTCTTCTTTTTTGACATAACATCCCCTCAGGGCTTCCATAGACACAAGTCTCATGTTACAATCAGTCCCCATCACGTGACACATGACACTCCAGGGTCTCTGTATAAATAACTTCATCCATTTAACAGAGCTGTCAAACTCCAGAGGAGCAGCAAGAAGACACAATTGGTAAAAGTTCACAAGACATAGCTATTCAGTTTGGTGAGTAGACAGTTTATGATTTTGTTATTATCTATATATTGTTATATATTGTTGGTTTAGTCTTATACAAACCACTTTGATTTCTGTTGACTTTGGGGATTTTGTTTCTAAACAAGTGGAAGGAGTTTTGCAGCAATACCAAATTAAAACTAAGTACAACACTTTAAAAAAATTGAACTTAAAATCAATAATATATTTTCAGAGGAATGTTTTTTTTTAAATTAAAAGTATCCTATTGGAAACTTGATAGACCTAAAGTTGCATTTAAAAAAATGCAATAAACTATAAATTGCATGTCCTAAAATAATTTGCAAATTCTCCTGGCAAAGTGAAGCACTGATTACTTTTTTTAACGTTACCTTTGTTATCCGTTGCAATGATGCCTTAAGAATAATATATAGCAAGTTCACATTTATCCTGTGCTGAAATTCCATCATCAGTTACATCCCAAGAGGTTTTCTTTTTTTTTTTTTTGTCCTCATCGTCATAGTTGTGTGGGTATAGTGAGTCTACCAATGTTTTTTTTCTGTTTTTCATCACTTTGCATCACTTATACAGCAAAAGTTGACTCACTGCGAAGTTATCCCAGTGCGTAAAGCGCGCGTAAAGCGCGCGTAACGGTGTAAAGAAAACCTTCAAGTTATGGATGTGCCTCTTTATTTTTGCAGCACACTTTCTAGGTCCTCTGCCTCGGCTGCACTGAAAAAAATGGAGCACTTGGAAAACTCCACAGCATCATCCAAACGCCTCTTCCAGCACACACAGAGCACCGCGCACTCTGCGGCGGACAAAAGCGACGGGAACGCGTACCTGTACATATTAATAGTCATGTCTTTCTACGGAATCTTCCTATCTGGTATAATGCTGGGCTACTTCCGCTCCAAACGGAGAGAGAAGAGGAGGACCAACATCTTCACGCGCCTCGTGCACGAGGAGGAGGAGCGGGAGTGGGGCGCGTTGCCCAAGAAGCACAGCCTCGACTTTCCCGTTTCTGTCTCGGGACTGCGCTCGGTGGAGGTGTCCCTGCCTTTCTGCGGTGACCATGGCAACCACTTTGGATACCTCCACTACGAGAGCGCGCTGCCATCCCCGCTGGCGTGCGCGCTGTGCACGGAGCAGAGCAGCATAAGCTCGCTGTGCTCCTCTGCGGACACGCGCTTCGCTATAGAGGAGGAGTCGGACAGCGGCACGGCGGAGGGATCGGAGGAGAAGGGAGGGTCCGAGAACAGCGCAGACGATTCAGGCTGAAAACCGCCCATGAGAAAAAAAAAACTGTTACCCTACGCGCCCAAAAAGAGGAGAAACATCACCAGCAGAGACCACCAGGGGGTTCTCAGGCGTATTCATATCACAGAGGCCCAAACAGTCCAACCATCAGGAACGCTTAAATCATCTATTTGCCATAAAAACTCCCCAAACCAAAAATATCCATGATATGATATCCATAAAAGGGCTGAAAAGATCAAACAAGACTATGTGAAATGTGATAAAGCATGCCAGTGAGTGCTGACCGTTTAGATGGAGCAAAGGTCAACAATATATATTTTTTTTAATTTATTGACCATAATTAGGAGAAAACAAAGTCACGTTTTTGTTTTCTTTTGTTTTAAATGATAAGAAAACCGTGGTTCGAGTAAAACCTATGACTACAATGGTCATTTTATGTTGTGCTAAATGTTGGCTTCATCCATTGATAGTGGTGTCATCATTCTATTCAATTCTATGCAACTTTATTTATCCACACGCCAGTTGTATACAGCAGCTTACCACCAGGGTCAACATATACACAAAATTATAGGTGTAGGCTGAAGTCATTAATGAATACATTACTCACATACAAATATATCTAAAACAAAAAAACACACACACAAAATGGAGCTGAACACCATTACTCTGTTGATGATATGATACTAGAAAGAAAGCACAATTTACTATTGTACTATATGGTTTCATTGTGTGACTTTGACTTTGCCTCATTTGGCGGTGACCCCTCCCTGCTGGAGCCCCCTCCTGACGCCACAGTGAGAGCCACCTCACTGGTTTGGACTGATGACTCACCCTGCAGGGGCCCGAGTGGCTTTTTTTTTTTTTTTGGTATTTGGACTGAACTTGACTCACTCTTGCCAACATGGACTTGAGTATTACCTGGAACCCACTTGAATGAAACTGAAAAGTATTTTTTGTAGCTTCATGATCGACACTGTTCACACACAGTCAGTGATGTAGGTTTACTTGATGAAAACGATGCACTGTACATACTGTTTGTATTTGTCTCTTCAGATGGCTTAGTTTCAGATGAAGTCTTTGTAGTGTTTCTGAAAAAAATAAATGCTTATGAATTGAAATAAGCCTTAGTTGCTGTTTGGTTTTTATTTTTTGGTACTATGATGTTTCACCAGTGGGGGGCACTCTTGTAGTGCTTTCTGATTGTAGAGACTGTTAACAAATAAGATGAAATGGAGATGAAGCCATGGAAAGGGTAACTAACATTATGTTATTTTTAGACATAACCTACATTAGATAATTAGCATAATGCAAAATATGGCAAATAATAACTCATTTAGTATTATCAAAGCACCATAACTAGGGTTTTATAGCTCATATCCTCAGTTTAAACATGTATTTAACCATCTGTTTCTTACACAGAGACACACAGATTGTCCCAATTATCCCAAATATGTCCCTACTTTTAATACTGACTACACTCAAAGTTTTGATTGCAATTAAGGAGCCAGTCACATAATCATTTTGTGTTATTTTGTATGTATGGAGGTTTATGGTCATGCAAAAGACCCCCTAAAGCACCGAGGACTCCATTTAAAGATCCATCAAACTGAATTATAACAAATTAAATATCAATTAACAGCTTCCTATCCTGAAGATCAAAATAAATAAACATAAATACATTTTAAAAAAAACAAGGGAAAGATGCCAGCATTCAGCTTCAGTTTTCTATTCCTCTGACACTCTTTTGTCTGTTGTCTCTGCTGCGTCACTCAGCCCTGCCTCTTTGTCTCACACACATGCAGGCACACACACACACACACACAAACACAAAGGCTATCAGCAGCACTGCAGACTCTCAGTCCCACAACTAACTGCAATGACGGCTCGCCACAGCAACATAAGCAACAATAATGGCCAGAGGGAATACAGATTTCATGACGTACATGTATTGACAGTGTGATAGCCTTTACAGGCCCAAAGGCGGCCTTGGTTGTGTGTGTGTGTGCGCGCGTGTGTGTGTGTGCATGTGTGTGTGAGAATGGATTTCGATCTTTCTCCTCTTTCATTAAGGTATTTTTAATTTAGCACAGCTGTAGATAAATCTCTGTGAGCTGAAAGGACACTGAGCATCATTAGACACAACAGTGAGCAGGAAATCAGCCACAATATCACAAAGTATTTGTTTATGGGTCTATACTTCGAAAGTCTTTATCCTTGTTTAACTTACAGAGGGTCAGCGTGAACCAGACTCAGAATTTCACATTTTAAAGATGGGTTTAAGAGAAAGTCGCCTTAACTTTCTCCATTATTTTAGACTTCTAGCTCTTATCGAGAGAGGCTGAGTAATCTGCGTCTAAAACAAGACCTTTTCATTTTTCGTTGTCAGTGAACATTGAATCAAATTAGATTTTATGTGACTTTTTCAACACATATCTACAGAAATATACCCAGAACCCCTGCTTTGGCTTGATGCTTTGAGAATAAACATTGCATTTTGTCTCACGTCCAAAAAGCTCAATTTTGGTTTAATCCAATCACAGAGCCTTCTTTTAACTGACTTCAGAGTCTCTCAAGATATTTTCTCTTTGCCATTCTCCCATAAAGCTATGACTGGTGAAGCACCCAGCCAGCTACTGCACACAGACACAGTGTCTCCGTCACAGCGGTCATAGGTCTCTGGGTGGCCTCCCTCATGGTCATTCAATTTTTAGCCAAGCTTTAGCAGCATGACTCCTGGGATGGCAATGTCTGTCTGTCTGTCTGTCTGTCTGTCTGTCTGTCTGTCTGTCATCAGTTGGTCAGTCCAATGTTTTGCTCTCTACTGAAATATCTCAACATCCACTGGATGGATTTTCATGGAAGCATGAATCTGACTTTGGTGATCCCTTGACTTTTTGGGCTTTTAGTGAAATATCTCAACAACTATTGAAAGGATTGCAATGGAATTTGGCACAGATATCCATTGTGTCCAGAGGATGAACCTTAAAAAACTTTGGTTGTGTTTTGACTTTTTATTAGGTTTGGGTGCCAATACATGTTTAGGCTTTCAAAATGCATCATGGTTTGGCTTAAAATAAGTATGTTTTTAGTGATGTAACATTATATGACATCTGTTATGTTGTTAAAACTAACTCAGTGTTGACTTCTGGTTTCACATTGACCACCTCCCATACACAGACTTTCTCGCTCCTCGTTATCCTAATGTCAAATGACTTCCTGTCGCCACATTCACAGCCATTGTATGCACTACTTGTTGGTGTGGCAGGACCCTTCTAATACATATCTGTTAGGTTGAAAACCACTAGTAATCCCATTTAAACAACTGGTAACATTTGAACCGGTTATAATATCTCAACAACTGTTGGATGGACTGGAATGAAATTTGACTTTTTATCCAACACCAACATTTAATTTGGTCACCACTCTGGTTAATGAGCAAATAATTGCAAAACCACTGACATTCCCATCAGTTTCTACTGCACTAAGAATGCAATAATTCTAGTGATAATGTGACTTCTAAACTAACTGACTGCACCTGTGTTAATTCAAGTGTGCTCCATTGTATTTTTATACTATATATTTGTAATTAATTTACAGATTTATTTTCACTTTTACATTAATGAGTTTTTTTTCTGTCAATGATCAGTGGGGGGAATAAAGCCACATTAAACCTACTTTTATTCATAAAAGATGAAAACTCTCCACATAGAAATCAAATAAGTGTGAATTAGTGTGAAAAGAACTAAAAAGCGAGACAGAACTGTCTCCATCTCTCTCCCTCTCTGTCTTATATTTTCCGGACAGCTTGACCCAGGTACAGAGTTGTTGAAGCATTTGAAATCTTATTTCCTATCCAGTATAAACATCCCACGGTATAATTCATGTACAACAAACACACAAAACCACACAGTGTGCAAGTCATGTCTTATCAGCGAGGAAGCTGACGGGGATCCACTGCTGTTTCTCCAGCAGGGAGCATGAAAAGTATGTGCAAGCTGTTTTGTCCTCTTTTATGGTGCAACAACAGCTGTGTGCGTGTGTGAGAGAGATAGCGGGACACAATGCAATGGGAGTAATTCTCAGGAGAAAGAATGAGTGATAGTAAGCAGGGTGAGAATAAGACGCAGATATGATGCATGGAGTGTCTTCTGCACCGTGGAGCAGGATGTTTGTCATTAGTGTTCCCCTGTGGGAGTCGGTGGTGGGGCTTGTGTCCTGCCTCAGGCCTCACACATACACGCCATTAATGAGTGTGGAAATGACTCACTTCAAACCCACTATCTATTTTCATGTTTCCTTTTTAATCCCCTTCTTCCTCCCTCCCTTCTGTCAAACGTTTTTTGTATTAAGTTGAGATATTTTCAGAAAAGGGATTTTGTAATCTGAGTGTATGTAATTGATTTTCAAGAAACACACAGCAGGAATTTTCTTATATCATTCACATTCCATAAAAGTATAATTTCTGTTCACATTAGTTTTAGTAAAATTTCACCAAAGTCACATTAATATGTTCGAAGCCTCTGCCCTCTGAAGCAGACGTGCCGCAGCCATGGAAATGTACTCAGAGACACGAGGTACTGCTGATGAGCTTATTATAACAACCCAAACTTTCTCTGGAGTTCTCAGTCTAACCTTAGAAAGCTTCTCGTTATATTGTGTTTGTTTAATGTGCCAGATCATCATGACTGTCTCACAAAATCTGCAGCAGTGACTGAGACACTTAACCTTGACTCAATTAATGAGATTTGGCTAAAAACGAGAGCTGTTCATCTGTTCCTTTGAAGCCTGCAGCACTATCATTACAGGCTTGTGTGCAGACCTCTTTCTCATCTTTGAAAAGTCTGTCCTTCTGTCTGCTTTTGTCAACAGTCCCTTATCCAAAAATACACTCACACACTTGTCAACACAAACAAAAGAGAAAGCAAATGGGCTCAAATGTTTGCCTGTCTGCAAACGAAATGTGTTTCTCTCAGAGAATGGACAGCCTTGCTTTCCTGTACAACAAACAGCAGACAAGAGTCAACCTTTTACCTAATGAGTGTTGCTATAGAAACAAAAAGCCAAAGGCTAATTTGCATAGATGATGCTGGTCCGGAGGGATAATTGCTACAAGTCAAGAAAGAGGAATGAAATAAATCACTTTAATCGTCTAGATGATGTAACTTCATCTACAGAATGACACGTTCTTATGTTGCGATTTGAGCTGCATCATTCTCACTAGAGCCCCTTTTTTACTGGATAAACACCCACTAACATCTTGAATGAATAAATTAATGTATGAATCTTTATAGAGAACATTTAAAAACAGAAAGACAAAAAAAGGCCGATACAAAACCTTTACATCAATCTCTATAACAAATACATAAGCCACTTAAACTGAAATATCACATATTTGAAAAGGAGTATGGAGAAGTACACACTTTTTTCTTCCTGCCCCCTTTTTATATTTATTTATTAAGGGCGTGACCTGCACCCCCCTGAAATCTGACCCCAGGTTAGTTTGAACTGTTTGATGAATTAACTGTTTTTGTTTATAGGTGCAATTCAGTCTTAAAGCTGAGAGGCAGTAATGTGCCAGCGTAGCATCTAACCTGCCAAAAAGCCACAGAAGAAGAAGAAGACCTGTTTTGATTTGGAGCCACGGAGCAGAGCTTTATTTTACATTTGTATCTTTTCACTCTGTTGTGTTGTGACTGGTAGGTCTATGTATCTGTTAAACTGCTGTTGGCAATATCAGCAATAAAGACGTTCACCGTCTCTCCTGTATAATGGAATTACATGGCTCGGCATTTGTAAAACTCAACTGCAATGTCTCCCTCCAGTTACTCAAGATAATCCACAGACCTTGTTGTTTCATGTAGGAGCTATTTTTGTTTTTTCACTGCTCATCAGAAAGCACACTACTAGCTGACCTTGCACCACTGAGCAAGCAAACATTTAAGTCAAGGAGGATAGCATTAATGTTTACATCTCACGCTGTCATGAGCACGATTTTCTCATCCATGAGTAAATGCATGCCTCCTTCAGGGTAGTGATAAAGTTGACATATGAAGTTTGGTAGAGGTGAGAGGAAAAATATGTATTTTGATTTAGGGGTGGACTGTCCCTTTAACGCTAAGCTATGATAACCGTCTGCTGGCTGCAGTGTAATAACATCAGAGTGATATCAATCTACTCCTCTAATATTCTGCACGAAAGCAAATAAGCTACTATAACAATGTCATATTTCATTATTAAAATGTGCATATCATCGATATATTGGTGTATTTTCCATCAAACGTACACTTTTCTTTATTTGTTCCAAACCAACAAACTCCTTAAAAGCACCAGAGATATCTGATGACTCCTTTTAAATTTCATTTCACCCACGAGCGGTTCCTTTTCCTAAAAGAGTCTGACTAACGTGAAACACTGCAGGTGAGTAGACACGGTCGCACATGTGACATCAAGCTGAGTGTAACAAGTATTGCCCAGGTCTGAAAATACTTGGTCGTGGCTTTGTTAGTGCTGTGTGAAGCTTCATTAAGCCTGTGGGAGGTGTTGTTCCTATCTGCCAGTTTTTTTTTCACTACTAATGAGCACAGTCATAGTTGACAGTGAAGAAAAGCAAAATGTCCATTTATTGCTCACTGATAAACCAAAGCTGGCCCATGTAGCTGCACACTCAAATCCTTCTCTTTTACGCCAAACACAGCAAACAGTGGAAGGCGTAGCTTCATGGCTTAACACCTGTCTAATGAAAGGCAAATTGAGCAACACAGATTAATTATGCACTCAATGTCTTGTCTTCTATAGGCTTGTTACCATGACAACTATACGCCAAAGCAGCAGTCTCCATCATTATCTGCATGGATGCTGCACTCTCTGTCACTGTCACCAATAAACACCACCAAGTCCGAAAAATAGATAATCCTTCCTCAGTCTACACTTTGTGTGACTGAACGGGATCCTGGGAATGGTGTGTTTTCTATTGATGTCAAGAGTCACATTTATGAGCACTTTACTGTTTACTGTTGCACTGATAGCTGATACATGTTGGAAACGTTTCCCCTGTGGAGAGATTAAATGTCTCCAATACCTCTGCAGTGGTGCAACAGCTCTGTTTATTAGCCTCTAAATCACACCTCGTTCGTATTTATGTCTGTGGTATGAGTAGGCTAATTGTGTATTAACTTCCATATGGTATAAGTAATTATGAGCTTAAATTTCATTCTGCCTTGGTTGGGAGTTTAATAATGCCAGTTAATGTGACAACATCATGAGTGATGCACATAACAACCCTTTATTTCATCAGAGGGTGATTAGCATTTTATGAGCTCATTCTGCAAACTAGTTTGTTGAAAGAGTTTTATTGCATTTTCAGAAGGTATCAAATCATCAGGTGGTTATTACATCATCAGTTTTCATAAGGAACTTTACCGATAGCCTTGAAGTGAGGAGTCTAAAGTGCGTTATGAATTGTACAATAGGTTTTGAAGGGTATAGAGAGGAAGCATTCTGCACACAGTTGCTTCGGTATTTTCAGCTTAACTAGACATGCCTGTACACACAGAACTTATGCTGCATTTCCACTGTATAATACAGTATGGCTGTATTATTCTGGCTTTGTTATTTTTTTTAGTTTTCTATGAGTAAAACTTGTGAATCATACCTGGTACCAGGATTTTAAACTCTGCAGACCACTGATTGGTCAGAGAGAATCATCGCTTGCATGACACGCGACATCCTGCGCAAACCTGCCATTTTAAAATAGCTAAGCTACCATTAGTGACAGCAATTTTTTTTTTGCTGAGCCAAGATTTTTTTTAAAAATGACCCAGATTATGTGGTTGGACATGCCCTAAATGCATTTACGCCACGTAATTTAGACCATTAACTAGATTGTGTAAAGAGGGCCCAAAGTTTCTTAGTTGCAGATTCTAAGAATAAAGCTTGATAATGACTTTGTTTGCAATCTCTTGCTATGTGTTTTTTTTTTGTCTGCACTTGTCAGTGTGTTACAGGAGGTGTGTTATAATTTGTTTTTTGTTGCTCTACCCCCTGTACCACTGTTGCACAGGCTGAAAAATACTTCCATGACGGGTAAACTGAAGTTTAAAGATTTCCTGCAATTGACTGATATCAAAAAATAATATAGTTCTTTTGTAAAATCACTGAAAATGTGGGATAATATGGGAATTAATAGAGAACAGAGAAATGGGGCTTCAAATCCTTGCATTTGGGTTCTTCTCTGAGCATATATGTGATTAATCATGAGCTGTTCTGAAAGGTTATTTTGCACTTTGCTGTAAGTAGGAGTGATTCAGCACTTGATAAATGTCTCATTTTTCAATCTTAATGAAAAACTTCTTCTTAAAGTTGGCACTTTTAAGCACACTCAAATAAGTAGTTCAGTGCCTGAAAGATGGTCTTTTTTATAAAAACCTGGCAAGGCTATGCGCAGTATAAAGATGCAAATACTTTTGAAATTGGTGCTCCATGGCAAGAGAAAAACAGTGGAAAAGGGCTGGGGAGTTTGCTTTTAAGCAATAGGTAGAAGTACTGGAATGCACTGCGTCGCACTCCACCAATAAACACTCCCGCTGCTGGGTGACGTGCTGTTAGTTTGGCCATTTGCTGTGTGTCCAGCTGCTAACAAACAATCTCAAATTACAGCTAAACAGTACACTCAAATATGTTTCAGAGAATTTTTTTTCCCACTTCTATACTCGTTGTGTCCATGGTGGTAGGTGTAAAAATATGCAGAAGAACAATCTCTAGTTTGTAATGACAGTGTAAATTGGCTGGATGACGGTTTCTGAACTGAAAGTGAGCAGAAATGATTTAGGCGCTCATAAGATGAAGGAAAGTTTACCATCTTTCATCTACACATGCTACACAAATTGTTATTATGCAAAGCTGGTTGAAAATCGGCAAAATATCTTTTTAAGTGTAATTCTGTTCACTTTTAATATGGACAGTTGTTGAAGTGGGAGCACGTCTTCAAAAAAAATAACTGGTAACTTGGTTATGAATTTGAACCAGAAGGCTAAACCCAGTTAATATTGTGTAACTGCTTCTCATTAACACAAAGATCATGTAAAATCATCATCAGCCTAATTAAAGCCATGCAGGTAGCAGCCTTGAACAGTGAGCTGTTTATGCTGTAACTGGCTGTTTGAAACAGCATAATAACAGTGTGTACAGTTGCTAAGTGGAAGTAGTTATTTATACTAATGAACAAGGGTGAGAGATGGAAAGACCCAAAGAGATTGAAGGAAGAAGTAAAGACTGCACAAATCTAAAGACATGGAACATTAAGAAGAAATAATGGCAGCCAGCCCTTTTTATTGAACTGCTGCTGCCACACACACAGATAAATGCTGCTGAACTGTGCGCTAAGATTAAAAACAAACCAGAAATACATCAACCTGCTTCTACTCAATGAAGAGGCGAAGACAACAAAGGAGCTGCTTGTATGTCGATCCACAGTGCTCCAGAAATGCATTAGTATGTCTTTTTCTTCTTTTTCGTCTTTCTTCTTCCTCAGAGTTGTTCAGAATTCTAGAGAGACGCCTTATACTTTGAATTTTTGGGAGGTTTTTTGACATGAATATTGTCACATTTAAAGCTGCACTTTTTTTTTATATTTACAATGGAGAAAATGATGTGTAAAATTAAAGTTGTCCTTCGAATTGAAGAACCCACACAGAATTGGCGCCCAACTCTGCTGCCGTACAGATCTCCATCAAATTCTCCAAATGGCTGCCTCATCTGTCAGATAAGTGCTCAGCCCCAGCACTGTTATTCTCTGTGGAGCCTGCACTTTGAAGGCAAACAAAATTCTAATTATTAAATCTTAATTATATCATTGTTGCTAACACTTGCATTTGTTTAATTAAAGTTTTTGTTTGCGGAATTACTTCAATCTGTTGAGTGTGTCGCAAGAGAGAAAGAGAAAGACATGCAGTATACAATGGAAGTATGAACAATGACTCATCCACTCAGGGTAATTATAGACAAAGGGACAAAACACGGCAATTATCATTAGGGGCAGATGTCACAAGATGATAACTTACATGGAAACATAATTTTTCTCAACATCTTTCTGCCACCAGAGTGAAGATTAACCACGGATAAAAATTTTACATATTATATTGCAAATATGTTGAAACTCAAAATTTCAACAACGCTGTGATTAATGCATGGTTATGTTTAGGCACATGAAACACTTGGTAACAATTAGGAAAAGATTATGTTTCGTTTAAATTATCCATTGTTGGTGGAACAATCCGGACTGGAAACACAGTGACATCTTGGTAAAAAAACAACAGCTTTTATTGATACTATCCCAGTCGGAAACACAACAATGTTTCTGTAAAAAAACAACTGCTTTTTCTGGCACTCCCAGCTGAAAATGCAGCCATATCTCTGTAAAAATCAAGTGCTTTTCCCGGCACTCTACCATAAAGCAAGGGGTCACTGAAGAACACCCATGTTTGGGGGCTAAAAAGCCACCAGTAACAGCACTGACTTGCTTAAAAAACAACTAGTTTTGTTGTACTGTCCCGACTGGAAACATAGTAATGTATTGGTTAAAAAAAAATCTTTTGGTTGCACAATCCTGGCAAAAAGTGCAGCCATGTCTCTGAAACAACAAGTGTTTTTTTATGGAAACACACTAAAATCACCCTGAAATTTAGCGATGACTTGCTATAGAAACACCTGGTTTTGGTGCCACAATCCCGGCTGAAAACACAACAATATCCTAGTAAAAAACAATGGCTTTTCATGGCACTATCCCCACTGGAATCACAGTGACAGGTTGCTACAAAACACCAATTTTTGTTGACTAAAAGCCTGCTATGAAAAGGTTTTGTTGTTGGTTAGTCTCGAACAGTGGTCTGCAGCTTGGCAGGCCTCACACCTAGATTTCACGCCATTCACCATCTTCTTCACCTACCAGTGACAAACTCAGCTCAAAAACACTTTAGAAATGTTTGTTATCCGTGCAAAACATACAATTGTAAAGTACCTGTGGATTGCAGACATGTATGATGCCAACAAATTCATCTGGAGAAAAAGCAAATGATCCAATCTACAACAACAACACAGGAAATCGCCTTCGAAAATGGCACTTTTCCGCATTTTCGGAGGGTCAGGGAAAGACCACGACCATTTTTAAAAGAAAACAATGTTCACTGGTGGTAGACAGCAGAATATAAGAGGTATCATGTACAACACCAGTAAAAAGGAAGAGTGGATTTATCATTGATCCACTCATCCTGCTGAGGAATCGCTTCACTCGTCTCTGTGATATCGTGCTTTCTGTCTCCGCTCAGAGCTTGAGAGCACAAGAGAGGTGAAGGACCAGAATTAAGATCTTTCAGTTCTTTCTTTACTACAGTAATTACGTGACTACAGTAACTCCAACATTACTTCAGCCAGCGCAGGCAGCCAGCAGTCAGCGCTCCTCTATTTGGCGAACCTGATCTGCTTTAATCCAATTTGGGCAACAACAATATACGTAAATAGTCCGTGCCCTCTAGAACAAATAAAGGTAATAAAGGTAATCAATCAACCTATCAAATCATCTACACTGCTACTGGCAGTAGTCTTTTTAGATTCACAGTGGTTAAAATGGATTCCAGTGGTGAGACAGCTCAGTGTTGATCCACCTCTCCACTATTGTTCGTATCACGCACACTCAAACTTTCTTTTCAGGTTTGAACTTTTGAGCAGACACGTGCAGTTGTTTGTGCAGCTTGAAGCTCAAATCCCTCTTTTTTTCTTCCCACAGGTCTCTTGATTTATGTATGTATCTTTCTTCAAACTGAAGAAAACGTATCATTGAAAGTGCTCTTGGGATTATCAAGCTTAAACGGGACATTGTTTTTTTAAAAGGAACGTTGCTTTTGAGTTGAATTTTATTTTCTATGCTGAGCTCCATAAGTCAAATTCCATTGAGCGTCATTGTGTTGGGGTGTTGGAAGAAGAGGAACTATCAGTAGGGTTAGATACCACCAGGGCAAGGAGGAAAATACATTTTGTATGTGTGAAATTATCCTTTTGAGTCACCTTTGAAGTTTAGTATGGATACGTTTTTGGTGCTCAAAGGAAGGATTTGGGAGAATTCCTTTAATACTGTGAGCGCACAGGTCATAAATGGATTGCAGCAGTGACTGCACCAAATATGACTATTGCACCTTCCAAGTATACCCGAAGGAAACATACTTACATGCCTATCTAATAATAAAGACCTTAAATCCCATGCCATTGTTCCTAAAATCCACTCAATACCAAACAGACGTGTTTACCGCAGTCACCTGGCAATTTCCAGTATTTAGGGCCACTCTAATCCATCTCCACCACCAGGCCTCTGAGGTGTGTTTACTTACTGCAGTGACCTCTGCCAACAAGAGAGGAGCCTTCCAACTTCATTCCCTGAAGAGTTTAAGGGTAACTAAAAGTTATCTTTCTAACAGCTGGCTATATCCCCAGCTAAAGGCAGTTTTGGCTTCTCTTATATTGTCATTTTAAGTTTTGCTGAACTTTAATATTGGGAGATTTATTTTTTTGTTTTATTTTGGAATTTTTACTTATTTGCTTTCTTTGCTGATTTTACACTGATGGACATTGTTATTGCAAGTTCCTCACAATGTTCTTTAAAGCTGCTCTAATCTATATTTTTTTATTTTAAGGATGGATTAAATGGCTGTATAATGTGAAATGAATTGTTTGTAGTGACGCAGCCAAACATAATGATCAACCGACTCTGTAGTGCCCCTTAAATTAGCTTTACAGAGCATTTACAATCCTTAACCCCAGTCTTGTGGTTTTTACAGCCTGCTTTCAGTATTGTTTCTTACCAGCATCATCAGCAGGCAGGACAGCTCTAAAACCTACAGTACACTACCTGCTCATCATCAAACCACAGGCAGAAAAAGTCAGCAACACTCTGGTAATAATAGTGGAGCATTTAGCAGCTAGAGAGCCAGATATTTCCCTTCACAGTTGTCGGAGATCATAAAACAACGCGATGAAGACTGAATATTTAATGTACATTTGTCAAGTGCGCAGAAAAATGACCTTATGTTGCTCTGTGTCTGCTAGATGAGTAAATAACCAATAGTTTGCTGACACAAATGAACGCAAATGAAAGCTTACCATATTTTGCCAAAGGTATCAAAACTCAAAAAATGTTCAACAGACGTATTATACGTATCAACTGGAAGGAACCAATATGGTGAAAAGAACCAGTCCGCCCATTTCTGCAAAACTTCAGTTCAAGTGTGACACTTAATTCTTCTAAATTCCTTTACAACATGTTATGGGTTGTTTTCATAACAAACTGTCACTGTACAGGCACATGACTAATGCTAAGAGGAACAAGAAGCTGAGCTCGAAGGCGCTCCTGTGTCATTCACATCATCTGTGGGATCACTTCGGTTTACAAGTGAAATACAAAAAGGAAAAAAAGGCAAGACGACAAAAGCAGTGTGCCAGCATTGTTCAGTGGCGGTTAGCTATGCATCTGGCAACACGACAAACTTGCACACGCATTTAAAAAGGCATCGTCTGAGTCACTGAAAGCTGACAACTGTTATTGTTTAACTAAATAAAATAATGTTCTTTATTAACTACGAGCATTATTATGGCATAATTAGTTTTTGAATTGTTTTTGGTTATTTATTATTTATAATTTAATATTATTTTGACAGCTCGGGGATGTTTACGCACTGCACTTTTAGCACAGTAATAATGATAATCTGTTTTTGAACAAATTGATGGGAGAAAAAAATGCTTACTTTAGTATTATTTCTATTATTATTATTATTATTTTTATAATTTTTTAAATCTGATTCATCAATTAATCGAAAAAAGAATCGACCATCAAAATAATTGTTAGTTGCAGCCTTAATAATGTGACTTAAAAAACCAAGGGATGTACCGAACCATGATTTTTGTGCGCCATCCACAAAGTATGTTGATGGCACCTAAGACTGCTGGAACTTGCAAACAAGAATTGTCAGATCTTGTGTGTGATTATAAATCACTGATATAAATATTATGTTTAGCTGTTTTTTTCCCCCCAACAACACACTTCACTCTTAGGGAGCCAAAGTGGTTAGTGCATGTGTGTGTTTGTCTTGTGCCTCCCATGAGTGTCACAGCCAGTGTCATTACATTTTAGCCGCTCTTCGGGAGGGCACCCATCCAGAGAAGCACCATCTTTGGTCTCCATGGATACCAGCGGTGCACCTGAGCAAAGCGCAATTCATTGTTGGAGGAGAGCTAAGAGTGTGGGGAGGTGATACCTCAGCAGGTGTGTGTATATATATATATGTGTGTATGTGTGTGTGTGTGTGTGTGTGTGTGTGTGTGTTATGGTAGAGTTTAACTGAGCTTTACATGACATGTAACAACAGTAAAAGCACACTGTAATATGTTCAGTATAACCCACACACACACACACACCTTCCTCTGGCACTTTTCCCCTTCACAGTCCCTTACTCCCTCTCTGGCTCTCCAGTGACTCAGTGTAATTGCAGTCATTTTTCTCTCTGGGTAATCAAACTCTTTGTGTGGGCATCAACATGACATGACACGATAAGTACCGGGTCTCAGTTCTCATTCTCCGGTGCCGAGGGAGCTAATTGAATTCACAGTGAACCTCTGTCAACACACCTCTGATAATCCAGTTGTTTTGACACTTTCCACAATCAATTCCTTCCCTCCTTGTGTATCCGCCGCAGCTTCTGGCAGTTGTTCTGTTCACACTGTTGGGGAGGGGGGCCATAAAATGAAAAGATGAAACGGCTAATGAAGAGAGATATCAACCGAGTATTTCAAGCGTTAGAGCCCGGCAGCCGTTTGATGTGAGACGAGGGAGAGGAAACGGATGTGCGCACTGAATCTGACAGCCAAGAAAGAACTAATTTGTTGGTGTGCCTGGGGTGTTTTGTTAGCTAAATGATTTCCTAACTGGTCCAAACATCCTGAGGAGAAAGATTAGAGAAACAGACAGAGAGAAGACAGTTTAGTCATCCCTGGTAGGGTTATAAAAGGGTATGCAGTATTTGCTTGTCTCTTACAAATCAAAGTTTTTAATTTTAAATAAATTGTTCAGTGTGGCCATCTTTTGTTCTGGTTGATTCATTAATTTGGCTGTAGTTATCTCTTGATTTGAAAGCTTCTCTAAAGTGGTTACTCCCAGAGAAGCCTGGTTCAGTTGCAGAAGATGAGTGTGTGCTGCTGTATGTGTGTGCCACTCCTGTCTGCTCCGTCAGGCTGCAAATACACCCAGCTCAGTAACAAGGCAGTCAACCAGTCATGACGTACGTCAGAGCTCAGACATCCTGTGTAATTCTCCCTGAGCTCTCTGGAGCTATCACGCACTGAATTCATGTCATTATTTTGGTCCACCACTTTGATCCAGACTGAAGTCCTCAACCACCACCAGGCAGACTGACATAAAATTTGGTGCAAAATGTCATGATCCTCAGAGGATGAGCATTGACTCTAGTGATTGTTTGACTTTTTCTCTAGCACCAACATAAGGCTGAAATTTTGGTTTTAGTGAAAGGTCTCAAACTATGTGATAAATCACAATTAAAATATGGAACACACAAGCATGTCCTCCTTTAGGATGAATTGTAAAAAGCTTTGATTTTCATCTAGCGCCATCTTCATCAAAATACTTTATTCTATAGTTAATTTTATGACCTGCCAAGCTTCTGGCATTTTCATCAGCCTCGGTGCTTTGTGTTTGGTGGCTATCAGTAGATGTTAGTATGCCAATGCATTAAACTAAGATGGTCAATATTAATATACGCACATTTTACATTTTTAAGCATACCTGCGGTATGTGCATAAATCTAATCTGACTCTTCACTCTAAAATGAGGGTGATGTTGTTCAAAGCAACAGAGTGTTTGATTTTACACAAATTAATAAACAGTTTAATTACACATTCACTCCGCTTGGTGCTCAGCACGCGCTGGTGCTCCGAGAGTGTGGTGTGCTAAGTAACGGTAAGGTATATTCCAACAGCATGAATTTTTTGTGTCAGTTTTGTGCCAGAGCACGCTCTAGAGCAATAATGAAGCCGTGCGTGTTAATGACTTTTGATAAGAGTGTGAATGAAGCGAATTAGAGATGTACTCTATTCTATTAGAGTGTGTGTGCGTGTGTGTGTGTGTGTGTGTGTGTGTTTTTTGATAATCAGTGTTGTAAAACCACTGTCAGTGAGTGATTCATGCGCTGACGACAGAGAGGAGTGGAGGGCGGAGGGACCTCGATGCTTTCTGTTCTCCCTCAGATACAAATTAATGCTGAGGCACAACTTTGCATAGTGTGCAAATGCAGCGATGTGATTTTACATGCACACACAGGTACACACACACACACACACACACACACACACACACACACACACACACACACACTTCTTCATTCACTCACGCAAACCTGACCTATGAGTCATTCTGGCTTCACTTCCAGATGCCCCTCTCCCTCTCGCTCTCACCCTCCCTTTCTAACCGACTGGATGTCACAGATGGATGCTGCAGACAGCCGCAGTCTTAATGCTGCTTCCTGTCTCTCCCTGGGCACTCAGCAACCACTAGGCTCAGGCCCAGTTTAACCGGCAATTAAAGGAGCAATTTGTCATCGCTCAGGCGCAGGGCTGGATAAACCAAAACAAAAGCTTTGAAAAATTACCCACAAACACTGAGTGTGAAAGTGGATTTCAATCAATCATATCTCGGGCCTGAAAGGTGGGACTAATGTGGGAAATCAGCTCCCAAAGCATTTGGTTGGAATTAAAACTGGCAGACTTTTTGTTCACAATGACTCACGGCTTTATGGGAATTTGAAATTGGTCAGCACGTTCCCTGAATTGATCTTCTGCGGTTACGTTATTGCTTACTGCAAGTTATAATGTAAGAGCCACCTTTCTGCATGCCGCTGGGCCGATCACAAACACATACATCAGGGTGGTGGGAGCTAAGGTGATCCGAGTGGAAGATTTAAAATCCCTAATTAAAAACAAGGGCACAAAGTGAAACATAATAGGCATTATTATAGTAGATATCAGGGGTCGATAGATTATCGGGCTGGCCGAATATCAGGGCTGATATTTGGCATTTTGCCAATTATGGCATAACCCCAGATTCACAAAGATAGACGTAGTTGTTGCTATGTTTTGTTTTGTTTTTATTTCTTGGCTTCTTCCTTTTTTGGAGATAGGACAGCTATAGCTTGAAAGGGGGAGAGAGAAGGGATAACATGCAGCAAAGGGCCGAAGCCGAAATCGTACCCCCTGCAGCAAGGATGTAGCCTCTGGACACGGGGCACCTGCTCTACCAACTGAAGCTGTTAGCTGTTGCTATTTCAGCATGTTTTTAGTTCATAACAGTTAAATTTAAGGTTTCGGTAGTCTAAAAACACTTGTTTTGCATTATGTTGAACTAAAAGACCCTCTAAGGTGATGGACATTGAGAATTGGCATTCGCACGACCATTATCACAGTTAACCATAGCTGTAAATGCATTGTGCTAAACAAGCTACCAGCTAGCATTAGGGTTATCTCCACCATCTCATCCAAATATGGTCACTTCTGGCCCCAAAAATCCAAGATGGCAAAGGCTAGAACGCCAAACTTGAGGCTGCAACATCACAAGTCCACAAACCAATGGGTGACGTACTGGTGGCTACATCTTATAGTCTAACATTGCCCTCTTTGTGTATTAGCAGCTTTGCTAAACAACAATGGACCTACACCTGTCCACCTTGTTTTCCATGTTGTGACTTGTTTTTAATGTGGCATGGAAAGTTTATATCGCAGTAAAAAACTATTAATTCAGTTATTTATGACAAAAAGATCAATAATTGTCCTTCTAACACACTTTTCCATTCAAATATGAAGCAGTGATGGCATACATCAAAAGGAAACACACTGTTTTTATGTAGGAATTGTAAATCTTCCACAGTCCCAGAGCAAGTGAGAATCATTTTTAAAGTGCATGAAATCAAGCTAAATTTAACTGGTGTTGTATTTTTGCATAAACAACTGACATATGATAAAGGCCGTGCCAGAATCAGACTGGGAACATTGTGGTAAGTGACCAAACAAGACATAACTCAAAATATTTGGATGTCATTGCTTCTGTCAGCACCTGTAACAATGTACTAATGCATCAAATAGCCAACAAAGGTCAGCCTAATCCCTGTACGCCAACTGAGTCACACTGTCGTATGTTACCAGCTTCTAATGAGTCTGAACACGTGTACACTTAGAAAGTGTTAGGACTGTCAAGTTGATGTTATTCCCATCTGACAGCAGTGTGGCGTTTCAGACACTAAGTTCTAAACAGGAAGTGTCACAGCTGTGAATGTAATGTGTAATGGCAGGTTTTTGGTCTGGGCCAAGTCTCGAGGGACGACTGTAACATTGGCGAACTTAAGGCCGTGCTTTCGAGGAAAGAAGCAGCTGCAGACAGACCCCGGAAACATTTAGACTATTTAAAAATATGATTATTTGGGGCATTTTTGACTGAGTTGACAACAGAGCGAGAAAGAAAGAGAGAAAGAAAGAGAGACAGAGGGAGAAAGAGAAAGGGGGGAGTTGAATGGTTGAACATTTTTAAATGCACATGGTTGGATGACACTGCACATGGTTATGTTTAGGCAACACAAGCAGGATGGATGGCACATGGTAAGCATTAGACAAACATTCAAACAGGAAGCGAAAACCGGACACAAGCAAGTCCGAGGTCTGTTGGACTCATCCACCGCCCCTTTCGCCCACCTAATACGTGCCCTCGCACTCCTTATATTATGTCAAAACTGCAGCGTTTCAACTTGACGGCGTCCTGCCACATTTTATGCGTCCATCCAGCCGCGTTCTCAAGAGACACAGCAGGTGCCGTCCGGCCATCCGGCTGCGTATAATAACACCACGATCAGTTGTGTTAAGCCACGTTCTGACCCGCCGCCGTCCTGCCACTTTTCCTGCAGACGCAGAAGGAGGCTTTTAGCGTCGCAATATTACACCAAAAGCAGTAGCGGTATTTTATGAGTTCAGAATGAGAATGGGCTGTCACAGCTCACGTCATGAATCCACAGGGGTGCCCACAAACATTACACTGTGATCAATGATGGCATTCAATGCCCAGTAAATGCAGCACCAAAAGAAGTTAAGAAAATGTACACTATTTTCTCAGTCAATCAACAAATGATGTGCACAATAAAATAAAGTCTCGCCACAAGTTTGTTTTTGAAGAATTAAATTTTAGGATCCACTTTTGAGACAACATGAATGACATGTCCTTAAAGTGCTCAGAAAAAAATGTACAGTTTCTTAAAAAACAGGGAGAACTTCATCAATTGAGGTGATTTATGTAATATAATCAAAAGCTCCAGAACATCCACTGAATTAAAAACCTTCACAACATAAAACACTCTTAGACAATGTGCCTCCAGTGAGCAATTTTAGGACATCTGGACAGAGAAATCCAACACAACGTTTCTGGGCCCCCCAATACTATGGTGTCAAGACAGGGCAGTACTTCCTTTATGACGAACTTGACTTTGAATCTCCTGCCATCCATCAACAGCTCGCTGGAGATTTATGGGAGTGAAAGCTTTCAGCCCTGCCAGCCTCTAAGATCACAGACAGTATTGTTGACTCTGACAGCTCTGAATGAGAAACTTTTGACCTCTTTATATTGGCTACCTTTGGGGGAGTCGACTTGTAAGAAGAAGCCAAACAAAAAGTGAGAATCTTGACAAAAGATATTTCATTCTTGCATGGAGTAAATCCAGCCTGAGGGGTTAACAGCAGTAGCAGTAACGGAAAGTGGCATTTGACCTTCATGAGGTGTGTGCTGTTTATGTGAGGTCTGCAGGAAAACAAACACAGGGGGTTCATCCCTGAATTTCAGTGTACATCCACACAAAGTCAAATTAATTTTATAAGTAACGCTGACCCTTCCCTAAACCCCTCCCCTGAACGGTGATTGACCAATCATAGCTTAGCAGCCATAACAAATAAAACAGGTGAACAAAGGAATAAATAACTTCTCTGACAAAATCGGCACATGTTAAACTGTCTGGTCAACTAGTTAACCAGGTGAAAGAGCATTTTATTAGCTAACTACATTTTGTAGTGTTTCAGGTTATGTTAGAAAAAGCCCACTTCAAAATAGCACATCTGTGTAGTACTTTGTCATGGCAGTCAGTGCTGGAAGCCACTATATCAGATTTTTGAGGAGTTCTGTTGTTCGTTACCACATTATATACACTTAATTTTGGTTTACATGCTAGAAATCCCGGAAATTAAAGTGCCCCAGGAATAAGTCCTAGAAGTGAGTAAGCACATGAGCACTCCTAGTTTCTTTTCATTTCTTTACGTTTCAACAACACTGTGGCTAACGTTTGGTTAGGCACAAAACCACCTGGTTACAGATCATGTTTTGGCTTTAAAAAAAACTCGGTTTTTGTTCCTGGAAACTTAGCAATGTCTGACTTAAATTAAAAACACAACTTGTGTTGATGTATAGAAAAATACCAGCAGGTTAGGAAAAGAAATGCATCAGAATGGAGCTCATATCTTATTAAAAAAGGAGGATTCCCGCTCACTGCTCGTGCATATTTGATATTAGAATCACTACATCAAATTAATGTTCCCTCCCTGCAGACCGACTCCAGAGTATGAGTTGTTTGTTCGAATGACATGGATCAGGCAATATATCATGTGAAAACCTCTCTCATATTGCTTAATGAAGCGGTGTTGGTGTGCAGCTGAAAGCACGGATTATGTAGTGGTGATAAAAACAAAACAAACAGCAGCATAAAAAATGAATGAAGAAACAATATACACTAACAGTCTCAAAACAGGCTACTAAGACTGGTCTAAAAACGTCAAAAACAAAGACAAACTTTCGATAATCTCCAGCGTCTCTAATAGGGTTCCTGCAGCAAGGTAGACTTAAGACTTTTTAAGACTTTTTTAATGCCACTCTGAATAAGTTTAAGACCAATTTTCTAATAGCCAAAATTGAAGGATAATTTTATTTAGACAAATGTTCATAGTAACATCAAACATGACTTTTTTTATCTAGTGAAAAAGTTAGATTATCTATGTCAAATGTTGAAAAAACAAACAAACAAACACAAAAACCTTTTTAGAGTGGAAGACAATCAACATATAAAGTATTGTAAAAGTATCTATTTGGTTAACCAACAGAAGTGGGAAAAATCTGGTATTTATGGCCAGTTTTTATGCCGATTTTGTGCTTGGATTACCATCATGACGCCAAGTTTAAGAAAATAAATTTATTAAGTTATTTAACAATTATTAATTATTAGTTATTATTAATTATTAATTATTTTGAGATTTTACAGTGCAACTTCAGAAGAAAAGGATAAAATCCTAGTCTCTATGTCTGAGCAGTTATAAATTAATAATAAAGTCGATTTAATACTAATTAAGTCCTTATTTTTAGATTAATGAATTCAATGCCTGTTAAGACATTTTAAGGATCTGTGGGAACCCTGCTCTAATCAGTGGAAAAATAAATAGAGATTGGTGTCTCTATAGTACATTAAAACATTACATTCTAGTCCGACAACATAACAAACCAGCAGATCTCCTCATTCACGCCTTTGGGAGCAATTGTAAACTCCAACCGCAAATATCTCTGCATCTGTTACTGTTCCTCTGGCTATGTGTCTGTAAATTTATTGCTACAAGTTAATCTGCACAACAGACGGCGAGAGCCAGACAGGGAGACCGGATTGCTTCCATTCTGACCTGAGAAAGGAAATAGCTGATAATAAATGATTCAAGAGATGTGTGCAGTGGGAGCTCTGGTATCGAGAGGAGAATCAATAACCACGAGCAACAGATACCAGATCTGCAGTAAATTTATGAAATGGGATGAAAAAAAGGGGAAGGTTGAAGAAAGTGTAGGTCAAAAAGTGCAACAGTACTAAATTAGGAAGGGTGAAGGATATACTTCAGCCGAAGAATAACTGTGTCAGGTTAAGATTTCTTATGTATAGATTCAAAAACAAAAAAAAAAACAGAATACTTGTCTGCTGCAGAGCCATGTGCACAGCTTTGATCTACTTGCAAATGTGAAAAAAGTACATAGCCTATTTTTAGGAGGTTTAGCTGTGTGAAAATGCATTTGATGTTACACTTGCTTAATACAAAAGAAGAAATGTATTTCCTCATTAGTCCCCTAGCAGCGTTTTAGGCGGTCCCAGCACACTGACAGTGAAATGCTAATTTATGCATTATTGTTTCCACATCTGAATCGTGCTCCTGCATTGAATGCTGACATCGTATTGTAGCGTCAAGAAGTATCAAATCCTGTACATGCTTATAGCTTCTCAGCTAAAGCTTCTGTTTATGTCACAGTCTGACTCATTTCTTTCACAGTTTTACGTGTGGTAGGCCTACAATATATATTGTGGGTTTCCCCCAGTGTCTATCTAATTGCTATCTCCTCGAGGAAGAGGGTGAATTCCCTGCAAGTACGCCAGGAAGCAAGAGAGCTCAAGCAGGGGCTTAGATTATCCCTGCAGATACACTTAACACCAACTATCCTCTCTATCTCCTCTTTTTCTCCTCGATCAACGTTAAATAGTAATGCAATACGGTTTCCTCCAGAAGCCTCCCCTTTAGCCCCCTGCTCCTTTACAAGCAGCTGTGTGCTGCTGTGTTACAGCAGAAAGAGGCTGTTTCTCTGAGATACCAGTGGGGTAGCAGAGGAGGGAGGGGCAGATTTATTTTTGTCGTTCAGGACGAGGTAAACAGCAAATATTCCCATACGTGCCAACAACACAACATCTGCTCTGTGGCTGTTAGATGGAGGAATAAGGCAGAGGTCTTGTTCAAAAACAGCAACATCAAAGCTCAGGCAGAAAAGGCAGCATGAGGCTGTCCTGTATCTCATAAGCAACCGAGTGAGGATTTTTTTTTCATATTCCTCAAACAAAATTCAGTGAACCTAATCGTGTAACTTGGCAGCAATAATACGAAAATGGATGCTAATACGTTAAGATGCAGAGGTCTGTAAACCCAGGAGACAAAGAAAATGCGCTCCCCTCTTTACAATCCCTTCAGACAACTTCTCTTCATCTGTGTTTTTAATCTTGCCTCTTTTTCCGACTCTCGTCGGCTGCCTTGGGCAAGAAAAGTAGAGAGAAAAGAGAAAATAAAGATCGTGCACCACTGTACCGTAACTGTGGTAAAGCCAGTTTATGTATGATGTGTTGTGACAGCACTGATAAAGAGTGGTCGGGAATAGACACAAACGAGTGGGTGGTGAACAAAAGAGAACATTGTCTTGTAGAAATCTTGAAACATTTTGTTCTGCACAGGTGTACAGACGTTAACTTCAAAAGGTGTTATTAAGTTAAAGCAAGACAATAATACTGAGACCAAGTTACGCTGCTAACTATCTTGTTCCTTACTTGTCTTTACGAACACTGTGATCATCTGCAGCTGGTTTATTGGAGGTTCCCAAAAACAGTGAAAAGAAAACTGAGGATGCAGCATTTGTCCGTTACGCCCCAAAGCTCTGGAACACACACAAATATTTTTAAAAGTCAGGTCAAGTCAATTTTATTTATAAAGCCCTTTATCACAAAACACAGTCGGCCTCAGAGGGCATACGACATCGCTCAGACCCCTCACATCGTCTAAGGAAAAACTCCCCCAAAAACCCTGTAACGGGGGAAAACGACATGGAATAGATGTCGTAAATAACAATTAAATTACAATAATGACAAAAAAGAAAAGAAAAAGAAATGTACAAACTTATTTCTTGACTGTAACCTCTAACTAGCTCTGACTTAACTCTGCATTTTGCTCCACACTTACGCACTGCTGCACCTCTTTAAACTGTTGTATTTTCCCTCATTTTATCCATTTCATACACACTATTTATGCCTTACTTTTATTTATATTATCTCAATGGGTTTTGTTTTCCATCTTATGTTATGCATTCTGTCATTCTATTTTTATCCTTATTTTTATCTCAGTTTTACTAGTATTATCAAGAGGGTTTTATCCATGTGAAGATGCATTCTATGTATTCTATTCTGATCTTAATTTTACATACAGGTTTAATTATGTATTTTCATGTTAGTTTTTTTGTTGTAAAGGATGCTGGACTGCATTTCTTGCATAAACGGTGCTATACAAATAAAGTTTAATATTATATTATTATTGATAATAATGCTGAACTGTAACAACAGAGAGAAAAAAGTTGGTTTTAATACGTTACAGTGTGGATGTATTAAGGAGAATGGCTCATGTGGCTTACAGAGCATATAGCATGGCATTTTAAAGGGGAACTTCACCCATTTTAAAAATTCATACATTATTGGTCTAAGACTTTATAAAAATATTAGTAATTATGAACAATACTCTCTAAAATCCACTAAAACTGCAGAGCTAAAACTTAAACTTGTGATTAAAATGTATTACAGCACATAGCAACGCTGTTGCTTCAATGAAGGCAAGAGCTGACAGAAAATGACATATTGTCAATGAACAAGTTAATATAGGCGATCTGTTTAGGCTTGATGCAGAGGATTTAAACATTATAGCTAATCAAGAACTATATTTAGGTTTGACACTGTCCCGTAATGAAGGAGACGCATAAATCACTAAAATTTATTTATCACTAAAATTTAAATTAGACTAATATATCAGATGTAATATAATAGCAGTGCAAAAACAGACTTCGGCAAATCAGAACTAAGCATAAGGGTATGGTATAACTGAAAGGAATTATGTCGTATTTAATGTGAACTCAACATCATCCTGATTAAAAATATATAGTGCCATGCTATGTATAATGCGATATGTGGTTTTAAAGCAGCTCCTTTTAGAACCACTGTGGGCAAATTGACCAGAAAACACCACACACTCAGTAGTTCAGTGAGAGCCACAACCAGATGAATAAAGCAAACAATATTATTGCTCAGATTTTCTGCATCACTGATAAACTGTAGGTTTCTGTGTAAATATATATATATATATACAGCTTTGCAATCCATATAGCCAGATTCTAAATGAACGGTTTCCTTAGGTGGCATTTATTAAATATTATGGCTCAACAAGTCATATAAAGTTATAACAATTTATCTCAGCTGGCAATTTGTATGGCTCATACACTGATTGATTACAGAGTGATGCTCCTCCTCAAAGAAGCTGCGAAAGACACTTTCAGCTGATTTCAAGCTGAAACTCAGAACAAAACCTGCTCAGGTAAAGTTTGCCACATATGTTACCATGGTGACATAAATGAGGGCCACCTTCATGGCTTAAGACTCAACATACCTCCTTATGGCAGTAATCTCGCTTGACAGTACACCTCTCTGCGATACTTATCAACAAACAACACCATGTCCCGAAAACTACACACACACACGCACGCACGCACGCACAATACCACAGGTGCTCGGCGGCGACCTGTATCTCAAATAACTTTTAAAACAGGGGCACGGCGGCCCAAAAAATACCCCAAATCCTCTTGAAAAGACACTTGTACTCACCCATTTGAATGCGTCTGTCTCTGATTGGTTAGACCTGCAACCGAAAATATGTAAATACGTCAGTTATCTAATGCTACAAACAGCTAGCATCCACTAACCTGTTAGTTAGCTTTCCATAATAATTCACAAGCTGGCTACTTGAGACATTAATTTATTAGCAGCCTACAACTTAGCCAACATAATACAAGTATGCCACCGTTACCTAGCTTGCTGCACACGTTTGCTTACCTGCCAAATGTTTGTTGTCACACTGCGAGGGGCTTGTCTGTGAGCTGGTATTTGTTTGTAAAATAAATAAATAAATAAATAATAATAATAATCCAATTTAGGGAGCCTTCAAATCTTCTTCTCCTGCTGTTTTCTCTCCTGTCTTTTCTTGCAATCGCTTTGTGTTTGATTGTTTGCTAGCTGTGACCCGCTCAGCCTGGAAAGGTGTTGAGTTTTACCTGAATCTTAACGTCCTGTCACGTGGTCAAATGGAGACTTGCGATTGGACAACAACATGCATAAATTACCCAGCAGTCATCACTGTATGTGGATATGGCAAAAATACCAAAGAATATTTTTAAATATAGTATATGTAGAATATGCCTATAATTTTGTGAAAGTTTGAATGGTGCGGACTCTTTTTTGTATTATACCATGATGGAGATAAATTTGAATATTTTAGGTTTTATATATTAAATGGAGTCCTCTTAAAAGATGATATTAGAAAAGAGAGGATTACTCTGTAACATCAAAGTGGTTTTTTTTTTAAGTCCCTGGCAGACAGGGCTGTCTGACAGCGAGATATAGTGGTGAAATATTCTTAATAAAGCGCACACTTAAAAAGAGTGCTGTTTTTTTTTTTTTTGGTGGGCCTTTTTTTCGATGACTAAAATATATTTCGTCCCCCATCCACAGCAGTACATACCACAACTTAGCTTTATTAGTGGTACTCCTGCCTACCTTCATCTACTGTATTTCATACACTGAATATGGATAAGTACCTCATTAACACTTAACACAAGGAGAGCACAAGCCAAAAAAAAGTGAACAGGAGGAGGCCTGAGGCATGTAATGGTCTACAAGATGAAGGGGCAATGGGTGGTGATGACGCCACATTACAAAATTATAAAATAAAAAGTGATGCTGTGATATAAAATGTGATATCATCAAAAAGCAACACTAAGAAATAAAAAGTCATTGGGGAAAATGTTCCTATGAAATAAAAACATACTTTTAAAACAAAATAAAATAAAATAAAATAAAATAAAATAAAATAAAATAAAATAAAATAAAATAAAATAAAATAAAATAAAATAAACCTATAAATTTAAAGATTTTTTTTTTAAAAAATTAAAAATAAGAATGATGGAATAACTATGAGGTGGCATTTTAATGACTCCTTGAATTATTATCAGATATTTCTTTGGGGTTTTGTTGTTACTCTTGTCAAAACATTTGGTGATTAAATATAATAATATGATTTGTGCTGATGTTATGGAGCTTTAAACAGTGCTATTGTTTGTGGAATGATACAAATCTCAGTTGTACTTCAACCTGCCTGCTCAGATACCTTCTTGCTTTGTGTAGTTCCTGTTATAATTTCCTGTACGTGCCAAGGGTCCTGCCAATTTCATTTTCATTTTCATAAACAGCCAAAGTGGTCAGATTGCTTCGGCTGTATTCTCCTCACAAAACATCAGTAAAGCCAGTGACTCATGCTCCTGTGGATACACAAATCATTCTTACCTGCAGCGAATCATCAGAACAACAAACATGAAAATGGTGTTTTTGGATGAGGCACTTAGAAATTAGCGTCCTGGGGTTTTTAAGTGGTTGTATCATAAAAAAAAACATTTAATAAATGTCAGGGTTCTTTGTGTTCTCCCTCTGATCCCTTTCTTTCACTCTCAGCAGCACACATTTAGTGTGTGCAAACCTCACACACAAATGCATGTGGTTTTGTAAACTGGACAATTAAAATGTTGCCATCATTTCAGGGAAGGGTGACACATGTGGTGGGGAACAATTTGTATATCTCCCCTGGAGAACTATAAATGCCTCAGAGAGACTCTGGTGCCACATCTCACATTTCTGAAAAGAACAAAAAACTGATGCATCACAGCTATTCCCAGTCACACACACACACACGCACACACATAATCGACCAGAGAAAAGAGGCTGACGTCAAACCCTGTAGACCCATTCACAACCTCTCCCTCTCCCTCTCTCTCTACATTGTGCCTGCCAAGCTTCTGACAACCTGAGTTAAAGAGCAGAATTATTGGCTGTCAGGCTCAGGGGTAATGAATGGGGAGCAGCCGCTCGGTCGCCAGGAGACAAACACACAGACAGAAAAAGGTAAAGAGAAGAGAGGAGATGATACCCTCGACCAGGAAAGGTGAGTGTTTGTGAGTAAAGACCACTTAAAGAACACGTTATCTAAATGAACTTCTTACAATCAGCAACTGTAGTCCTACATAGATGAAACATTCATTTATGTGTTTATTAATTTCACTAATCAAAATAGTTTTGTTGCTGAATATAAGAGATTTTTGTTTTTAGCCTGCTCCTATTGCTGGTTTGAGGTGGGCGGGGCTTATTTGAACAACAGTGATGTCACTTTCTTTGTGCACCAATCAAGAATCACCAAAACTTGAATTTAAAATCAGACAGGCATTGCTGCAAACCAATCAAATTTGATTGAACCAGTGTTGTTTTTTTCAGACGTTAACTGATTGTTGCTTATTTTCTCATAAGTACTTAAGAGACAGACAAATCTGCATTTTAGCCGTTATGCTGTGTTCACATGGAATCCGTCAGATGGCAAACGGGGCGTCATTTTAGTGAATGAAAGCATTTTAGTGAACGAAAGCAGGACAAAAACATACATAAGATTTGTACAATATTACATTAAGGTATGGCTATGATTAGGCACGAAACCACTTGGTTATGGTTAGGAAAAGATCATGTTTTGGCTTAAATTACCCAATTTAGGGACACAATCCCAAACTAGAAATTCAGCAATGTCTTGATTTAAAAACCAAAAAAACAAAAATGTTTTTTTCGTGGCAATATCCTGAAGGAAATGCAATGATGTCTTGGTAAAAAGCAATTCATTTTGTGGCCCCATAACTTGTTTATGGCATGTTTGGTTGCAATAAAATCGCTAGAAACGCAGCCATGACTTGCTGAACACAACCGGTTTTGTTGTTTGTTGGCCTCTTCAGCTTGGCAGGTGAATACAGGTGACACACCACCCACGTCCCTTCAACCCCCAATGACAAGGTCAGCTCATATTACTCCCTCACTTTAACATTTTTTATATTATACATATGAAATCTACAAATGTACATGCCAACGTGTCAACATTTTGTCCTTGTGAATGGGCTGGGTCTTCATCAGTGGAGTTTAAAATACAGATTTTTTTTAACTTTTGGATGTGTTTTTTCTGCTGATGAAATACTTTTTAATATGGCTCAATACCCCCGAAAAAGCTAGTAAGTAGACCTTGAATGGGGATTGTTTTGTCAAGAATGCACTTTGACACTTTTAAGTATGGTAAATAATTTCCATCCTCAGTAAGTGTGGTTTCATCATTGGGATTATGGTTTGTATATTTTCAGTCCAGAATAAAGTCAGTCTTTGTAATAAAAGGTACTAGGACCCAAAGAAAAAGTCACAAAATTATTCATAATCAGCCTATAACCTGAGGCAATATTAAATGTACCAGTTCCTGTGCTTTAAAAAGTTTCAGAGCTACCATGTGACACAAAATGTGACCCCAAACAGTCACATCACACTGCTGTGCAAAAAGGGAAAACTGCTAATTGCCTGTAAGAAACTTCTTATTTGACCTGAGAAAACCTTTTTTTTTTTGAGTGGACAGGCAATGAGGACGGGAGTGGAACTGAGCTGTAATTGGTATCTGTTTACCAGTAATCCTGCCACAGGCACAACCTCAAGCAATTAGCCAGACAGCTCAGGCTTTATCAGTACAAAACTAGCACCGGGTGTGTATGCATGTGTATGTGTGTTAGTCATGAGGGAAAATGTAATTAGGCTGAAGGAAGACAGGAGATTAAAATCAGCTCCTTTGTCCTGGTTTCTTTTGGTGCGCTGCTTCTTCAGAGCCTGGTATGTCAACATTAGAAAGGTCGACTTTATTCCAATAAAGGTTACACTTGCAGGAATCCCTCAGAAATAAAGTCATCCGAATGTTTGATGTGCCTCTATATGAATCCACATCTGTGAGACAGGACTGAGCCTTTAAAGGTTCTTAATAATGAGTTTGAAAGGATGTTGGTGTATGACTCATCGCTCCTCTTTTCTCCGCACTGCAAACAGAGGTTTTCAAAGCACCAGAAAATGATTTTTTTTGGTTTGCAATATGTCAGAACCTTTTCCAGGTGCCATAAAGAACATTTTATGAAATGTTATATACAATCTTTAATGCTGCAAGATTTCTTGATTCAGATTCACTTGTTTACATCGTATTTCAACAGTCAGATGGCTTATGATTCACTGCAGGTTGAATGTCAAACCTAAATATGTTGAAGGACTCTTTTTCTGTAAACAGATTACTATTTATACACTGCAACGGTGACACAGCTGAAAACAAGAGAGCTTCACTGCATCTGAGAGAAGCAGGTCAGTGGAGGATAGCCTGAGCTCACATCAAACACAGCAACGAGAGGGATTTATGAATGAATCTGCGAGCAACCCACACACACACACTCATCTGTACTAGACAAGATTTGACAGGCAGCCAAAAATAGAGACCACAGTACAGGCTGGCTGACGACAAAAGTGCGCGCTCTTGCTCTCTCTCTTTCTCTCACACACAAAGACACACACACAGACACACGCACATGCACGCGCACGTACGCACACACACACACACACACACACTCCTGCAGTCCCTCTGTCACCCCGCCCATCTCTGGCTTTGGCGGAGTCCGTATGTGAGTCATCGGTGGACTTTTTAACTGTCTGTGTCCCTCAGTGCAGCAACAGAGACACAACAGCAGTCAATGACAGCAGCCATTCAACAGTCACTACAGTGGAAAAATATTACTGTGAGCATCAGGTAGTCGGTGAAAAGAACAAATGAATCAGAAAAGTTATTAATGCAGCAACAATACACCATTTATTTAAAACAAAATAGCAAAAAACAAACAGAACAATAAAAGGTAAATAAGTTAGTTTAACCTTTTGAACCCTGAGCAAATTGATGCAATTTCTTTCAAAAACATGGGGAAAAAGGCAATGAGTGACTAGGCAGGTAATGTTCCCCAAATTATATATAAAAAAATGTAGAATTAGAAAATTATTTTTTATTGAGTCATTTCCTTGTTTGTTGTTATTTACTTTTTTGTTTTTATTTTATTTTATTTTTTGCTATATTTCTTGTACAATATTTCTTTTTTTCTCTTTTCTATTTCACATTGCCTTCTCCTACTGTTTTTGACAGAAATAAAGACATCTGCTCAGGTTTGAAAGTATTAACCGTCTATTTCCACCTCTGGAAAAGCACGTGACCACTTATGATCTTCTCCACGATATGTCCTCTCTGTAAACAGGCTTATGAATCCCACTATAGCTCACATTATTGCACAAAGCCGAGACAGAAGGTCTTATCAGCCCTTAAGTCGCTCAGATGTCCTAAATATAGCTCCATTGTAAATGTATTCATTTAATCAAATAGTCATTATTATGCAGCCGCTGAGATGTACTGGGTCAGAACTCGTTTCAGTTCATATTCAAAGAGAGAAGCAGTTCTGTTTGGCTGACTCAAATGAACTGTGAGTGTGAGTGTGTGTGTGTGTGTGTGTTATGTATGTGTGCGCGCGCATTTCTTGCGTATATCCCCTCGCTCTCTGACGCACGAGTCAGGTGGTTGTTCTAATAGCATGAGGAGCTGTCCGCGGTGCTGAAACCAGACTCACACTGCGAGACAGAGAGATGCTCAGCTCACTTACGACCCTCCATAGACACTAATTACAAAGGTAAGACCCGGTTGTTATTAACAGCATGAGCCACTAACACTCCTCCACATATGTTTTCTGTCTTTCTACATGAAGAGATGTTTTTTTTTTTTGGTAATTAAGCTTGCCTTGTTACAGTAGCTGTTTGCCAACCTGATGCACCGCCACAGCTGTTGAGGCGAAGAGGTTGCGTTGTGCTCCCCGCGGTTTCTTTGTTCTCATTTTGCATCAGATGTACTCCGAATTGTTTGCAGCTTTTTGGCGTGTAGGCTAAATACTATTGTTTTGTCACTTGCAAAAAAACAAGTAAAACTACCGTGAAGTTTGAAAATTTAAATTCAGGTGGGAAAAATGAAGGAAAAAGTGAACAGACAAAATGACAGCGTATGCATCGTTGCTTCTGGTTTATGCATCATTTTTATTTGCATCCTGTTTGCACAAAGTAAAACAAAAGTGAAATTCATTTTAATTTTGCACGTAATTACATTAAAAAACGTGTTTTCAAATGCATTTTGCAGAATCCATCCCACTGAGGGGCAATTTTTCTCTACAGAAAGATTTTCAATACGAGTAAAAGCTGAAAAACAGTCATTATTTGTGTTTAAAGGTTTTCAGATATTAAAGGAGAGGTTTCATGAGAACATCAGCCTTAACGGGTTACCTTGACAACGGGGCCGTGACTCACGGAGAGCAGCAATTTGACGACTAATGAGATTTGCACGGGAGCTGAATGCCGCTGCTATTACTGCTGCTGGCAAACAGGCGGCAGGATTCCAGTATGATCCCCAAATACCAGCAACAGGCAGGAAAATGGAGGAGAGGTGTGAAAACTCTGGGTTATATTTGACATAAATGACCCAGTATGTTATTATAATAATTACAATTACTATAATTCTTATTATTCAATAGAAATTTGACTACCAGTTGCTTCTCAGCAATTTTTTTTTTTTTTTTTTTTTTTGCTGCTGCATCTGTAAGTTTTGCTTTGCTGTAAACTACTAACAGGTACATAAAATCTGATTAAAATCTAAAATCTTATTATTAATAAAGAAAAAATATATGACTTATTAAAATAAGCATAATTTGACTAAAATAAAGTCTAAATAAATTAAATTTCATTGGGGAATCTGGTTTTTTTTGGGGGGGGGTTGTTTGTTTTGCTGTTGCTGCATCTGTCATTTTTGCTTTCATGCAAACTGTACGAGCTATATAAGATATGACAAAAAATAATATTTAAACAAGCATAATTTGAGTTAAATAGAGTAAATTTCACTGGAGGGGAAACTGTTTTTTTCTGCTGCTGCTACAACTGTCATTTTTGCTTTGGAGCATACTCTAAGAGCTGCATAAAACATAACAAAACATTAAAGAAAAAACATTAAAATAAACATAATTTGAGTAGAATAAATTTAAATAGTAATTTTTACCAGAGGAGGAAACTGGATTTTGTCAAAACATTTAATAGAAATATGAAGACAAACTGAGGCAGCAAAGTCGAGCATCATCTCTTCAACCTGACCTCCTGCCTTTAAATCAATGCAGATGTCTCTGTGGTCTGTGACGCTATCATCAGACCGGACATTTCAAACAATAAGAGCAAAAGACATTTAAGAAATGCCACAGGGGTAACCGCTGTGAACCTGTTAGCTTAATGTGTAAAGGTCAGTCCTGACATGAGTCTCTTTGTCTTTCCTCTGCAGGCGTCACCATGCCGTCACTCCCTGAGACCTCCGCCACAGGCAAACCTTTCCTCAGCTGTTTAGCCAACCTCCTCTCAATCCTCCTCTTCCTCAGTTCAACTGGCGTTCATGGGGCATCTCTCAGAGAACACAGACTGCGAGGAAGTGAACCAGACTCCCCTAGAGGAGACATCCGCCAGGCTCCTAATGCCGACATGCTCAAAGCTTTGGAGTACATCGAGAGTCTCCGTCAGAGAACCGGCACAGACTCCCAGCAGCACGCCCCTGTAGCTACAGGGTACGATGCCAGCCACATGGATGATGCTGAGAAGCTGCGTGCCATGCTGAGACTGGCTTCTAACCAACAGAGCAAGGATGAGGAGGACGAGGAGGAGGATGAGGAGGAGGAAGGAAGGGAGGATAAGAGCGAGGAGCTGCTCCAGGCTGTGCTCAGCACTCTCCAGCAGACGGAGAAGGCCAAGCCCACTTCTCTTCGTCCCAGCGTCGAAGGCATGAAGGACAGCATGCATCCAAGAGTGCAGCAGACGCAGCACACCATCAAGCCTCACAAAAAGCTGCCGCTGTTGTTCGAAGACGAGGAGGAGGGTGAGGGGGATGAGGAAGAGGACGAGGAGGGGCCTGATCTGGAGCACGAGAGCCCCTTTAAACGAACCAATGAGAACGTAGAGGAGAAGTACACGCCTCAGAACCTGGCGACCCTGCAGTCTGTGTTTGACGAACTGGACAAGCTGACAAGTGTCCATAAACGCCAAGATGAGGAGGATGACACAGAGGATGATGAAGAGGAAGATGATATGTTTAATGTGAGGAATGTGGCGTATGATGACAGGGATCTCGCAAACTGGGGGCCGCTACAAGAACAGGAAGAGGAAGAAGAGGAGGAGAGGGACAACAACCACGAAGCCAACCGAGGCCTCGATTATGTTGACGATAATGACGAAGACGCTGATGAGGATGATGAAGAGGGAGATGATGAAAGCTACTTGGTCAAAAGGTCAAAAGATCCAGATGATGTTGCCAATCTGCTAGACTATTATCTTCTGAAAGTACTGGAGAAAACAGAAGAAGAGGAGCAGAAACGAGAGATAGAGGAAGATGCGAAAAAGAGGGCAGAGAGGAGAGTGGCTAAGATGCAGTACAGCGACAACATAGACCCGCAGGCCATCTACCAGCTCATTCAGATCTCCCAAAAATACCAAATCCCACCTGAAGACCTCCTTGACATGCTCAAAACAGGAGAGACGACGGGTCAAGACAAGTCACGAAAGATCAATGAATTTTCCAGAGCAGGAAACAAGTTCGCTCAGACATCCCCAAAGACACACAAGATGCCCGAAGCTAAATTCTACAACAGACGCTTTCCTGACAGACAAAAAACCCCAGAGGAGCTGAGGACGGAAGAGATACTGAACATCCTGGGGTTAGGGGACGACATGGAGGATCGAGCTCCTGTCAGGAAGCAGTACAAAAGCTCGCTGTCACGACTTCACACTCAGCCTCCGGGGCGTTCGGGGGAATCCGCTCCCACGCAGCGGCGCCTTCCAAGCACATTAAAGAACGACTATGACGACACTGAGGACGAGGATGAACTGGCAGCGTATCTGGCAGCTCAGATGCTGGCACAGTATCCAAAGCCCGCGTACGGCAGCAAGGCGAGCCAAAAGCGAGAGCTTGGACAAAGCACGACGGACTCTTTTGAGCAGGCGATACAGGCTTATTTTGATCAAATGGACTCAGAGAAAAGCGCAAATGAAAAGAGACAGACTGAGGATGATGAGAGGGGCGGAGAAATGCAAGGCTTTGATAACGAGGCGGCGATGAAACTGCTGAGCTACCTGAACCCAGAAACTGAGGAAAGTGACGCCAAAACTGCCCCAGGAATATAACAAAAGGCTAGAGAGAAACACATCTATAAATATATATATTGTTTTGGAGGTTGAAAATAAAGTATTTTGAAGAATAAAAACATGCAGTCTTTAGTTATTCTGTAGATTTACAAAAGTTCATATTTATTAGCAGAAATATGAATGTTCAGACAGTCATTTGATGCTTTTTTTAATGATGTTTGTTGCTCAACGACACTTAACAACCAGTACATGTGACTCACCAGCCTTTCAATGCACACACATGCGCGCGCACACACACACACACACACACACACACACACACACACACACACACACACACACACACACACACACACACACACACACACACACACACACACACACACACACCCCACCAGAATCAGTGTTGGATCCCCTGGATTCACTTGTGTTTTCTTTTTTGGTAATTCTTTCTTAAATGTGGTCATATGTGACATAACTGAGGTTAATAAAGCATTGACTTTATTTTTTCCTTACTGCGTAGTGTTTCTTTATTTACTCACCATCACACAATGCACCAGTTTAACCCACTGAAGCCCTGGGCAGATTGGCTTGATTTCTTTAAAAAAAAAAAAAGGAAGAAGTTACAAGAAAATTACCTGAAATTTTGCAACAAAAAAAAAAGAGAAAAACAAACAAGCAAACAAAAAAACCCAACAAATAAATGGCTAAATAAGTTTTATTACTACTTCTACTACTACTAATAATAATGATAATAATAATAAAAATTATGCATGATAAATAATATGAAATATAGTTTTCTGGACATTTCCCTTATCTTATACTACTACTACTACTACTACTACTACTACTACTACTACTACTAATAATAATAATAATAATAATACTGATAATTATTATTATTATTATTATTATGTTATTTTATTTTTTTTTAATATTATATTTTTTAGAAAATGTTCTCTCTCTATCTCTCTCCCTCTTTGAAAAACTTATTTCTAGGTCTTTTTCTTATCCTCAGTTCTTGCAGTGTGTGGAACATCTCGAGCCACGTTGCTCATTACCTTTTTGAGCCATGTTTTCTAATGAAATCAAACCAATTTGCTTAGGGTTCAAAGGGTTAAATGCATGTGAACGATGTCTGAACACAGCATAAGAAAACTGATGTCATTCTGGGCTTCAAAGGGTTAAATTAGTCTTGCCTACCGTTTGAGATTCCGAAAACATATTTCAACATGAAAAAATGTATTTCAATAACCTGGAAAAAAGGCTATTTTCAGTCATAAAAACCCTGAGTATAATAAATATGAGGCTTAAAAGGCACTTAAAGATCCAGATATAATTACTTAAAACCTTGAGTAGAAACATGATAAATCAGCAGGATTGTGGTTATTGTATGAGCACAGCATTACGCCATATGAGTCATTATTAGTCACTACATAAAAACGTTGCGGAGCAATAAACCTTTTGCTTCAAGTCTTGAAATGTCAGACATTGTCGTCTTGTCTTGGCTCAGTAGGTAGGTTTGCTCATGTATTCCTCCATTGTCTGTGATAAAAGCAGATATAAATATATAAAAACACATTTCACATTATTAATATAAAAAAAACCTGCGTCCACTAAGAGTCTGTTAACCCTTAAAGTACCTCTTGCAGGGTGTCGGCCTCCTCAAGAGACACACTCACGGCTACTTTGGAGGTTTCTAGAACTTCCCCTCCCATGAGGAATTCGTCCAGGATAAAGTACGCCTTCTCAAAGTTAAAAATGATGTCCAACTCACACACCTGAAACACATTAATACGCCTTCAGTTATACCAAAGGTGAATTACACTTCCTCGATTAATCGTATGGAGGTAATTTCTTCCATAAGAGAAGATAATAAACAGCTTTTCTGCCCAAAGTGAATATTATAGAGAGTATAGAAATGGCAGGTTGATGAAGAAAGTTAGAAAAGAAATAAAAACAGCCAAGATCTGTTTCACTGTTTGAGCCCTGAGCAAACTGCTTATAGATATATCCTGCAAATTGCAATCAATTAGTAGATTTAGATACTTAAAAAAATAAATAAATAAATAGAAAACATTTTCCAGAGAACTATATTTCTAATTATCATAATTATATCTGTTTTTCTTTTTTTCAACATAATTACTTGAATTTTTAAGCAGTTTTTGAGGTCTATTTATATATATCTTTTTTTTTGGGAGGTGTCTGCTAATTTTCAGATAAGTGCCTTGTGCTTTTTACTGATTTATTTTAAATTTTAGGGTCATTACTTCTTAAGTCATTCTTAAGTTGCTCTTTGCCTTCTTCCCATGTTTTTGAAGAGATCAAATCAATTTCCTCAAGTTCCAAAGGGTTAAAACGAGCAGTGGTTCTGGAGCAGAGGCACCTCATGGACACCAGGGGGAGTCAGACTGGTAAAGAGCACACTGACACACTGCATCTGTGTGCACAGTCAAGGAGACAGGGATGAGATTTAGCTGAAAACCGGCACTGAAATGTGTCACAGGTGTTACTGTGGTTCAGACTGACCTGTGACCTTTGACCTGTACATAACAGAAAGCAGCTTGTGTTTGCCCCTTTCCTCTTTCAACATGGCACATTTCACATACACAAAGCCAGGTCCATGAGGAAACAGTTTCCTGAGTTTGTTGTGAAAGAAGTTGACTGGCCTGCACGGGGAAACAAATCTCTGCAGCCAGATTCTATAATCTGATGAGATTGTTCACAGAAGACTGGAGGCTAATATAACAGAATACTTAAGCCCGGGATTTTGGAATCTATGTGCTCAATAATGACATACAGGAATGTGCAACATAAGCATGTCACATACATTACAAATGCAGTATTGTATATGTTTACTGGCATGTAATGTTTATGTATGTCTCTGCAACAACAGCATGGTTATAGTTAACATATAGAGTACCAGGGAAAGAGGATATACTATTTATTATTATTGTTATTATAATTATTGTATTCTGGTTACTTTTGATTTTTGTCTACTGTCCACAAAATAAATTACTCTGGATATGGACACTGTATGATATTGTGCAAATTTATTGATTGATTTGAATTTATTTATTGATTGATTTATTACTTGGAGCTAACAGCAAAACCTAAAGTGACAATGACTGTATTGCCTTATATTAAGCATATATTAAAACTATAAGTGATACTTGATATATTTGTCAAAACCTATAACTTCTCCTGTGGGCACCGATACGTGAAGGTTGCTGTATAAAAAAATAGATGATATATATAAATATATATATATTATTAATCATATATATATAATATATATGATTAATTCAGAGAAACAATATCAAATCTCCTTTGTCTAGTTTTTTTGCATTAAAAATCATCTTAATATACGTGGCAGTACAGTAAATAAAAACATTTTTCAATGTCTCTATTTTGGATTGAATGATTCACCACAAAACAGCTCTCGTCCCAGAAATCCTCAAATACACAAAAGTATGAGACGGGGTTGAAAATATTCAAAGACAAAAGCGGTGTTGGAGAAAAGAGGTCATCTTCATATAAATAATTGGTTTAAAGCGTGCGTGATGAAATCTTTTCTAAAAGACTGTGTGAGCATGTGCAGATTGCAAGACATCCAGTGCTACTTACATTTCCAAAGTATCTATCCAACAGCTCCACATATCTGTGCAGCACTTCAAGGGTCAGCAGCTCATTATCCTGGTTCTCCAGACCAGCACAGAAATACAGGCTGGCGTATCTGCATTTAGAGGGAAGGATGAAGGTCAGATGGTATCCCTTTGAAACCTGGATCGACATTAGTTTCCATGTGCTGCTTTCAGACGCCTTTAATAAGCTATTTGACCCTCTGACACCTGCGCAGATTGATTTGATTCCTTTCAGAAACATGGGGGAAAGGCAACTTGGCAAGAAATGTTCACAAATGATAAGAAAATTAAAGAAAATTACATAAAAAATAGTTGATGGTGAAAAAGATTATAAAAAATGTCTTTTTTTTAGTTACTTGTCTTGAAAGTTTTTTTTACTAATTTTTTTGCTAATTTTGGGCCATGCCTTGTTAAGCTGCTCGTTGCCTTCTCCCATGTTTTTGAAAGAAATCAAACAAGTGTGTGAACGAATGAATGACGAAGGACAAGCATTGTGCAGCGCCATCACTAACGTGTTCCTGTCAGATCTAGGTCATTCCCTGTGTAATTAGCTCGACCTTTACTCTATGTGTGTCTTGTTAACCCTTTGTTGAGAACAGGTGTGTCTGTTTCTGTGTGTATTTTGAAGCATTTGCAGCAAGGACACACAAGTTAATCATTAAGCATAAATACAGTCAAAGGTGGTTTCTGCTCAACACCAAGGTCTTTACCTGCCGGAAAGGACTGCTGATGATGACAGAACACTGAAAATTAGTTAGTAATTATAACACAAATTCAAATGCATCTTTGTCTCATGTAGGCACCTCTTGTAAACAATCTTGAGGTCCCTCCAGTGGAGGAAGTTGCAGGAACGTGGTTGACGGGCCAACACTAACATCATCATGTCCCGGATCACTTTCTTCTTCTCCCGTTCTGTTACCGGCGTGAACCATTTCTGCAGCCGCAGCTTCCCCTGCCGGCTGAACAGCAACAGGAAGCGCATCTGGAGAAAGCAGAAAGTGGAAGAAGAGCAGAAAACACTGATTTATTGACGTGCAGGCAATCTGATCTTGTTGCTTTGTAAATAGAAATAACCAAACAGGAAGAACATCTATTGCTGTGAAGGTCAGACATGACAAAAGTGAGATTGATGCCGGTCAACAGAGGAAACCCAACACACACAATGAAGCTACACAGAATGGCCCGCCATTGGGGGGGGGTCAAAGGGTACAGATGACCCCAGCACAAGACCAAGGGAGGGGCCCCATGAAAGGTTGTCGATTAAAAAGACCCAAGTACAGCAATTTATTTACTGACAATATAATTTATGTCCTGTATAACTTTAATTAAAAGCCCAGGCTATTATTTGCAAATTCACTGAACTTAACAGGGTTGTATTTGGGATAGGCATCAATATGGGACAGGCTTTTAATTCCTATCACGCAAAACTGTTGCTCAGCAAAGATGGGAAATACAACCAAAATATTTATTTAACCCTTTAAAACCTGGGCAGATTGGCTTTTTTAATTCCAAAAACATGGGAAGAAGGTAATGAGCAACAAAAGACAAGATGACCCTGAGCACGAAATCTGTGAAAAGTACAACAAAAAATTACATGAAAATTTGCCAAAAAAACTCCAAAAAACAAAACAAAATAGAAAGAAAGTAATACAAAAAACTAAAACATCAAATGAGCTGAAAAATGTTTAAAAATTCTAATAATTCTTTAAAATAATAATTCTGAATATAGTTCACTGGATATTTTTCCGTTGCTTTTTAAAAAATGTTTTTCTACATCTACTATTTTCTTCTTTTTTTCATCTCTCTTGCTTACTATGACGATAATACTGTCTTCTTTGGTGCTCATGGTTTCAGTAAAATTAACTGAATGACTGAATTGTGGAGAATCTTACAAAGCTACATTTTGAGTAGTATGTCCACTGGCAAAAGTTTTAACATATATACATATTTCTATGCATGATCTAAGCAGTTAACCAAAGTTATCTCCAGCAGGTAGCCAACAACACGATGTTTTACAACCAAAGAATTTCTAAAAAAAATGAACTGCATGGCAGCCTGACTGGGCCTCTAATTGTCAAAATGTGTTGCCACAGCGGGCTAGTAAAAGGGACTGGGCGTATAATTGGGAATTGGCTTATATTTGAAGTTTTACATTATTACATGATAAATAAATATTCATTGTGCAGAACAGGTTCAGATCATTTTTAAACACTGGGGAGGGAGTTATGTTTTTTTTTTGTTTGGCTTAGGGGACAGAAAATCAACTTGAAGTGGTTGTATTTTGTATCCAAAACCCACAACTTTGTTTTAAAGGCATGTTTCTCAAAATCACAGTGTTTATCACAGGAAGAAACTGTGAAATGTGTTTATTTATGGTGAAGGGAGAGTCATGCATTTTGCCCCAGCCGGCCTCCTACTCTGATAAATAAAGTGCAGTTCCTTACAATGTTTCAAAACACTGTATTTAATATTCCTGTGCACTGGGGTCCCTAAACTGTGTTGGCATTGCAAGAAATTGGGGTTGTGGATGAGGAAATTTCTAATGGCTGGTCTGCATACAGAGATGAATACTTGTGCAAACACACACACTCCCATCTGCAGTCAGAGCTGCCTGCAACCAAAGCATAACCACCCATACAAGTGTTGCACCACACAGCAATTACATTTCACAACCAGAAATGTGAATGAAGGGAAGGATAACACATCTATATATATCACCTTTGGGTGCAATAAACACAGCGTGTGTGTTGTGCAAGGTTAATTAATGAGAGCTCTTTGCCCTGAGGTGCAGCTGCAATCAGCACTGTCTCTGCCTGCAGCTAGACAGACCAGGACATGTGGAGTAAAGGACAGGAGTGCTACTATAACTCAGCTGTTTGCTCAGCAAAGATGATTTGGGCTCAAAAACTCAAAAGCTATGTGGTTATTATGAGTGAAATTCTAGATTCATCATATTTATGTATGTATGTGTGTAGTGTATTATGTATGCGTATGTATGTGTATGTATGTGAAGAGGGATCGCGGTGTCGGGTGTTGTTTTCTGGTTTAGTTTGTCATATTTGGTTTGATTTAGTTTTATTTGTTCTTTTGTCTGACTGTGGATCCTTTTATATCTATATTATTTGTATTTGTGTATGAAGTATAAAAGTCAGTTCGCTTTGAATAATGCCAAAACTTTGTCTGACAAAAAAAAAGAATTAAATGGATTCATTTTCAGATTCATTATATTGTTTTATTATTATTATTATTATTATTATTATTATTATTTAATTTATTTTGCCTATTATTTTTTTATCAACTCATCACCAACTCCAAAGATGCAGCAGGATCAAGGACAAATTTTAATTCCATTTTTTAAAAATTTGTTTAAAAAATGACTAATAAATCCACCTTTGTATATCTGTTTAAACCATAAAAAGCTCATAAAAACGTCTGAAAACGAAACCAACATTTGAAGATTTGCATCCATTTGCCTGTCAGACAAAACACCCTTTGCTGAGACTGAAAAAACTTTTTATCCTTTTCTAAGCATTGCACTGTCAGTTCATTTTATAATGAAATAAGACAATTCTGACAAATTACGGTGCTATAATATCAGGATCTTGAATAAATAACGCCACTACGCTATCAATTACATGACCTTTGATCAAGGAAGTAGCTCAACCAAACTGATTTGGTACAAGAAAGAAGTAACTGATAACTAATCACGTCTGCAGGTTGAGGTTTTTTTTTACTTTTAGACGTAAATTACGTCAGCCTGATCAGAAAACACAGTTTAGAGGATTGCATGTTGCACATTGTGTTGCAAACAGGTAAACTGGTGAAACTACAGCAGCAAGCTCAGATACTCACCATTCTGTCACAGCAGAAGAAGGAAAATTCACCTAAATTAAAATCCTTCAGGTTGGGATCAGAATCCTGGCGTCCTGTCCTCGTGTATCTTGTACGTGTTGAGATGCATCAACATTGTTTCCTTCCCAGAAATCAGTGCGCTCACACCTTCTCCAGTCAGAGCCACGCCCCGCTCCAGCCGCTGATTGGCTGCCGAGGAACTGTCGTCACACACGGACAGGTGAATCCTCGATGTCTATGAATCGTAAAAAAAATAAATAAATAAATACAAAAAATAAAAATAATGTCTATGAATCCTATATAGTTATGACGCTTCTTTAAAAATTATACATTTAATTATTTATCCTGTCAACCAGGTAAACACTAAATTTAGAGATGTGGATTCAAATTGTGTCTTTTGTAATAATGACATGGACAATGTTTGTCATTTATTTTATGAATGCCACTGTGTTAAATTATTTTGGATGGCAATGGAACATGTATTTAAAACACTGACTAGTTCAAGGGTTAGAAAAAACACGTGCCTTTTTTAAATGATAAAAATGGACTTGATAGTCGGAAAAGAAAAAGCATTTTGATTTTTTTTTTTGTTGGAAATATTACAATTATAAATGTAAATGGACTCAAAAGAAACTCAAAATACTAAAATTCAAAATCTAAATTGGACTTTACATCCGAACATAACACAGACTGACAAGGCTGAGAAAACACTGGACATTTGTAATTCGTTAAGCATTTTTGTTTTTTACTTTGGTCGATACCCCTATGCATATACAGTATGTATATATGCATATATATATATGTATTAGCTCTTGGCAGATTTGAACCAGGATCCAGACTGAAAAGCTAAAGATTTTTTAACTGGACTGTACCACAAAATCTATAGTAAGCAGAGCAGACGTAGACATTTAAAGTTAATACAAAAACTTTTTTAAAATCATTTGAATATTTTTTTATCATTAAGCGGCTGGTATTTTAATTCTTATCATTTAAACTACATATTGACTAAAAGCAGTCAATAACAGGATCACAAATGGATTATTATTGATGAAATAACACTCAGGTGAACCGGAGCATCCTTCCTTCCGCCGCTGGGTGGCCGGAGGACTGGTCATCGCCCACTGGTGTGGATCCAGTGCGGCTCCACGTGGTTTCGGTTCAGGGTAAAAGCGGAGGAGAGAGCTGAGCACAGCGAGAGGCTTCCAGAGCAACACCATGTCTCTGTACCGCAACTCCGCCTGGTTCCTGAAGGGAGTCACCGAGTTCACCAGGTAAGATGCCTTCATACTGCTGAGACACGAGAGATCACATCCAGTGTTAGGAGCTGGAGAGAGGCTGTGACCTGATGTTTTCCTGTAGTGCATGTGTGGAGGAGCAATCATTATTTCAGATCAGGACACAGTATTACATTTGCATATTTGTTTTGCAATAATGCAAATCAAGATCATCATATAAACAGCAGGCCTATAATTTAAGAGAATTAGAACTGCAAAAATTAGCTGTCAACTGTTAAAATAATCACCATCTATTTAGATAAGGAATAACTGGTTTGAGTCAAAATGATTTCAGCTTCTTATATGTGAATATTTTCTGGTTTCTTAACTCCACTATGACAGTATACTAAATATCATATTTGAGGGACGTCATTTTGGGCTTTGGGAAACACTTTGTCATTTGTCACCATTTTCTGACATCTGATGGACCAAACAATTAAGTTTTTAATCAAGAAAATAATCTACACATTAACTGACAATGATAATAACTATTTCAACCCTTGATGGAGTGCTTTATGAGATAATGGCTAACAAAAACGCCTAATTTAAGTTTCTGCTTGTTGCTTCATCACTTTTATTGTGATGTTATTTTATTTCCGAGGACACTTACAGTTAAGTGCTATTATATTCAGCTGTTAAAAGGACCTATTTTAAGCAAAATAAAATATTGGATGGGTTTGGGCCGCTCAAATACACAATCAACTCATCGTCTAAAATAGCCCAGAATCAGGGTACCCTCCCCTAACTGCCTCCATGCCTTTATTTAAAGACTTAAATTTTAGGATGATACAAATTTTAACTCCATGACATGTAGAGCTTAAATGATCCATTGCCTAGTGAGTAAGAGATGAACTTATAGACATAAAAATATATTATTTTAATAATTGCTGTGTCATTATTCAAGTCATTTTTAGTTTAGTCAGTTTAGTACTGTTGATGAGACAAAACAAGACATTTGACGACGTCTCCTTGAGCTCTGGGAAACTGTTATGGACCTTTTTGTTACTACTGTCAGACATTAAATAAATAAAATTTTTAATCGAGTAAATGAGAAAGCAATCATCAATTTAGTCAAACACAAAAATAATCATTAGACTTTTCAGTCGGTGACTTAACAATAACTGATGTGTATAGGATGAGGTTATAGGTTAGGTAAGGTCAAAGGTCATATAAGGGTTCTAACTGATTTGAGGTTTAGTTTACAGACATTTTGACTGCCGCTGCATCAGCGAACAGAATAAACTACTACTGCAGCACATCTTTGAATATCACCGATTTATGATTTGAGCAAGGGTTTTAGTAGAACAGAGTTTTAGGGCCACATTGAAGTTTTTTTCCCCCAATATTATGAGAACAAAGTCGTAGTTTTATGAGAAAAAAGTCAGAATATTACAAGAAAAAAAGCTGTAATTTTTCGAGAAAAAGAGTCGTAATTTCACGAGAAAAAAATTATAATTTTATGAGAAGTAAGTCATATATAACATATTGCCAGGAAACTATAAAACAGACGAGAGCACAGGCAACCTCTTTGGCAACCGCTGTCCCCGGTGTCGTGCCGTGCTCTCGCCTGTTTTATAGTTTGCTGGTAATATGTTTATTTCCGAAAATAGCCTTATATCCCCTTTCTCATAAAAATACAACTTTTTTTCTCATAAAATTACAGCTTTACTCTCATAATATTATGACTTTATTCTCATAAAATTCCGACTTTTTTCTCTTAAAATTGCAACTTTATTCTCATAATATTACAAGGTCAGACTTTTTTCTAGTAAAACTACAATTTTATTCTTGTATTGTCACAACTTTTTTCTCATAATATTCTGAGTTTATTCTCAAAATTACGACTTTATGCTTGTAACATTATGACTTTATACTAGAAAAATAATAACTTTTTCATCGACATCCTCTGTTGTGACTCAGCAGGAGCCATGCAAGATCATAAGTCCGTTGTTGAACCACAATGGGGCCTTAAATGCCTTATCAGTCCTGATTTGATCTGTTGCGGCCCTAAGGCGCCTTTCCTCATCAGTGTACGGCCAGCCAAGTTGTCTGAAGAGGTGCTTTTGTGATTGTTTCCCTTCTCCCCTTTGTTCTGTGTTATCTTTTCTCCCAGAGAGCTGCCCGGCAACCCGCTCTGACCCTACACTAATAGCTCTCTGCATGACACCATCGAACAGAGCGGGCATTTAGCCTCAGTATTACCCCCTCCCGGTCCCCTCCCGGTCCCCTTCATCCCCTCTCTTCAGCCGCCCTCAACAATGGCATCCAGGACAATGGGGGGAATTGAAGTCCTTGGTGCCACACACGCTCACACACACACGCATCGATCCTGTTGTCACCGTCGGCAGTCTGACCCTAAACCCCTTCTCATCAGAGACGATGCCAGGCACGCTCTCGTCTTCATTGTATCTGTACAGTAAAGCTGTGAAGAGATGTACAGTAAACAGCTGAGCTCAAACCCTGACCCGTTCTGACCTGGACTCAAACACACTCACACACATTTTTTTCGCCCAGACATCACTCACTGGGCCCTGAGGCAGAGCAGTGAATGCATAGATACACTGCATTCACTTTCTATTTTCCAAAAAAGAGCAATACAGATCGTTTACAATGTTGGATATCTGGATCACACTAACTTATTGTTTTTTCAGTCAAAACTCTTGAAATTGAAAGATTTTGTGGAATTTCATATGGCACAAATAGGCTAAAAATAACCTATTATTGGAAATATTCAAAAATTGCTCAGTGATCGACGGGGGGGTTATAATTTTAGGGGGAAATTTAATTTTAAAACGTGCAGTTTTTGTTTATCAATCTGTGGAGTGAAACTGTGGAACAGTTTTGGAGCTAAAACGATGTCCGAACAGAAATCAGTTTAAAATATGGTACAAAACATGATTTATACGAGGTACAGGGATGAAGAGGGGGTTTGATAATCACCAGCTGTTTACAGGGCTTACTGTTTATTTATATGGTTGCTTAATATATATTTCTAACTAGTTTATCCTCTTTTTTTCTGTAAATAATAATAAAAAAAATGTTGATATTTGATTTTGGGTATGTGGGTGTGTGCATATATGTTTAGTAGGGGTCGACCGATATTGGGTTTTCAGGGCTGATACCGATTATCAGTACTTAATGAGACCGAAAATCGATATTTGAAACCGATATGCATTTACAATAAAAATGAAAATATAATTCTGTAGAAATGTAGAATTTGAAATATAACAAACTCGCACACAAAACTAATTTACTGTTGAAATGCCTGAAATGCAAATGTTTGATTTAAACTGAAACTTTTAACAGCATTTACAGCAAGTTCCCTGCAACTTTTTTTTTTATAAAGTTGAGCGAAAACTTAAATAAGAACTGAATAAATAACAAAAGCTCTCTGAGGTTTCACAAAGTAAAAGTTCCTCCCATGCTTACACTTTCTTTGCATGTATTGCAGACTGCCTTCCTTTGTGTCGGTTGAGTGTAATACGCACACTTTTTCATTAACTGATTTTTATCAGCGATCATAAAAATGAAATGCAGATACAGTTAATTGGCAAAATGCCAAATAATCAGCCAGGCCAATAATCTGTCGACCCCTCATGTTTAGTTAATTAGAGTGTAGGTTTACACTAATGAGGAAGCTGTTAATTAAAATCCAAAGACTTGAGAAAGGATGGGATTAAATATGTGCTTCTCACTCCTTTTTGAATTTGTGAACCAGATCATCATGTGTTTGACCGTTTCTTTTGCTTTCTGTTTTTCATTGTCTGTAAATATTACTTTTTGTTTAATTATCTCTCTATTTTCTCTTAAATGTTCAAAATAAATCAAATAATCAAATCAAAATCAATAAAAATGTAGGCGCTGACATGAATATAATGCAGTAAATGCTCATATGTCCTGCAGGAATGCCTTCCTGTCGGCCTCCAAGAGGTTTGTGGAGAAGGACCTGGAGGTGTCCGTGGCTGGACGCGTCTTCATGATAACAGGAGCCAACAGTGGCATTGGGAAAGCTACTGCCATGGCCATCGCTAAGAAAGGTGCCGATCCCACTGCCTGTTTTCGACCCAATCAACTCACACATGAGAGCAAGATCGCACAATGTGCTGTGATTCATACAAATGCCTTATAAAAGTTAAGCTTATTACAAATAGTACTAGAAGGAATTACTGTATTGGTACAAATTAAAAGCAGACATGGCACTTTGCCATTTTAGGTTATAAAAATCATTAACTGGGCAAAAAGTTCAGGTAACGGTACACTGTAAAATCTGACAAGTTGATTTTACTATTTAAAAAAATCTGGGGGACCAGTTGCCGTGAAAAATGTAAGTAAATATAACTACTGTTAAATAATACAAGACTTAATTGACTTGCCTATTGTACTCAATTTAAAGATCATGCTTCATGATTTTAATGTCACATATGAGACTTAAAAATCGTGCACAGCATTTCTTTAATCATGGAGCAACACGAACAGGCCAGCTGCGCCTCAGTCCCAGACTCTCAGGTCCACACACCACAATAACGCAGAAAGATTTGGTGCATTGAGTTAAAAACCATCAGCTCTTACTCGTGTCCATTTAATTAACAGTAAATGTGTTCAGATGCTGTTTTCCTCAGCTGGAAAAGGCTGACATTTATTCCATCTTCGTCACAGGTGGAACGGTCCACATGGTGTGCAGGAACAAGGACAAGGCCGAGGAGGCGAGGGCTGATATTGTCAAGGAGTCTGGAAATAAAGTACAGCATGACTCACTGCTCGACTGACATTTTAAAAATGCACGAGAACAGACAACCTTCAAATGGTCTGGCTCCACAAACGTGACATTGTTAATCATTTCAAACATCTGGCGTCATTTCAGGAGGTGTATGTCCACATCCTGGACCTGTCAGAGACCAAGAAGGTCTGGGAGTTTGCTGAAGGCTTCAAGAGAAAGTACAAGACCCTCAATGTGCTGGTGATTGACATGAGTTACCTCTTTTCACATTTGGACATTCACATTTACTTTTCCTTTATTTTTTCTTTTTTCTTTTCTGGTTTTGGCTCAAGATGACATGATTGTTTCATGTGTTGTAATCTGTGCAGATTAATAACGCAGGCGCCATCATGAGTCAGAGGGATGTGAACGCTGAGGGGCTTGAGAAAAGCTTCGCCACCAACGTCCTCGGTGAGTCAGAGGTCAGGGGTGAAGGAAATAATAATAACGAAGGATTTGATCATTATGATTTTTTTTTTCCTCCAGGGGTTTACATTCTCACCAAAAGCCTCATCCCTTTACTGGAGAAGAGCACAGATCCCAGAGTGGTGAGTCCGAGAGACACGACCCGTGTCTTTGTCATTATCTCGTCCTTCTTGTCTTAACTCGTGAAAGTTTTAGAATCTTATTGTTTTTAAAACTTTTAGTTTATAGACTTTAGATATTGCTGCATTTGTCAGCGTAATCCATCATTTTAATGAACATTTAATGGCTGCTGGGTTTTGGCTATTTAATGGTTCACTGCAGGATGCACCATTGAGAAACGCCCTCAAAACATCCGGAAAATTAGTAAAAAAAAAAAAAAAAGATATTAATAAAAAGAATATACAGGGATTTTTTTTCTTTGTCAGACGCTGCAGAAAGATCCAACATATTTTCTTATTTCACTGTAAAATGATATATATTCTTCAGTGGAAGATAGTATATCTAAAATAAAATTGTTTTTCCCTGAAATATTGTGTATATAAAGAAGCAAAATTGGAAATACTCATATCCCTCAGAATATAACTTAAATATACTTGGATATATGTACCTAGTTACGTTCCACCAAAATATGCAGTACATAGACATTATATGAAATTGTGTTTTATATCATGCCTTTAGCGACCACACCTCCCTCTTCTGCACCTCACCCACGTTTCCCTGCGTCCATGTTTCAGATCACGGTGTCATCAGGGGGAATGTTGGTGCAGAAGCTCAGGACGGGAAACCTGCAGTCGGACAGGGGCCGCTATGACGGCACCATGGTCTATGCCCAGCACAAAGTAAGAAGTGAGCTGGAAACCTGCTGATCTGTGTGTTAACTGGTCAGTCCAAAAACATTATGTGTGCCAACGTTCAAAAGCCCTTGCCAGTTAAATCCTGTTTTCCATGTCACAGAGGACTGGGATTAATCACATGACACTCCAGCCTGGATGAGTGTTTTACAGTAATAATTAGAAATGTGCAGCATTAGCAACAACATTGGTTAACATTACCTATAAGTTGCGATTATGTTTTTAAAGAAAACATCCTAATCTAATGTTAAAAGAATATTTTAGGGATGTTCATTATGGATGATCATTTCAAATAATATTCCTTTACGGTTAAATGCTGACTAGGACATAATGTTATAACTGCAACATTGTGAGGATGTTTTGGTGATGTTGAGAGGCGACAGATCATACATTTTTTTTTTTAATAAAATGTTCCCACAATGTTACATGAGAACAAAGGAAGAACATTTTCAAAGCAACATTCAGAGCATTATTGAGATTACAGATGATTTTTTAATGAAAATGTAATGTCAAATGTTGAAAAAACAACAGCAACAAAAACAACATTTTTTGATGTTTATAGAGAATATTACCCAAACTTTAAGAAGAAGGTTCTGGAAACTAAAAGAAAATGTTACTAAGACATTGCATTGGTTGCATTGTACCAATCTCAAAATGTTTTTAGGACCAAAAATTGCTAGCTGGGATTTTCTCCTTAGGGTAAAACCCTTTGGACATCTTTTTTGGACAGAATCAATCTTAAGACACATTAATTGTGTGTGTGTGTGTGTGTGTGTGTGTGTGTGTGTGTGTGTGTGTGTTCCAGAGGCAGCAGGTGGTGATGACAGAGCAGTTTGCAAAGACTCACACTAACATCCACTTCTCCGTCATGCATCCTGGCTGGGTTGATACTCCAGGTACCGTCCTCTCACACACGTACAACAATAAGCATTAACAGCCTCCACTTTTCGAACAAACTAATCAAAATCATTCTCTGTTCGAAACAATCAGCCCTTATTGCACCCTTATAGTTAGGCAAGTTTGTTCCTGTTCCTCTGTGTCTTTCTCTGTCCGTCCCAGCGGTGGCCAATGCCATGCCAGACTTCCATAGCTCCATGAAGGACAGCCTGCGGGCCCCGGAGCAGGGGGCCGACACCGTTGTTTGGCTGGCTGTTTCTGAGGCAGCAACCACAAACCCCAGTGGACGTTTCTACCAGGGTATGTTGCAAAAGTAAAGCAATCTTTATCACTTTTATTTTCTTGCTTATCAATTAGGGAATTGTGTTTTTAAAAAAGACAGACACAAATATAATCATAGTAACCCATGATTACAAATAACAGTAAGAAAGGGGGGAAAAAAAGAGAACACTATCGGCTAAATTAAGTGTTTATCAATTGTGCACTGGCTTGGTGTGTGTGTGTGTGTGTGTGTGTGTGTGTGAGCGTTTGGCCTGCGTCCATTGCAGCTGGAGTGGGCTGCTTTGGTGCCAGATACTGCTAGAGTACAGTGCCTCTGTGAACACACACACATGGACTTTAGTGTAGTGACACACACACACACAACAACCCCAGTGGCCTTGGAGAGGAAGCCGAATGTAAAAATCTCACTACAACAGTAACACAAACAGACTGCGTTCACCTTTTAGTGTGTGAGGCCGTTATATCTGCGGTTCTCTGATTTATTTTAGGCAGACTCATCCACTTCGCTGCTCTCAGGGGTTTTATTTAACACCAGTATTAAGCAACAGTGACATGGGGACCACATTTTTGAGGATTGCTAACAGCTGACATCAAGTGTGTTTGGATTTTACTGAAGGATAAGCATATCTGACATGTCTCCTCAAGCATGAGTCTTTTTTTCCCCCATTGTTTTTTCAACACCCGCTAAGCCATACAAATCTAAAACCTGGGACCCAGTCGTGTGGGATTACAAACAGTAACTTGACATAAATGGATTTTTGTGTGGCTGGCTGCCTTTGCAGTTAAGTGAACAAGATGATGAGAAGCTCAGGAGGCAGAAGTCCATGCAAAAAGAAATAACGCTGGTGTTTATGAACCAAAAATCACAACTGAAACAGAGGAGAAGAACAAGAGCAACGAAAAAGCAAGTTAACAAAAAGCAACTGAGTAAGAAAAAACTGAAAAGAAAAACAGGCAGTAATTTATTAACCAAAAATCACAATTGAAACAGAGGAGAAGAACAATCACAGCATCAAAGCAAGCTGCCACTGACAATCATTCCCCACGATCAATGCCCAGGTGGCTTCTTAAAACCCCTCCAGGCCCCACCCGAATTGGACTCATCCACTGCATGGGGGTAGGGTAAACCAAAAAAGGGGGAATAAATCTTAAACCTGATTCTAGCAGGCCAACATCATTTAACTGGCAAAATGTTTAAAGGTAAGCCAGAGTCAAATATCCGTCTCAAATTATGCTCCCAAATCCTCTGTCTGTCATCAGTGTGATCACTCAGCCAGAGGAGCTCAGACCGCTGATCCTCCCCCTCTCTCCTCTGCCCAGTCTGCCAGCAACCACCGTGACACTGGTGAACAAAGGGCAAAATCATCACTATCATCAATAAACCACGTTAAATCAAAAAGCAAAAACAAACACGCACATATCTGGTTTATAAAAAACCTGTTTTGAAAGACATTTGATTGGTAAAAGTGGAGATTTGACACCTAATTGAAAGCTTCACTCTGGCTAACGAGACACAGGTGGCTAATCAAGCCTGCTGACTGACTGCTGCTGGGAATCTGGGCCTGTGAAAGGGTACTGGGAAAACCTTTTCACATACAGGTGCATCTAACAAAGACTTCTGGAAAGATACATTACTCTTGATTTTCTCCAATGTATTATTATATTTATATTTATGGCACTTTGAGCCCCACAAGCTGAGTGTCATCTAGTCACAATATACTGGAGAAGGCATCCATCTCCATGGCTGATATCTCCAACACTGATAATTTGCACTACTACTGGTATAAAAAAAAAAAAAAGTATTTTGGGGGTGAATTGTCTCTGTAAAAAGGTCTTAAATGTCTTAAATTGACCTTAATAACCTTGCAGATACCATTTGTGCTTGTTGGATCAGTGCTGTGAGAGTTGACTGGAGACAGAACCTGATCAGGAATTAGGGAAAACACTCAAATCAATAGTTGTTACATGCACACACCTTCATGTTAACGTGTTTGTGCACAGATCGAAAGATGGTGTCCACCCACCTGCCGCTGGCCTGGACCCACAGCTCTGCACTGGAGGAGCAGAAGTTAATGTCTCTGCTGGAGGACTTGGCCAAGACGTTTCAGCCACACTGAGACAGTGGGAACTGGATACCAGTACAACACCAACACTAACACCATCCATTCACACTGACAGAGGCTGGGCTCAGTATTTCATCCCAGAGATGATGATAACATGCTCCACAAGAGGGAACAGATCTGGGTTTATTTTATTCAAGGCATTTAGAGCGCTAACACAACCTGTGGTTGATGTCTTAAAATGTGAAGATATACAGGTGCATCTCAAAAACTTAAAATATTGTGAAAAAGTTCAATATTTTCCAGCAGTTATTTCAGAAAGTGAACATTTAATATATTCTAGACTCATTACATAAACTAAAATGTTTCAAGCATTTTTCTATTTTAATTTTGATAATCATGGCCTACAGCTAGAAAAATGAAAAAATCAAACAAACCAAATAAACATATTTCAAAATATCAGAAACACCCAACCGACAGCTGAAGGCCGCTATCAAAGCAACCTGGACTTCAGTAACACCTCAGCAGTGTCACAGGTTGATCGCCTCCGTGCCACACCACATTGATGCAGTAATTCATAGTAAAGGAGCCTCAACCAAGTACTGAGTATATAAATGAATATACTTGTCAGAAGTTGAACATTTCTGCATTGTAAATAACTTTTTGAACGATCTTAGGAAATATTCTAATAATTTCAGATACTGGATTTCTGATTTTAATGAGCTTTATAAGCCATAATCATCAAAATTAAAACAAAAAAGGCTTGAAATATTTCAGTTTATGTAGAATGAATATACAGCAAATGAAAGTTTACCTTTTTGAATTAAATACCGAAGAAAAATGAACTTTTTCATGATATTACTTTTTATTTTTTTAAATGCACCTGTACTGGAGCCCAGCCTTACAATGAAGGACTAAACTCACCTTTAATGGAGGAATGAGTGAGATTTATAATGCTCTGTAACTATTTATATAACAAACTTTCTTATTTAACTTTATATGGACTAAATATTTAATTTTTTAGGAGTGTTTGAATATGATGCTGCTTTTAAATGTTGTTCTGATGATAGAGAGAGCAACTTCGTGAACCACACACACACACACAGACACACACACTAGTCTGTTACTGTGACTTTATTAAAGTTGTCAATCAGATGGGAATCTGATTTGACCAAAGTCACTCACACACCCCCCATTATTAACTCACAACACCAGCCATGGGTTCACCAGACGGTCTTGTGTCTTGCAAACGTGCCACGTGATGTGTGTTTAATAGATATGTAGTTAACTTGTGTATTTGCTATATTGTAGTGAGCTTGCGTACTTTGCAGGTTGAGCTCAGGCTGGAGATGAAGTGCTCTCTCTATCAGCCGTGTGCCTTTAAAACACCACACAGCTGCACAACTTGTCGTGCAATAAAACCTCAGTATTTATGACTCGGTAATATCTGCCCAGCACCTTTACAAAGCTCTTTTACTGACTGTGAGTTGATGTGATGTTGTAAATGCCTGCTTGAATAAAGAAAATTACACTGATTGTATTGTTTCTTGTTGCATCTTGATAAAATTCAAACAACAACTATCCAAAACTTAGACTGACTGCATCGCGGTTGGATGCTTCCCTGAACTAGTCAGTTTGCAGTTACAGCATGAGTTCGTGTCTGCAAAAACATGGATGCTTCAAACACATCTTACCGCCGCAGCACACAAATGGGTTTTTGCTGAACATTAGGATGTCAGAGAGTGAAGTTTGACTTTTGACTTTTTGGATGCAAAATGTCATCAATTCATCACTTTATGCTACAAGGCATTTGTGTGAATTTTTTGTCATAAGTAGTGTCTGAATTCTTGAGGTATGGCCAACATGTTTTGTGTCGACCACCAAATTCTAATCAGGCCATTCTTGAGTCCTAGTTGAGTACGTCTGTGCCAAATTTGAGAAATCCTCTCCAAGAATCCTTGGGATATTGTTGTTTACAAGAAAGGGACAGAGAAAGGACACATGGTCACAATGAAATTGATCTTTGACCACAAAATTCGAATCAATTCATCAGTGAGTTCAAATGGACGTTTGTGCCAAATTTGAAGAAATTCTGTTAAGGTGTTCTTGAGCTATTGTGTTCCCGAGAATGGGACAGAAGAGTTCACAGTGACCTTGACGTTTTACCTACAACCAAAATCAAGTTACATCCAAGCCGATATTTCTACACAAATTTCAGAAAAGTCTAATAAACTGTTTTCAAATCATCATTGAATTCACGTAGATGTTTGTGCCAAATTTGAAGAAATTCCCTTAAGATGTTTTTGAGATTCACAAGAATGAGACAAAATAGGTCACAGTAACCTTGACATTTTACCTACAACAACCAAAATCTATTAAGTTCATTGTTAAGTCAAAGTGGATGTTTGTGCACAAATTTCAGAAAAGTCTAATGAACTCTAATCAAATCATTGTTGAGTTCAAGTAGACGTTTGTGCCAAATGTGAAGAAAGTTACAGCCTTTTAGAGATTAACAAGAATGAAATAGATATGCTATGTTACAGTGACCTTAACCTTTGAACTGAAAAATTCTAATGATTTCATTCTTGAGTATAAGTGGATGTTTGTGCCAAATTTAAGGAAATTCCCTCAAGGCATTCTTGAGCTATCAGGTTCAAAAGAATGAGACGGACTAACAAATAACCTGAAAACATAATGCCTCCAGCCATGGCTATCGCCAGCATTGAGCCTTAAAAACAAACAAAACAATGACATAAACATATCAGAATATCTTTATTAGGCATCAATTTTCTTTATCTTTCTGAGTCCTGGTCTGAGGGCTCAGAGAGACATAAGTCAGTACTGTATTGTCAACAAAAGTATTTAAAAATACAATTATTTTGAGAGATACATTAACAACAGCAAGTGTCTTTCACAAGCATCTGAAGAGAAAAAGTCAATTTACAGAGTTTGAGATTATGGGCTATGGTGTTGTGGAAAATGGACTTTTAAAAGTGTCGATGTGGCCTTTCATCAGTATGAAGGCCATCCATTCTAGTGTTTGACGAACCAAAGATGACAAAAACAAAATGAGCCCCATGACTGCTCCATCCAGGCAAATAAACTATTAACAACATGAGAAAACCTCCTTCCTTCCTGCGACCGGCCGGCAGTTCTGAAGATCTATTTCATTAGCAGTTTCTGTAAACAGCTAATCCTGCCATCCATCATACCTTTAACATCTTGACCATCTGCTGTGGAGTTCAGCCTCCAGAGCCAGAAAGCCTTTTATCACCGAATGCAATCTGTTACAAGGACATGATAAAAAGTAATGACTGGGAAAAGCATGTCCGGTTAACTGAAAAAGGAAAGCTTTGACTCCTGATTGTACGGCAGCATCGTAAATAACCCTGTAGATCCCAGATGACGCACCATGACATGACTTTATGTGACACTTAGGGTTGGATTGAGGTCAGTTTGCCAATTTCAGGGGTATGACTTTTCCAGACCAATCCAGGATGCCGGAGATTTGAAAATGTGAGCTACGTGAATCACGCAAATCAGTCGAGGATATCTAGGAGAAATTACATAATTGGAATTTCAATCTAAAAAGGGAAAAATGACTAACCCTAACCCTATCCCAAACTGACGGTAAGTGGAGTTTGCAGTGAAAATATGCATATTGTTTGGTGTAAACTTAAATGTTTAAATCATAAAGTTACAGTACATAGTTACCAGCATCTACAGGTCCATTATGCACCATTAAGTGGGATGAATCTCTTAAACATTGGACAGCCGAAACTCTGTTAAGTGGGGTTCGTTCATTCTGTCGGTATATTTTCCACCTTTTTCTTTTTGTCCTTTGCCGATCATACACCTGGATACTGATGTTTGACTGAAAACTGTTTAGCTGGTTTCTAATATGACAGAAGTTCAGCTATATTAAGAGTCTTGAAGGTGCAAAAAACTGTACTAGTCATGTTATTTATACAAACAACAGATCAAATGACTGTGTAATTAAAAGGGGGCCACTCAAGGAAAACTTCACCTGCAAAATAACCATTTGATTAATAATTACTAATTTCATTTTACCTTGAAATCGTGAAGAAAACTGATTTTCTCACATGCCTCCCCGGTAAACAAAGAGTTCAAGAAAGGCAAATTTCAGTCATGATGGTCCACATTTGCAAAATATACGTTAAAACATCCGTATACAAACTCTCACACAACTCTATGCTCTATATGCTCAGTACTTCCCAAACACATTAATTTTTGCTAAAAAGTTACTAACTAATACTTAAGTTTAAACGGACCCTCAAACTGGAGGCACAGGGGAAAACAGTTAAAAAACACTGAAGGTAACAAGCAGTGGCTTATTAATATACAATTAGTCATTTTCCAGGTGAAGCATTCCTTTAAGCTCACTGTTTTGACTTTGTGGTCCCTGACCTTATTGTATTGGTTCAGTGTTAACGCTTTATGAGCCAAATACACCAATTACACCAATACACCACCTGCCAGCACCAAACGCAGACAAAGCCAGCAGCTAGCTGTTGAAGATGATGTGCCAGCTGATAAAGCGTTTTAAACTGAGTTTACAGTGGACAGAAACACGAGTTCAAACACTAAATGCTAACATTGGTCCTTGTCTGCTGGATGCTTAAATAGGCAGGTGCTTGTCACAACTTTAACTTTAGTTTTTGTGTTTACAGCTTGTTCTGCTACCCCTGATGGCTCCCAAACAACAATAGTTATCACGGCTTTTAAATATTGCACATTTTATTTACTCTTTCTAAAGTACTTAGCTGCACAAACAATATATTTATGTTAATAAAAAAAAATAGTGTGACATGAAATGTGTCGTTTCTAGCCATTGAGAATTATCACCCAGCTTTAGAGTTGTATGTAGCTAAAAGGGGCCTTTTCGCTTTTTTCAACTTATCATAATGGTCTCGCTAATGTTGCTCTGTGTTGCATAATTACACAACTGCCTGATTACATATTCACCATATCATCTTTATAAAGTGTGTCGTCAATGTTGGGTTTTTCTCAGGTTGTTTTGCTGCACCCGAATGGCCACAAAAAAATCAATCAATTATTGCGCTTTAATATTATACATGTATTTTTTTTCTGATAACTATGACAGGCAATTTAAGGCAGATTTAATTCAATACAGACATGTCCACTGACGGAAAAAAAGTCATTTCCACCTTGATCAAAATTCATTTTTGGATGGAAACTACAACTGAATAGAAATGCTCAAATTAAAATAAAATAAAAAATAAAAAAAATGGACATTCATGCAATAAATTGGCTACTGACAGACTAAGTGTCAGCTTTCAGTCAAACCCCAAGTATTATTGTATATGGTTTAAGGTCTTGATGATGAGAAATATTGAAAGTCCTAATTCTGCTGGATGGGCACAAAGAAAAGTAAACAACACTTTACAATGATAATAGATAAATACTTTACTACAAATATAAATATACACTACATGATCAAAAACCTGGAATGTGACTACATTTTGAAATCAGGAATTCCAACATTTTAATGCTATTTTTTTTCCCCACTTACAATAAGGCAAGCGTTAGACTAACATTAGAAGATACTAGCCGTTATTTACAGGGACGCTACATTGAATCCAGCTATTACCCCTCCCAAATCTGAACTTACAAATAAAAAAAAAAAAGAAATTTTAACTCAAAGACAAAAGACCACGAGTTGTGCAATTCAGTGCAGTGGTGAGAGCGTTATGAGACAACCTTGATACACAGATGTGAGGGGGAAGGAGAGAGGGCTCAGCACAGAATTTGAGAACAAAAAGGACAGGATGAAAGGAAACGCAAACAAGACATCCAGAGCTTTAGAACAGAGTGAGCGCATGAGAGTGAATGAGCGTGAATGAACAGTCGTAAGCACTGATGAACCACTAAAAAGGCTTTGTGAGCGTGTCCTTCTCTCTTTAAGGCTTTGGAAGGAACACAGGCAGCCCTGATGTGACCCGCGATTCAGCTGAGGACGATTCAACACGCCAGCATTTAGTGCTACATGTAGTTTCGAGGACCTGTCCAAAACTTAAGTGCCTTCTCCCTCTGGTGGGAGAAGATCCAATTTTGTACAATAGTTATATTTTAAATTAAATATGAAAAGTAATTCTCATGAGGCGTTTATATTTTGTGTTTAAGCCATCAGTGCTATATGGTATCTACCTACACAATTAAAGTTCTTTAAAGAGAGCTATAAATATCTAGGAAGTGGGTGATGTGCTATGTTTAAAGGGTCAGTTCAACCCAAAATCAGACATACAAAAACATATTTTTCAATCAAGCTACATGGCACTCAGCTTGTGGTGCTCAAAGTGCCAAAAAATAAATATTTGAAAAACTCAACAGCAATGTCTCTTTGCAGAGACATGCTGATACATTCAGCAGGTGTAGTTGGATGCAAAGAAAACCATTTTTACATGGAATTGCTCACAAAAAGATCTGTGGGTTATCTTGAGTCTTGAGTTACCAGGTCTTTCTGCAAAGAGGCATCGATGTTGAGTTTTTCCAAACTTTTTTTTTTTGGCGCTGTGAGCACCATAAGCCAAGTGCCATCTAGTTCCATTATATTGGAGAGAAGGCAGACATCTCTACAGCTGATATCTCCAACACTCTGCAACTCACACTGAAACAATCCAGACTGATAAAAAGCACTACAGGTAAGAGGATGAAAAATGCATTTTCTTAATTTGGGATGAACTGTCCCTTTAAACTTGATTTTACCACAATCAGACTCAAACCCATAAAGCTGAAATCATCACAAGTCTTCAAATCTTGAGTTGTAATTTGACAGGTAAACCTCAAGAACGGCTGCGACAGGGTGTTTGGTGCTGCCGCCATCAGTGCACGTTACTATGGTAACATATATTTCCCATGCCTCACGTGGCTGGATTGGTGGAGTCACACAAACATCCAACAAGTACATTTTGTGGCAGCATCTCTGAGTGCATCATGAGATTTTTTTTCATATATGAAGAAAGAGGCTGTTGTATCGATTTTTTTCCCACGCTCCAGTGATTACACATTAATTATGGTTACAACTGACATGAAGAGCCCCTGCCGCCCAGTGACGACCTACAGATGTAAAACCTCCTGAGAGTGATTTAAGGCCAACTAGTGAAAGGAAAGAAAACTGAAAAAAGAGAGGAAAGAAAGACAGAAAAAGCTGATCATGCTGATCAGAGAGTCATTTCAAGCGACTATCTACTGTACACATGACGCAGGGGTATTTACAGATGATTAGGGTTAACAGTGACGGAGTAATATGCAGTTAGTGGGCCACAGTAAAAAGCAAGCTAGTGTGTTTGTACAGGTCAGCAATTTAGTGAAACCTAACTTTACAGTATAAGGGTAATAAAAAAATGACCTTTTGTCAAAAGAAGCATGGGAAATATTAATATAATGTAAACACTAATACCAACACCAGTCCTCCCAATAGGAGAAACCATTACAATACATGCACACGTGTACACACACACCATTGTGCTTAGGGTTCAGATCAGAGCAAAAAGTCGAAAATTAGTCGCACACACGTTCATGTAGGACCGACAGTCAGGGAAATTAAAGACACGTTTGTTTTTAGAAGCAAAAAAAGAAAAGTGGAGGGCGACACTGTTGACACACACACACATTCAAATATACACACACACACATTCACCAAGAGCAGGCCTGGTTGTAGCTGAAGATCCCAGGAGTGATGGGGAGATGTACTATACAGACGGGTTTCCATGACATTGGCGGAGAGTGGGGGGGGGGCCATGTAGTCGAGCTGGGCCAATCAGCGCGAAGAGAAGCCTGTTGCTAAGCTACAGCCAACCACCTGCGTCACATCCCAGATCTGTGGAGACAAACAGCCAATAATAATGACAGAGGCCTGGTGCTAAGCGTGTTTACGGTTTCTGCATCCTTATTGAGAGGACTCTGTTGTTGCTCCAGTACTTTCAGGATGTTTTCAGATTATTGATCTGCTACTTTTAAGACTTTGAGACACGTTTACTATTAATTGAAACCAAACAATGGAAATAAATACAAGGGAAAAAAGCCCTACAAAATATACTGGTGCATCGCCAAAAAAAAAAACTTGTAAAAGTTCATTTTTATTTGTAATTGAATTAAAAAAGTTAAATGTTCATATATTGTATATATTTATTACATGTAAACTGAAATATTTCCAGCCTTTTTTGTATTAATTTTGATGATTATGGCTCACAAAGCTTATGAAAATCAGAAATCCTGTACCTCAAATGAATAGAATAGACTATGTTTTTGAGTCAGGTGTTTCTAATATTTTGGCGCAATATTTTATTTATTTATTTTTACATTTTTCTATATGTAGGGCATAATAATTGAAATTAAATAGAAAAAGAAATGTTTGAAACATTTTAGTTTATGTAATGAGTTTCAAATATATTAAACTTTCACTATCCCAAATAACTGATGGAAAATAGTGAACTTTTTTACAGTATTCTGATTTTTTTAGATGCACCTGTGTAAAACACCACACATGATCCATAAACCAACAAATCTTTTTTTTTAAGGTTGAGTTTAGGGGACGGCCTGCAAACTGCCTGATTTCATACCAGGAATCTGACTCTGGAGAGGAGAGAAACTTGAAAAACCTGGTTAGTTTTGGTGTAATCAGTCTGTGTTTGACACTGAATACATGCATGAACGATCTGGTATCAAAGAACTGTTGTTGACCTTAACAATGCGGTCGCTTCCACATGTGACCATCAGGCCTCTGGATGGGTCCATGTCCATGTGGGCGATGTTGTGTTTCCCCTCGTGGAACGTGGCCAATGGTGTTCGACTGTGCAACACACACACACACACACACACACACACACACACACACACACACACACACACACACACGCACACGCACACGCACACACGCACACACGCACACACGCACACACGCACACACACACACAAACAGAGCATTTAATCAAAGTTGCCCTCATGACTCTGGAAACATTTAACCAATAATTACTCAGAGACGCCCTTTACTCACTCTTCTTCTTTGATGGTGTCAAAGCAGGCGTCACACACCCGCACCGGGAACTCGAAGCCCATGATTGGGAACGTGGTGCGTTTAGAACTACATTTCCCACACACTGCCTTCCCACACTTCCTGCAGTGATGCTGCACGAAGAAAAACACTCATTTTATTAGCATGACTGATGGACTGAGGGAATCACAGCTGCTAAAGACACTGATCAGACTGTCCTACCTGTCTGAGCCCCAACGTCTTAGTGTCCCACATCTGCTTGATGTTCCAGAAGAAAGGCTGCTCACACTTCTGACAAGAGTCGCTGTCTAACCACTGAGGCGCCTGCAGAGACACACGTGAATGACCGTTAAAAAGGTAAATCATTTCTGTAAAAGAGGTAAAAGCTAAAGATAAAATCACTTCCTGTACACTCTTATTCTGTTAATTCTATTTCCTATTTTGATCTTGCAGGACCTTTATTTTGAAGCCTTCTTGGTGGAAACAGGATATGACCACACAAATGTTTGAGGATGACAGAAGGAAAATGCCAAAATGCTTGTAATCATTTGTTTTCTTTGTGTTTTTACTGACATTGTGGAGAATGTGTAAATTGAAGTGTATCGCTGTCGCAGCGCTCATGCTAAAAATAGCTGCTGACGTAATTGACATCGGTAATGTTAATGTCACTGTGATTGATTGATATGCTTGTTTCAGGTATGTACATAGCAATGGAATTTATGATTGTGTATATACTCACATGGTTTATGGTTGTGATGTTTCACTTTTGTAAGAGCTGATTTTATTTATTTGTGTGTGCTTTCAGCTCTCATGGTGTGTTTTTGGAATGTGTTTTTTTGAAGGTTTGTATTGTTAAAGGAAACTAACAGCTAAACTGTCTGGCCTGGGGTTCCCTATAACATGACGTCAAAGGATAAACATGTAGAAACACAACATGAGGTCAACTAAATTAACTCTCCACGTGGACAAGTGCTGCAAAAATCCTCTTTACCAATGCAAGGAGCACGAAAATAAAGGTATATACTATCAGAGTGTTTCAAAAAGCAAACCCGAAATCTTGCATTTATGTCTGAGCTGATAGTATAACACCCTTTATTTCATAATAGTCAAATTCAAGACCATTCTTTTTAGTTTGGCATTTAACTGAACTTTAACTGTTAATTTTTTGACTACTAACTTATACATTTAATTCTGTTTTACTAGATGTATATTGTACATATTATTAATTTTGCTGTTACCCTTTCTTTTACCTTTTACCTTTTATCTTCTATTTAGAGTATTTTATTTATTTACTCATTATTAATATTATACAGATTTTTTTTTTTTAATCTTTTTTTTCTGTGAGTTTTATCCTGCCTCTTTATCCTGACTTATGGTAGTGTTTCCTCAGTTCCTGGTTTTAATCAGTACTCTTATTTCCATGCGTCAATTAATTACAATTTTTTACCCATGTGCCTGTCTACTTGTGTGTGTGTCACAGTTTTGCTTATATGAAAAGTGCTATACAAATAAAATCTGACTGATGCAAACCTCTTCTCGCTGTGTGTCCATGTTCCACACTGCCATGCCTCCGTCGGCCGAGCACGACACCAACTGCCTGGTCAACTGCAGGTAACGCAGGGCCTGAACACGCTCGCTGAGGGACGCATTACATTCAGAGAACAAAGGAAAAGGGAGAAAGGTGGTAATAATTATAGTCTGAACCTGCATAAGGCACTATTTTCAGAGAAATGATGGGGAATCAACATCCAGCTCTGCAGCTCCACAGCCTTTCGTCACAATTTGTCATGGTGTTTAGGCAGCGTGTTTGCTGTGTAGTTCAGTCTTAGCAGCTCGCATGAATAGGAAAACATTTCCAGTAAAAATGGCTCGGAAAGAAAAGCTCATATCAACACAATTTAAGCTCCCTGTCAGCAGCAAACAACACATAGAGTTAGAATTAGAGCATTAGTCAGAATGGTTGAAGAAATATACATATAAAGCGCCACATAATAATAAGGTAAGGATAAAAATTATGACAATACAAAATCACAAGCGAATCAGGAGAACTTTGAAATTCAAACTAAAATGCCAAAAAAATCAAAGGGTCATCCAGCATTTCTACTGTTTTTTTTTTTAAAAAAAAAAGCTGACTCACGCACCTACTTTTATCATTTAGGTGACTACTCTGACTACACTGACAATAGCACTTTTGCTCAACTGTCATTCCACTACTGTAAAATGTTTTTTAATCTCATATATCAAAGTCTGTTAGGTACATCTTAATATGCATAATGGAGAAGAGGAGGAGAAAAAGACAAAAGTTGTGTCATAACAGAATTTAGGACATGTCAAAATTACAAGAGCATCACGACTCTCATTCTTATGGGTTTCTGAGAGACAAATCTCTGTGCTGTAAAACCAGCACGCACCAGTTTACACGGGCTTTGTTGATGACTCCTGTAATGAAGGGAGGGGTACTTGGAAGTGTTGAAATATGTATGAAGACTGAGAAGAGGAGATAAAAGCAGAGCCGGTGCTGGGACAGCTGTTACTGACACCATTTTCATCATCTCTCCTCACACAGAAGGGACAAAGCAAATCCAGCATCTGTTTATACTTGAATGGACTTACTGGTGTCCCTGCAACAGTAACGTTCGTCCTTTGCGGCCCCCGATGTCCCACATGATTACGCTGTGGTCGGAGGCCCCTGAGAACAGCAGCCTCTGGACGGGGTCCCACCACAGGGTTGCTATACTACCTGGAGAGAAAAAGAGGGAAAAAAACACACTTGTTACATGTGTTATTAATGTCTGTTTGAGGGTAAGTCTTCTAATCTGACCTGTTGGCTCCACCTGGTGCCTGCTGGGAGAACTACAGGAAGCTGCAAAACACCTATAACCTGAAGATAAGTGCATTTGGTATGATGGAGGACAAGGGCCATATTAAAGACAAAAAAAAGTTAGATTTCCAGAATAAATTCATAATATTACGAGAATAAAGTTGTAATACTATGAGGAAAAAAAGTATGAATAAGTAAGTAAGAATAGAATCGTTTTTTTAAAGGAAGGGGATATTGCATTACAGAAATAAACACATTGCCAGCACACTATAAATCAGGTGAGAGCACAGGTCAACAGGTTACCTGTTGACACATAACACGTGTGTGGCACTGCAGGACACCGGGGACAGTGGTTGCCAAGGAGGCTGCCTGTGCACTCACCTGTTTCATAGTTTGCTGTCAATATGTTTATTTCCCTAATAATTAAATTCCGACTTTATTCTCATTAAATTCCAACTTTTTTTCTTGTGAAACTACGACTTTATTATCGTAATATTACAACTTTATTCTCAAAGTCTCAAAAAAAGAAAAAGAAAATTCTAAATGTAGCCCAAAAATTCTGCTGTACAGTTGGAGCTGGAGGACCCGCTCTCATTGAATTTGCACGTGCCCTTTTCTTTTCTGATGTTGTGCAGCATACTTATTAAATGAGATCTGGATCTTATTATTTGCTTCATTACCGGACTATTTCATTCCTCGCTTGCCAAAGACTGTGGCACTCCTCCAGGCTACCACACTGTGAGCTCAGAGTATGTTCATAACAGAGTGGACATCTTAAGCCCTTGGTATGAAAAGAGCATGAAAAAGCTCAGAGATGTTAAATTAAAATTGTGTTATCAAATAATATAACAGAAACATTCATTATTTAACTCAAAATTGAAAAAGAAAATCCAAATTCTAAAATGAATGTCCAGCTATTAGTCTCAGCTCCTTTAGACCCGAGGCTAACAGCTCCCTTAGCCCGGGACTAACAGCTCCCTTAGCCCGGGACTAACAGCTCCCTTAGCCCGGGACTAACAGCTCCCTTAGCCCTGGGACTAAGAGCTCCCTTAGCCCGGGACTAACAGCTCCCTTAGCCCGGGACTAAGAGCTCCCTTAGCCCTGGGACTAAGAGCTCCCTTAGCCCTGGGACTAAGAGCTCCCTTAGCCCTGGGACTAACAGCTCCCTTAGCCCTGGGACTAATAGCTCCCTTAGCCCCGGACTAACAGCTCCCTTAGCCCTGGACTAAGAGCTCCCTTAGCCCCGGGGCTAACAGCTCCTTATCCCAGGACAAACAGCTCCCTTAGCCCCGGACTAACAGCTCCCTTAGCCCCGGACTAACAGCTCCCTTAGCCAGAGGCTAACAGCTCCCTTAGCCCGGGGCTAACAGCAGCATGAAAAGCCCATGAGTCAAATTCCTTGCTTTTTCTGACTCTGATTGATCGGGGTTAGTTTTAGGGTTAGCTTATTCCCCACATAAAGTAAGTTAAAAAAAAACAAAAACATGCTTTAGGAAGTTTGATTAAATGTAAAAGAGGTTAACGGATATCCCAAAAAAAATCAATCCCACATTAAAATCCTGAAACAAGTTGCACGTTTAACATATAAGGAAAACAGACCAAAAGCTGCTGCCTTCGGTCTGAATAAGGGATGCCACTGAAAGATCAACCTGATAAAGGTTTATGGACTTTCACTGTTAGCTTTTAGGGCTTTTAAAATAGTTTTTGGTTGTTTTTTTAACCAGCAAAGGTTATGTCCTGTTCTTGGCCCGTGGCCTTATTCAGCAGAGAACTCTGTTGTGTTCGGCTGATCAGCCACACTGCTCTGACCATCTGCCTTCTCCTTCTCTGTCTGTGGCCAAGAAAAGCACACAGCTACGCCGTTACAGTGCAGCACACAGCTGATGACTTAAATGCTTTAACTGTATTTCTCTTTGTTGAATCACACATTTTCCCAGACAAGTCAGCTTTCAACGACTTAATTCTTTCCATGTTTCCAGTGAAACCTTCAGCATTCAGAAGAAATCTGGGACAATAGAGCTCCTGAAGTGAGACAAGTCATATGATGAATAATAGCCTGCGGCAGGTGGTAATGGACTGACTGGGCTTGCAGTGACTGTACATGAGTCACAGGGCCACCACATACACGCAAAGCACCCCACTAACACAGAAACCTGCCATCAAACGGACTTTTAAAGCCCTCTCTTGTACTTTGCAGTATACACAACTATACAACACCTCTTTGATACACAACCGTATGGAGCCAGCGAACACAACTGGATCTGCATTTATGACCACATAATTAACATCAATCAATGTTTAGTCAAAACAAGCATGTAGAAAAATGAAAAGTGAAAAGTGGCATTGGTAAAGTTGTCATAAGTGCATTTACATCTTCTAATTTAGGACATGTTCAGGGCTTTCTTTGGGAATTCTTTTTTTTAAAATTATTATTATTTTAGGATGCCTATTAACATCAAGCAACAGACTGCTGATGAAAACTAGCTGCCCAGCTAACTCAGTTGCATTTGCATTTGTTTAAATGTGGATTAATATACATTGTCCCTTCTTAAATAGATAAATTATAAATTACAACCACAACAGACACCTTTTTCTTTCTTTAGAGGCGGTGGACAATTTGATAAAAGGAAAAAACAAACAAACAAAAACACATTTATAACAAGAGCAAGTAGAGCAACCATGACATGAGACTAAATTGAGGTCTAACCTTTCCACTCTGTTTTCCAAATTTGATCAATCAGAATTTCCATTAAATATTTGGGTGGAACTCCTGCTTGTGCACTGTTTGAGCCCAACACCACACCCATTAATAAGTATTATTTTCAGTCCAATTAATAGGTATTATCATGAGCACCAAGAGAGATCAAAGCGTGAGCAGGAAATAAAAAGAATATATAATTGGTGAGCTGATTTGTATTAGGCTTGGGTGGTATCAAGGCACTACAGTATACAAGGTTTTTAGAAATCCAAAAGGTATGATTTCAAATACTTTCTAAAGTACACGCTCCTCTTTCTATTAAACTGATGTGGCGATGCTGCATTGAGGTGATATATGGCAGTGTACAGCACACGCCACCAGAGGTTTCACTGGCAGCTGAGATAAATGGCAACAACAAGTGGTGGGGATTACGTTACAGTACTAGTAAAAAGCCAGCGGCGGAGAGATACTGGTGAAAAACAGCATGTAGAGCCAAAATTTGGTCAAATCTATCTCTGGGTACTAAGAGGTGATTGTTAGATCATTGGAATGACAATCCAAGACAGTTTTATTTTGTTTCTGCGTTCGAAAGTAGTGTTTTTTTTTTTTGATGAATTAACAAAGCAGTTATACTAGCCTTAATTTGGTAAAAAGAGAAACTTGAATTCAGAAGGTTTACGGCTGTGTTTTTTTCTGTTTGATAAGGAAAAAAGGTGTATAAATATTTCCTTTCTTTAAATTTGAACTTGCCTCCCGAACACACTTCCGAGCTGAAACCACAGGGAGGGCAGCAAAACACACCTGTGTAAATCCATCAGCTATCACCAGTTGCTATGCTAAAAGTGGCCAGTTGGAAAATTTTGACTTATCACCCAACTCTACATTGTAGGTTTCATGCCACAATGACTTCTATCTGCAGTATTTATATACCCAAGACCCCGATTAGATGTCAGGAACGTACTAAAGTATGAAAAAACAGATACCACTCAAGCCTGATTCGTATATTTTATGTTTTCTAAATTTTAAAAGGCAAAGTCAAGTCAGATGAGTCATCCCTCACCCTGTTTTCAACAGGCTCTTGGGCACATCTGTGGTAAGTGCCTGAAGAACAACACATGGAAGTGTTTGTTTCACACAGTGGAGCGTCCCATGGGCTCAGGTTTTGTTGTAGGATCCATTTCCTCAGCACAGAGCCCGTGAATACAAATCCCATCTGAGTAACACATTCCTCCTTTGAAGAAGCATTTTAGTTCTTTAAAATGACAATACAGCAAAAAAAGTTGCCCAATCTTAACTCAAACAAGCAGATCTGGGAATTTCCAGAGCAGTATGAGAGATAATATTTTCCAACATCATCATCCTCTCAAACCAAATGATGGGATTTTTTTGTGGAGAAGTGGCCTCACATCCTGCCAACAGAGCTCTCTGCTCACTTGGAAATTCAATGTCAGACCCCGTAAAGCTTTTTGTGGCTCAATGCTCGATTTGACCTCGCGTATGCAGGCGTTTCCTTTATTTCGGCACTTAACTCTGACCAATATTAATACCGTCCTTCCTGTTCAAACCAGAACTTTTCATAACGTCTAAACGCTGTTAAACTTTTTTTGCAAAACCACAGAGCATATGTCGTCACACTGGATTTCTTTCACTTTCTTGCATAGTGAATTTATGAGGAGAAATCTGGGTCATCTGATTTACTGTGGCCACATCTGCATATCTGAGTTCAGCATCAGAGGCCTGTTTGTGTGTAGAAATATGCGAGGAAAACTATTTGTTCTGAGACCTTGTGTTATTCACCTACGGATGCAGAAAACAATAGTTCTGTGTCCACGATAGACGTCATTCTTTATGTGTGTTTGTAGGCGTGTATGCAGTGTGTGTCTTTACCTTCATGGCCCTTTAGTGTAGTGATGGTGGAGTACGTCTGCTTCTCCAGCTTCAGCAGCGTGATCTGTCCTGAGTAATCGCCGACAAAGGCATGCTGCGTCTCGTGATCGTATCTGAGCAGTTAGTCAGGGCTCAAACAGACTCCACGTTACTAATCGGCTGATACGTATTCCTGATATACTGAGTACAATCAGCGAGTGATTGAAGGATACTGTAGGCAGGAGGCCCAGGCTGTGAAGTAGTGTCTCCCCAGCATGCTGCCGCTCTGGGTGCACATCCAGCTCACACTCTTGTCGTGGCCGGTGCTCACCACCCACTCACTCTCCAAGGAGAACACCATATCTGACACACGGTTCTGGTGGGCTGCAAAACACACACATTAGGCGTTAAACATGCACAAGTCATGCTGGATAAGCATCAAACAGGAGCATATCTGTTCCATCGGGAGTTATATCCGAGCCGTCATGGATAAGACTAATTTGCCCTGTCTATGTGATGCTGCTGATCCAACCAGAGGGTCCGCTTTGTGTAGCACTAATCCAGTCTTAGACGGACCAATCCCTTCAAACGATCTGTACTCTCATCAGTCTTAACAACCCGTCTGGTGATCACATCTAAGGTAGCCTTGCATGTCAGACCTATCTGCACGCTTTCTGTCAGTGCTGTGCCAGTGCGAGAGAAAGGTCTGGCTGCACCCATCATTAGAAAGAGAGAAATTCCTGGTTGCTCTGTAGATTATTTAAATGTGGGTCAAAAACTGGTGCTCATGGAAAATGGGAACTAAAAGGATGAACAGGAAGGAAATCCAGGCACTCTAAAAAAAAGTGAAAAATAAGGAGGAATTACATTTAAAAGCCTTTACTGTCGTGGCTGAATCATTTTTAAAAAAAAGCCAAAATCTTCATCAGGGCTTTAAAATCTACGATAAAGGCTTTTCAATGTAATTCCTCCTTTTTCACGTTTTTCACATTGTTGGAGTGCCTGGATTTCCTTCATGCAATCATCATTATTTGACTCTAAGTAAAAAAAATAAATTTCTCTAGGTTGTTTGCAAACCAATCCTGACCGTCTTGGGCGTCACTCAACCCAGGATGCAGCAACGGTGCACCCGTAAAATAGTAACATGCAGACAGCAGAGGGCAAGGAGAATTTCATCTGAAACATTGCATTGCCACTGAAGAATACAGTGCGAGCTGAATGGAGCTACTATCTGGTAAAAATCCCTGCCCTCATTTAGAAGTACTGTCTCTGGGGGAAACAGAAACAGATCTCAGGTTTAGGTACATGTCTGTAGAGATTACGCACAGGCCTTAAGGTAAATTTAATAATGTCTTTGTTCTCCAAGTGTACAAAACAGTGAGACTATTAAAAGTGAGGCCAAAAATAACCCTTAAGACATTTTTTTTTTACATACTGACTTTCTATTCCACCATGTACTTCTTTTAATTAATGAGGAAAGTCTATATATATATATTTTCTTTTACGGCTTTCAGCAATGAGGATGAAACTTTGATTTCTCTGTCCTCTTTTCTTTTCTTGTTCTTCTTTTTCTGAAAGACTCTTTCCTCCTGGAACTGGATGAAGTAGCAAGCCTCTAAGACACATTTTCAGGTGAATCAATACCTAAATATATCTGCTGTGTTTGGTGTAACCTGCTGCTGCTCTAGGCGTGTGATGGAGCAATGATTTTTTGTCCTTTGTGCAGAGTGGGCAAAACACACTGCTGCTGCCGTCAACAAGTTTACATAAAAACTCAGCAAAGACTTTGCTGATTAACCTTAACTACATAGACTTCCATCCTGTCCATCACTGTCATCTCAGTTCAAATCTGACTGAACACGATATGTTAGCTGTTTTCAAGCAGTGGCTTGTGGGCTGCTAAAATAATAAAAGAGTCAATATTCCCTTGTCTGCAGCTCTGAGGAAAGACACACTGACAGCCAAGAGGCAAATGACGATGTTAAGCCCTGCCCGTCTTTGAAGTGCTCACATCCTCAGGCCTGTTTGATCTGATTGTGAGTCATGTTTTTGTGCTTTTCGGGCTCTGCTGCTTGATTTTGCTACAAGTGGTAGAGGCCAGATGGAGCGTTCCAGTGGTGACGCTGACGTGGTGTTTTGTCCTCTAAAGCAACAGACTGTCCATTACTTCCATATGATCCTCTTCTGAGGTTCCTACAGCTTAAGGCATAATAGATTTAAGACTTTTTGAGACTTCTTTAATGACATTCTGAATGAAATTTTAAGACCAATTTTACAATAACTGAAATAACAAAACAAAGCAAACTAAAAAACAAAAACTGGTGCTTAAGGACAATTTTGCCCAAATGTTGTGTAATTTAAAACATGATTTTTGTTGGGTACACTACCCTGATCTGCCTGAAGTTAATGCAAGCATTTGGTGAACTATTTAAAAAAAAGTTATCAGAGCTATAGGGAGATATATGTTACCAATTATTTTGAGATTTAACAATGCAATGTACAAAAAAAAAAAGATTCATAGACTTCCCATGTCCCAAACATTTTTTACGACTTCTGAAAGACTGATTTAAGGTATTTTAAGACTACTTAAGGCCTTATTTTTAGATTCATGAATTCAATGCCTTTTAAGACTTTTTAAGGAACCACGGGAACCTTGTGAGGAGGCTGCTCATACAGTCACAGGAACTGTGTTCTGTTCATAACTAAGCGATTCTGACAATAAGACAGGAGATGAAAATAAAGATTATGACGAGGGCTGCAACGAACAGCTACTTTAATTATCGATCAATCTGCTGATTATTTTCTCCATTAATCCTTTAGTCTTTGAAATGTTTAAAAATGGTGAAAAAAATGCCCATCACAACTTCAGAGGTCTGTTTTGTTTGACAATGTCCAAAACCCAAATATATTCTCTTTATAACAAATAAAAAAAAGCCTATATCCTCAACATATCGTCAACTTTAAGATACGCCTTTATTTTGAAATTCCCATGGCACGCCTTTGTCAGCATTTCTGTCCATGCTGCCTGCTTCCTTAACAATCAAACAGTGCTAGCGGCACTAGGACCAGGCAGACAGTGGTAAGCAGCTGAGAAAATGACAATGAGGATATTTTCTTATGTAGTCTCATATTGATTGCAGATTTATAATAGATCCATGAGCGCAGGGCCCTGAATTGAATCAAAATCGCATCGTGACAGACTGATGAACTGTATAATTAACCAAAATAGTGAATGAAATAACTGCAGGAAGTTTTTAATTAAATATCTGAATTTTCTGTTGTGATCTGAGTCCTGCACAAGTAAAAAAGGTTCAGGTATGGTATTGCAGTTTGCAATCATGTAAGAAAAATTTGAGCCCGTCAGTAAACAGAAACAACACATTAGAAAGTGGACTAATTCAGCCCAATCTCAACTTGTTGCTATATTCGACAATGCAATTGTGCGCATGTGTCGTCACCTTGCGTTCTCACCTGGATATGTTTTGACGTGGTTCATCTTGTTGAAGTCCTCAGAGATAAGAAACTCCTGGAAGGCAAGCAAAAACACACAAAAAAACAAGTTTCAAATCAAATAACTCTCCTGCCACCACGGGCATTTAGAGTCCAAATATTGAGATTGTGGCCTATCTAAACCAGACATTCAGGTTTTTCTGAACTACACTGTTGGAACAACCAAAGGAGTGATCTAGGAGCAAGAACATGAAGCATTTACTCGAGTTCACTCACCACAACAGCTCCATTGTCCTGGCCTATGAAGATACGTCTGCTGTCATGGTGGTACGACATGCAAGAGCATGGAGCTAAAAGAGAAAGAAATACAAGTTAGCTGCGAGCAGGGAAGTCACTGTACACATGCTATGTCATTGAGAGGCTGTAGTGGTTCAAATATAACTAAAAATCTTTTTCTCATTGCAGTAATACTTACAGGAGACTGTGTGGTAGATGCTCGGCCAATACTGACCGCTGTCTCTTTTCAGCCAAACTCGGATGGTTCTAAAGGGAAAATGTCCAAACATCACATTATTATCTATCTACTTATTATCTGTACTTTCATTTCATTTTAATGATTGCAGATAAAATTAATTAAAAGTGCAAATAAAGTGTCAGAATGGGGGGCACATTTATTTTGTAAAACAATAGGGAGCTGTTTTTATCATTCCTTTTTTAATTTAAAATTTCACTTGATTTTATAAAGAAAAAAAGTTTGATTAAACATTTGCGAAAGGCATTTAAACAAAGTTTTGTGTTTAGTTTGTTATATTCCAAATTCTAAATATTGACAGAAAGATTTTCATTTTTATTGTAAATGCATATTGGTTTCAAATATTGGTCAATTGTCTCCTTAACAGCTATTAATCAGTATCGGCCCCGAAAAACCAATATCGGTCAACCCCTAGTTAATATGTTGTCTATTTTGTGTAAAGAAGGCCAATTTTTACTTGCTGTTTACAGGACCTACCCTGCAGTTAAGCACTCACTTAAAAAGAAAAAGGGTTTTCAATATACTTGATAAAATATTCATTGCAGAGAGCCCTCATTTGGGACTGGGATTAATCCTAATCTGGGAAACCAGACCTAATTCTCTTTGCACACAATGCTAACTCTGTTCACAAAACCACACTGAAAGGTTTATGATTACAAGTCTATTAACAGTTTATTTCAATAATTTCAGTAAAAAATTATTCTTAGCAGATAACTTTTTTAGTATAATTTAATACAACATTTGTTGATGTTACTGTTTGATGGTTCAATAACAGACCATTTCTGATTATGTACTTTTGGCCATTAACAGACTACTAATACTATGTTGTATACACCACAAAGCAAACTTAATGCTTATTTTTAAACTCTATTTTAATACGTTTTGTGCAATAATACATTTTAATACTTACATGCTACACATGGAACAATCATCCTCGGTCCAAAAGATTTGCTGAGTCCTTGGACTTCTTCAAACGTCAACTAAAAACCAAACTTTATAGGCTTCCTATAGCAACTCCATGCATTATGTTTTTCTTTCTTTTGGGCTTGTCTGTGCCTCATTGTACAGCGTTCCATATCGTTATTTACTGAACCTGAATTAATTAATTCACTGGTTAATTTTGTGTGTACATGTGTTTGTGAAGTGCTTTGTAACTGCGTGTTTTAAAAAAGTGCTTTATAAATAAAGTTTTACTTGCTTACTTAAATTTCAGCATCTCCCCAAAATATAAAACAAGAAATAGGACACTTTTGCAAACATCATATGTACTTTAATACTGTTTTTACTTCAAGTGCATTAAAAAAAAAAAGGCATCTGTCAGCCTTTTAAAGAATCGGATTTACGGTTTTATTTCTGTTCCAGTAAAACATCTGCAAACTGTATCGAAAGCAGCACCTGTTTCATGGAGGAACCTAACTGTTAGTATGCTGCCTCATCGCCCCATAACTTCCCTTTTTAGTATCAAGTGGGTTAGATGTATGATAAGAAACTGCATCACATTTCTTCACAGGCTTTAAGTTCCCGTTGAATGAGGATGTTGCTTCTTTACACTTGTAACCAAGCAGGACAGCCCTAATATCACTTATGTGAAGGCCGTTCTTACACTTTCACATCTGAGATTAACCCTCTACTGTCACAGTGAGAGCAAGTGAGGACATCTGCCAAATGATGTTTAAATGTTTGCAATATGGACGTACTACTTACAATGTTAGCTCGGTAAGATTCTCCACAAATTAATCATTCCGTTAATTTTACTGAAATCTTGAGCACCAAAGAAAACCGTTTGATCGCCACAGTAAACAAGAAAGATCACAAAACAAAGCAAGGGAAAAATCTCCAGTGAACTACATTCAGTTATTTAACAGAATAATAATATGTTTCGTTTTTTCATGTAATTTCTTCTTCTTCTTCTTTCTTTTTTTATTGCAAATTTTCAGGTAATTTTCTTTTATTATGCAATCTCTTCTGTAGTTGCTCATTACCTCATCACCGTCCTAGTGTTTGTAATAAAAACAAGGCAAAATTTCCCAGGTTTCAAAGGGTTAAATAAATAATTTGATTGTTACCATCTTTGCTGAGCAACAGTTTTGTGTGAGAAGAATTAAAAGCGTGTCCTCCCCCTGCTGAAGGTCCTAAAAGCGTTTAATTAAAACAAATTACGACATTTAAAACCTATTTAGATTACGAGGAGGACTTGAAGGCAGCAGTCGCTAGTAAAAGAAAGTACGTTGTTTACTATGAGCAGTAGCTTGGTAGCTAGCTAGCTAGTTAAGTCAGTGGCCCAACGCATTATAAAAACACTACATGCAGCAATATTGAGTCGTAAACCCCCAAATTAAAGATACATTTTTTAAAACAAGTTTTATTCTCTTTTAATGTAAGAGTCGGTTGTTTGATAGCGGTTATGTCATGGAAACGACTTCTCTATGGATTCCTGTCCCCACACCCTCTTAAGCTAACATTGGCTCAATATGCGATATCCCAGCTAAAACATTTCATTTTGACAGAGAGAAACTGCTGTTTTCTTTCTTTTGTTTTGTCCTTTTTTCAACCAACGCACCGAGAATTAAAAGTGTAATGACCAGTAAATAGACCGAGCCCGCTAGCGACTGCAGTTAGGCTAACGTTACCGTTAGCCTGCTTGGCAAACCTCACCTGTCCTCGCTGACCGTGATCACTCCATCCTCTTTTGGTATCAAAACGGCTGCGTTAACAGCGTCCGAGTGTCCCTCGATTTTGTTCAGAAGAATCGGTCTAGCAGTCTGGGGCCTGGAATGGATCTCCGCAGCCATGGTTTTAAGTCTCCAGCAGCGTTTTCCTTCAGCTGATTTTCCTCCTCACTCGCCAGTGAAGGAGGATCAGCTGACACCCGGAGCCGCTGTCAGGATTACCGTAATGACCGCAAGAAGGCGGCATGAGAAATCAGTTTCACCAGATACCGTAATGCCCACAAGGCAAGTGCAGTTGTTTTTACTCTTGTTTATGTATATCTTGTAGTTCATTAGTATCTTTGTACACATATTTTAGATTTTTAACTAATATACTAGTTCTATACATTGCATTGTGGTGTAAGTAACTTCTTTTAAATCACTTGCATTTATGTGATGTCTTTTAATTATTCCTTTTAGTTGTTTTTTATGTCTTTTAACTCATCTTTTAATTTAATTTATTTATTTAAATTTTTTTTTTTTTTAAATTTTATTTTAGCCTCTAATTTATCTTTTTACTTGCTTATTATTAATGTAATTGTTATTATTATCAGTCTTCTGTGTCTACCTCCTTTTTGTTACCGTATTTATCTAATATATGTCCTCAGTTCCTTACTTTATTCTGCCTTCACTCTTGTCTACCCCTTGTCAGCATTATTGACTGAATTGTTTTATCAACTTTGGGGTTTACAGCCTCGGTTTTTCCTTGTTTAAAGGTGCTATGTAAATAAAGTTTTTATTATTGAGACACAGTGTTATATTTTACACACTCAGCACATTATTCATATCATAATTTAAATATTCACATATTAGTGATAATTGTCTGTTACTGTATTTCTAAAATGTATATTTTTACACACTTACATACTCAGGATACCATACATATTTTATTTTACATATTTACATACTATGCTAATTGTTTACTCTTACTGTATTTCTGTTTTCTATTTTTTGTACTGGTACTTATTTCTACTATTGCAATAGTTCTCTACACTTGCATCAGACCGACTGTAACGAACCACAATTGCACCCCAGAGATCAATAAAGTATTTTGATTCTGATTTTCAGAGTATCAGTCTGCTAGATTTAAGATTCTGAGACATGTTTACTATTAATTAAAACCAAACAATATCAATAAATACAAAGGAAACAATGAAAAGAAACAAGTATGGAGCAAACATTCCCATGTCAGAGATACAATTATCCAAAAAAAACTCACTGATGTTATAAATATGTGTATTTATTTGATCAAATTTGAAGCAAGAATGATAACAGAAGACTTCCTCAGTGAGGGAAACAATCATTGTAAAGTAACAGTAATGCAAAATGTTCAAGATGGGACGCACATTGCCATAACTTAGGAGTGAAACTTAGAACTGACTGGAGTGACACGACTTGAGACAGAGAAATTTTAAATGGAAACAGCAACGTGATAAATAAACAGATTATCCTACTCCAGAGTTGAGAAAATACACAACTGACATTCAAAGTCTTTTAAAAATGTAATAAATTCAAAAAAAGGTATACAAAAATTAAAACGGCTGGAAAATTTAGTCAGCAAAACATTTTTTATAAAGCATGTTATGCATTACAGAAAACGGGTAACATAAAAAGCAATATTTAAAACAAATAACATCATATGTTCACACTGTACATAAGTCTACAGCAAAGTCTGTGTGTGTGTGTGTGTCTGTGTGTGAGTGCATGGCAGTGTAGAAGCATTTCCCATGTCAGCCTATGATGCTACCAGTGGCTGGCCAGTGACGGCTGGGCTCAAGGCTGGTTAATCTGGCCCATAAAGAGAATGGTACCTGAGGCAGAGACAGGAACAACATATCAGTCAAGCACTGCTGCCTAAAGGTTACATGCTTTCATTAACCCTAATATTGGTGATTAATTGACATATTTCCAATGATAAGATTTTGTAATAATAACGCTGATAATAACGCAATTTCTCATGTGGTTGTAAAAATTTTAGATTTTCTACATAAATACATTATATACACCTTTAAATGTAAACCCAGATAAAAGTAGTACCTGTTGGGTTATGTCTGATGATGAAGAGGAAAGGTCTGTCCACTGTGACCCAAGGTGGGGAGGAGCGAGCCAGCAGAATGGCAGCTAAATGCAAAGGCAAAGACATGGTAAAAACATGTGAAAAACTGTAACAGCACAGGCTAATGTGCAATATTGTTGACAATGTCATTAATAGTCTCTAGGTTCGACAGACTATCTGTCTGGCCAATTACTGGGGCTGATATTTGGCATTTGCCAATTATCTGTATCGGCATTTCATTTTAATGATCGCCGGTAAAATGAATTAAAAGTGCAAAGAAAGCGTCAACATGGGAGATACTTTTACTTTGTAAAACTAGCTATTTTTATTGATTCATTTTTTAATTTAAATTTTCATTTGACTTTATTAAAAAAAGTTGCTGGGAACTTGCTGTATATGATGTTGAAAGTTTCCGTTTTGATTAAACATTTGCTAACAGCATTAAAACAAAGTTTTTGCTGGAGATGGTTATTTTCCAAAAACTAAAAACTTATCTGTCTCATTAGCTACAAAATACGCGTATCGGCCCTGAAAAAACAATATCAGTTGACCCCTAATATTCTCATATTCTATTAACTAAACATGCAGCTTTGTGTTTGGCTCAACATTTAAAGATCCAGTGTGCAGGATTAACAGGGATGTATTGGCAAAAAATCAATTTAATATTCATAACTATGTTTTTTTTAGTTTCTAATCACCTCAAACTTAACTTAAACTAAACACTGGCATTAGATGGGGCTGTGTGTTTTTGTGACATTTGGCTCACTGGAGTTTCAGTTGGTTGCAATCTGCAATCTCACCACTAGATGCCACTTTATTCTCCACACTAAAAACCTTCCTATAAAACAGACCTTTAAATCAAAGAAAAACAAATACTCACTAGTGGCAGCTGCTGCTTTTGTTCCGTCTTCATTCACCACAATTTTGGCTTTCTGGAGCGCCTTGGATACATGCACAGGCTCAGCACCTGAGAAAACAACGACCGTTAATTATACCTTTATACCCACCTACAGTATGTTAGATTACAGACATGACATTATTGACAATCTGATATTGATCCGCCAAAGCTGTTCACATCCAACATGATAGGTCTGATGGAGTAATAATATACTAGCAATCAATAGCGCTGGTGAATAAAACAACACAGCCTTCAGTTACATACATGTATGTAACTGAAGGCTCTGCACGTCCATGGCCTACCCACACAGATGCTTTAAGTCTGGTTAGAGCTCCTCTCAGGACTGTGTGGGCCTGCACACGCTTACTTCACGTCTCATTCATGGCACAGTCAGACTGAAATTCGCTTTTCATTCAACTTGCAGCTCTCCAGTGTCCATCTGGTTTGAGAGAGAGGACGGGATTGACCTGACATTTCGGAAATAGCGTCTTTATCTTGTTTTTTACGACTGCATGGCAAAATAATACCAGCAGCAGCAAAAAAGAGATGCTGCTAGACTGTGCTAAATGTAGGGACAGTTACAGAGGTAAATTAAACACTAAGATATTGATAAAATAATTATCTTAATTAACAAATGTGTGGACTGCTGTTGTTAACATGGGATGGGTTGTAAACATAAACTGCTGGAGATAACATGTCATTTCCTAATTTTGGTGTGACTGCACCATTAATGTTTTGTTGCATCCTTTAGGGTGAGACAGATTAAATCTGTGCAATGAGTTTGGTGACTGTTGCATATGAGCTGAGGTCCAATCAGCAACAACAATACTCTTGTATATGAGCCTTTAGCCTTAAATGTAAGTCCTTTTTCACAGCAGACATTTTGACTCGTCACAGAAGGAAAAAAGTGATTTAGCCACGTCGCTGTGACAGCAAGCCAGCATGCACCATACAAGACTGTTCAGCTATCATTGATTTATCTAACTACACGTGTATCTTTTTACTGTGACATGTCAAAATGTCTTCTGTTAAAAAAAATGCCTACATAAATAATACAGTACTTTAATTGGACTGAGCTCAGGTATAGACAGAGTATACTGGATGTCATTCGAGTTTTGGAAACTTGTGGTAGTGATTGCTTTTTAGTGTGCTTTCACATCTGTTTTTTGCTTCATTTGGTTTAGACCACGGAAATACAGTTATGTATTGTTGCCTTTTAGCCCCGCCCCTCTCACGACACTGACTTATTACAAACAAACAAAAGATGTGGAAACATAAACTCAATAGGACTGACAGGTAACTCATTAACTCTTTAAAACCTGAGCAAATTGCCTTGATTTATTGCAAAAATATAGGAAGAAGGCAACGAGCAACTAAAGAAGCAATGACCCCAAAATTAGCACAAAAAAGGGTAAAAATGAAGCAATGACTCCAAAATTAGCACAAAAAGGGTAAAGTGAAGCAATGACACCAAAATAAGCAAAAAAGGTAAAATGTAAACAAAAAACCCTAAAAATTAGACAAAAAGGGTAAAACAAAAGAAAAAACTAGGAAATGATCTAAAAAAAGTGCTTAGAAATAACAATAATTCTATAAAATCATTTTAAAGACATAACCATGATAATCAAAAATATAGCTTTTGAAGACATTAGCTTTTTGAAAAATAATGTCCAAATCTATGAATTTCCTGCACTTTGTGGAACACTTCTTGCCAAGTTGCTCATTGCCCTCTTCCCCATGTTTCAAAAGAAATCAAACCGATTTTCTCAGGGTTTCGGAGGTTAAAATACTTGTGAAGGGGTTTGAACGCAACACCAGAAAAGTGACGTCGATCCAGGTTTCAAAGTGTTACCTAGACCATTTTGGTGACTGTTGTCCTGCATAATTAACACAACAGGAGGAAATCAAATTCCACTGAAATGTGTGTGTGTACTTATCTCCTCTGACCTCGTATGTCCTAAATAATAACACAGGAAACTGTAGTGCTTCTGTATTAGTCTGGTTGATTGATTATTAAGTAAAGGTATTAACTGGTTGCTACATTACGCCACATTGTGGCACTCGAGCAAAACTCCACATGTGTCAGACAGACACATTTTTCCTCCGGAGCAGTCCTATACACTGTTTTTCAGATTACACCACATGGTGGCACTACAGCATTACATTTAGACCGCCTTTCAGTCCATCACTCTGGGAAGGTTGAGGAGAAGAAAAAACAAAAACAGAAGTGATTCAGCTTCACACTGGACAGCTAGACATACTTCTTACTGACTCTTGAAGTAAACAACCAACAATGCTTTCATATTTTCAAGCCCTCATCATATCCAAATAAACCTGTTGTAAATGCTCTGAGGCAGTGCGTCACTTTTGGGTTTGGAGTTGACTGCCCGTTCACTCACTGAGGTTTCTGAAGTCGGCCTTGCCCTGACTGAACATGTCTGTTATTCCCAGTGCTGAGAGGGGGCCTTCCAAATCCACCTCTGCATCAGCAGTGAACCTACAGACACAAACAGAGTTTCACTGTCACATTCAGTCAAAGACGTTTGAGGAGGAACTGTTACTGTGTGAGTCTTACTTGGGAATAAGCAGGCGGACTTTTCTCATGTGCATCAGTTTGATCCAACTCTGCACTGTAGCTGTGCTGATGTGCGGGATAAAATGGGACAGAGGTGTGTCCTCTTCAGAGGGCAGGACTATCATCATGCTGATGGTGTTGCCGTGATACGGCAGCTCTATCACCTTATATGACAGTCCCTGAGGCGTGGTGGCCAAGCCTGGTAGAAAAAGAGAGTTTAAGGGTTAATTGTTTCAAAGCTCAGGGTGACGATAAGGATGAAACTTGAGTCAGAGCCTTGCACAATAGACACATTACTTATGTGATAAAAAAGAAGTAAGGAAGACACAGATTGAACTCCCAAATCAACCCCACAGGTATGAAGGATCGTCGCCCTTTTTACTGTGCAATGAAAACACTCCGGTATGTTTGTTGATCTGACTGCATTATTATTTAAAAAACAAATGCTTGATCATCTCCCCTACAAAAGTGCTGAATTTGTTATTTTTATTTATTTACTTTTTTTGTGTCATGCTACAATAATATTGTGTGTATATACTGTATATGGCATATACATATATACTTTATTTTATATTACTCTATATAATGTTATTTTATTTTTTTGTTAAATATATTTTCCCATTTAAAAAGGAAAAAAAACAACAAAAAGACGAGTAGAGATGTAATGCTGGTTTAAAGAGCACACTAATACAACTCTACCACGAACCACGGAGACTGTCGACGCCTTGCATTTTTATTTAGTTAAAACTAACTAGAAGCAGAAAATGCATCATTTCCTGACGACAAACGGATTCTTCCTCAGATATCAGACAGCAAATGTTAATCATAGCAAAAAGTTCTCTTGAGCAGGTTGTTAGTTTCAGAGAGGGATAGTCAAACACTGATGTCTGAAATTAAACAGATTATGACTTTTTATTTAGACAGGGATATTGTTTGCAGACTTCTATTGAGCCCTTCGAGCTGGATTTTAGGAGCTTTTCTCTTCATTCAAACATGTTGTTATGGCTTGAAGCTTGAAATGGCACTAAGTGTGCTGGACTGTAGTCTGCAGGGGTACTTTGAGTTTTTAAATAACAACACATTTCCGTCTAATACATGACAAATGAACAGCTGAACTTCGATGTGAAAGCTACTTTTGGCCAAAGAAAGCACATAACGTCACGGTAAACACACCCCAAACGTCCATTCAACTGAGTCCACACAGCTTTTTCATGCTTCCTGTAGCCATTAAACTAAATCACAGCGCACTATGCTCAGAAGGAATAAAGCCAAATAAATCCCATTATATTCAGAAAACATAACTGTGTTCAGCCATGGCCAAGTGAATTAAGGCTGTTACAAACTCTTTATGCCGTAATTTGGGGACAATAATCCATTCAGAAAGTCACAAACTATAATGCACTGAAGTCAACACACAGCAGGACACTGAAGAGAGACAAACGTCTGCGCCTCACAGCTGAACATAGCCTTAGTTTAACTCTACGAGAATCTACCCGCAGCACTCAAACACGACTCTGACAACTCGTCTAAATATAGACGACTGACAAGCGCACCATCTCATTTCACACAGGACTAAATAATGTCCTACGGATGTGGTGTGTCTGTGCCTGCATGTCTCTACAACTCAACACAAGCCGGCTTATGAATCATTAACTGGCAATAGGTGTGATTGCATCATAAAAACAAACAAAATTGAAACAATTTCATCATTAAATCTACAATATATCCAGTTGGCAGATCTGGGGTCAGCAGCTCTTGATAGACCGTTTTTTTCTGCATTTGTTCTAACTTGATTAAATAAATGTTTAACCACATCAAGACAGTTCAGAGATATAAAGATATATATACCAACATAATGCTGACTTACAGGGAGCCTGTGGTGTTTTTGACCAACTGCAAGCTTGTAAACATGGATGTAAGTTTAGGATTAGAAATATTTAAAGAAATGACTCTGCAAATGTTTTAGGAAGGAAGGAAGGAAAATCTGGAAATCTGGTATATTACTAAAGCTGTAACACTGTATGACTACCAACATATACGGCATATCTAAAAAATAGGAATTATTTCTCATAATTCATGGTGAAAGAAGCTGAAGAAGAAAATGTATGGAAAAAGGAAAATCGCCAAATTTTGTTCCTTTAAAAATTACTGCAAAAGATTTCATGCTTTGTCAATTTCATCTCTTATTCTGCATCTTGATGCATCTGAAACATTGTCAGTAAAGTTAATGACATAAAAGCAAAACCATTAAAACTAAAAATTTGCTCTAATGCGAAATATTCAAATGGTTAGTGTCACACAGGAAACTATCTGTGAAAACCTGTCGCACATCATCGCTCACCGATGTTGAAAACAGACAACTGGGACATCATCGGAACTTTATATACGTTTCCGTCGCCCCCGCTGAAAGGTCTCATCTTGGTGTTCTCGGGCTGAAAGCGAGATTTCCATAAGCCTTTGAAGTAGATTGAGTTGACAGCGACCAGACGGGTCAGAGCCGAGTCCAGCATGTCTGCTTTGATCAGGCTGGGGATGTGACCTGGATAAATATACAACACGGGAACATTACTCCATCAGAAATGTTTCATTAAAAAATAACAAACACCATCTCTTTCATATTCACTTCAGCGAAGACGAGAAGGTAATGATGCAGCATCATATTAGGATGCACTGATACACGCTGGAGAAAATGGACCACATTACAGAGACAAGCTTTTTACTTTGGTCTGTTCAGCGGTAGGTTGAATATGTGTCTGCTTTTGATGTATAAATCCAATATATTAATAGACTTGCAGGTTAGTATAAAGGGGACAACACACCCCTCGGAAGCTGAATGAGGCTTAAACAGGCTGACCACAAGAGCTGTAAAATCTGTGTCTATATCAACCATTCTCAATACCTTTTACACCTAATTCACACTCTAATTATTTTATGAATGTACATACTTTCAACTGGAAAAATGACACGGCTATTGAACAATGGGACAGTTTCAGCAGATATATATCTGGAGCGATTAATGTGACCACATAGACACTGATGAGGTGGTATAAAACACTTATGAACGACATGTTGCACTAATGTCAAATTACTGTGACTAAAAAGCTGCCTCTTTGTATCAATATCTGTCAGTACTTGTTAGTTTAACTGTTTGATTGTTTTTGTTTTTTATTTGTTGTTAGCCAACTCTCTCGCTGATTAAATATTCATATTCAGTTCATAACTGTGTCAAAATAAATGCTTACACCTGCTGGCTCTCCTAAGACAATTTCATTTTGTATATACAGGGGCATTATACAAGGGTATATTGTGAAAAAGTTCATTTTTCTTCAAAATTGAATTCACAAAGGTCAACTTTCATTTATTGTATATTCATTATACCTAAACGAAATATTTTAAGCCTTTTTGTTGTTTTAATTTTGATGATTATGGCTCATATAGCTCATGAAAATTAGAAATCATGTATCTCAAATGATTCGAATATTTCCTAGGATCATTCGTAAAAGGGATTTACAATACAGAAAATGTTCAACTTCTGCAACGTATGTTCATATATATTCTCTGTACTTGTCTAGGGCTCCGTTACTATGAATTATTGCATCAGTGCGGCTTGGCACGGAGGCGATCAACCCGACAGTGCTGAGGTGTTGTTGCTTTGATGGCGGCTTTTAGTTTAGTTTATGTAATGAGTACTGAACATGTCAAATTTTCACTTTCTTAAACAACTGAAAGAAAATATTGAACTTTTTTCACAATATTCCAATTTTTTGAGATGCACCTGTGCAGCTGATGTGTTCATGCGAGACTCCTACCTTTGGTCTTATTGTTAACCCATTCATTGATTTCATCTGCTGCCCCCTGTGGGTTGTTGAAGTCCAGGCTCCTGCTCTCACACTGGAAGTTGGCTTTGTTGGTGGATATGAAGGCTTTCTCCATGGGGAAACCCTCCTGGCTGAACATGGCGTTGGCGATCAGCACGGCGTCCTGGTTGGACTTTGCCGTCAAGGTCTTGTGCAGCTTTTTCAACATCTTGTACGGGCCTGTGCAGAACAAGTAAACTCTGAATTACACAACTGGCATAAAATGTTCATCACCCCAAACTCCAGGTAGTGCCTAAACTTTTACTACCAGAAAGATTCGTTACCGTTTTTCTTGTACCGTAGAACATTGAGGACCTGCTTCCGAGTCTCGCCATGGGCCCCTGGAAGCAACATGCCAAGGATGGAAGCAACGCCATGGGGCGAAAGCACTACATTTTCCAGGGGCTTGGACTGGACTACTTGCTGAAACACCTGTATGCCAAGATCAGAGCCCCGCTCACCATAGGAGGCAGCCTGGGACTGCACGACCTTATGGCCATACAGGGTCACCAGTGCATACAGGCACAATAATGACAGGTGCTTCATTGTCAACTCCACAGCACCTAGTAAGAAACAAAAAAAAAAAAAATTGGACACATTTTGTAGCAAGAGAAACATGCTAATTTGTTCTACAGTAGACACAAGGATTACTGGAGGCGTGCATTGTTTACCTCTTTGCATCATCAACATTTCGTCATTGTATTTCAGCGACAGACGCCAATCTACAACAATAGGCGTTCCCTAAAATTATCGCCAAGAGCGCTGGATATTCCTTTCATATGACTCATCATGGGTATCATATGCACCTTTGCTTGCCCTTAGGAAATAATAGCAGTGATATCCAGTGCTGCAGGATCTGACTAACTCTTGCTCACAATATCTAAATATTAGTATAACTATAACCACACCGCTGAAACCGAGCTCTTCTGTCATTTTAATTTGAGACTAAATTAAATCTGCCAGACCATTTTAGGAAAGTGATTCAGCCTGCACCCCCACTCACTCACTAAAGCAGATTGAATGCAGCCACAAGAGCCAGCCGCAGTGGCTGCTGGCTTACACGCTTTTTGAGGGGGATTATGACATCTATGTGATTTATTGTAGATAGACTTACTGATAACGATGCTTTATTGTTCCAGAGTGTCAATGTGAGCGGTGCAAAAGTTTAAGTTATTGTATAGTCATTATGGTTTATAGATGATTCGATTTGCAATTGAAGCTGTGATTGTTCTCACAACCTTCGGAAAAACAGCAAAATAGCCTTGATGCTCAGTTTGTTTTATGGCGAGTACAACCGGATTTTCAAAAATCTGGCAATTTTATGGTCTTTTGACACAGCAGCAAAGTATATTTATATCTACTAATATCATATTTTAACACTTTTTTAACACTTTTTTACTTTCTTTTTTTGTGCCAATTTTCTTGTAGGCCTAACCCTAACCCTAACCCTAACCTTAACCCAAACTATCTTCTTTTGCTGATGTTTGTGTCACTTCTTATGCCACTCATTGCCCTCCAACCATTTTTCCCTAAAAGAAATCAAGTCAAATTGCTCCGGTTTCAACAAGTTTGAAAGCCCACAGTGAGCCATAATTCTGCCTTCTTTTGGTGCCAAAATTACAGAAAATCCGACTAAATTATAAAAAAAAAAAAAAATGACATAGTGTACAATATATGAGATGGGGATCTGCAATATCTGCAAAGAATGTGGGACTCCTAATTGGTTGATTTTGCAGAAAAAAAACAAAAAACAAAAATAATAGTAATAAATAAATTAATTAAAAAACCAAATAAACAAACAAAAAAGTGTGTTGTGTGTTAGTCAAATGTCCAAAAATAGAGCACTCACACAAATGACAAAGAGCCATCACTGACCACCATGCTCTCATACAATAAACCTGCTCAGTCCTGCAGAGCAGAGCCCAAAAAGGCAGCTCTACACTGGATGAAGCGCACTTTTTGCAGGAACTAATGTCTCTCTTATTTGAGTCATATTAACATAATTTAAACACACACACAAAAAGCAGGTTTTTGCGGAAGGTTTACATAAAGTGCGTATAGCTAATTTAGGGTGTGAAACAAAACCCACCTGACAGAAAATACTAAACATTATTTAGTGTTACACATGTATTTAATGGGTCGGAGCAACTTCTTACACTCGCAGGCAGACGTTATAATGTTATAATAGCTAAATTTGTTGATTTTACTGTAAAAGTAACGTTAAAAAGCGACAGTTCTTACCTTTCACGAGGTGACGTTAGTTCGACTTATCCCGCAGGTGAAACTGTAACCGTATTTAGTCCGCTTTCCGCCGCCGTCCAAACAAGACACAGCAAGTAAATGACAAAAAAGTCTTTATTCCAGTGAAAGTGAGAAGTACTACTGACTCCACTGCTGGTTCAGAGAGGACTTTATTGGACTGAACTCCGCCTTCCGACTAAACAACCGAGCATGAAGCTCCGCTAATTTCAAACCTACAACAACAGAGCACCAACTTCCGCCAGACTTTCAAAATAAAACCGAATCAATTAGCATAATGCTGTCATTAAACTGTAAAATGCTTTTAATGGAGGACAGAAAAGGGAAAATATATATGACGCCGTATTTATTTTGGCCAAACAATATATTCACAGATGTCGATTTATGAAAATCAGACCAATGTTTCTTGTCTTTGTGCAAGAGTTGATGAATTTAAAAAAAAACACAGAAATGTATTAGAACTAAACAACCTTGCACATAAATAATTTGATTCATATTTGAATTCCTGACTGGATCTCTTTATTTTCTTCCCTGTTAACACATGTATTTCTTTTGATACTTGTTGGGTTTTTTTGTTTGTTGTTGTTTTTTGTTTATTTTATTGAATGAGGCTCAGTCTGTAATTTTACTTGATGTACCTAGTGCACTCGAATAAAATCTCTAAAAGAGCTCTTGATGTATCTGTCCATGAATATAAAAGCAAGTTTTTAATTACAAATAAAGTTTAAAAAAAAAATGCTGTTCTTCACCCTTTAAAATGCAGTCCACAATTTAAGTCACTGATACATCTCTTACTTTGTCGAGTTTCTGCTATTATTTTCCATTAAAACAAAAAAAGAGGAAAAATTCGTGCATGTTTTTACTTCCTGTAAGTTTTGGTTAACTCTGGCTAACTTGACGCAGCTAAATCTGTGAGCTAACAACTTGAAGTTGTTTACATCAGGAAGTGACAATTATAGGGGGATGTTTAAAGCAACATATAAGAACATTTATCTTTATTTCAGTCACTCAATGGAAAAACACCAAGGGTGCCTCATTTACCGTGATGCATTAATGTACTACCAACAAAAATGCATGAGTAAATGCAATAAGTATTCAACAGCAAATCTAAATAAAGAAATAAAGAAATAAAAAATTCAGAGTAGAAAGTATTGTTTGGCTTTAGGGACTGTTCTTTATTTATCAGGAAAAAAGTCCCTCTTCAGTGCTTAAAAAATATTTGACGTGTCCCCTGTTTTGCAAAAAAATAATGGGACAATAGACAGCAACAACAATTTCAGTTTTTACAGTTTTGGTAATGATGTAATTTTGGCAATTTTTTTGAGGGAAAAAATGCCTTTAAAACCCTCCAGAAGGTTTTGGGGTTCAGGTGGTATTAAATACAACATACAGCCATTTACAGTTTCATTTACAGTCCACCAAAGCCAAATTAAAAAAAAAAAAAGAAAAAAAAAAGTCCTTCTCCGGTGATTAAAAAATAATATTTGACATGTGTCCTATGTTTTGCAAACCCCCCCAACCCCCCCCCAAAACCCCACCCCACCCCTATACAAAACTGTGTAGACTGTAACAACAATTTCAGTTTTTACAGTTTCAGGCTTTTGTAAATGGTGTGATTTTTGCAATCTATAAAAACACACCTTTTAGGGTTCAGGTTGTATTTAAAATAAATACAAAATACAATACAATAATTTAAAGCTATATGTCCCCCACCTGACCCAGTATAGAAAAAAGTCCCTCTTCAGTGCTTAAAAATAATTTGGCATGTGTACCCTGTTTGGCACTACTCCCTCCCCCCACATAAATAACGAACAGTCCCTTAGTATTATAACTTTTTTGAATAGAACATTGATAAAGAAAATTGTCCGTTTGCTAAATTAACAGGTCCCATACACCATCTGAGTTTGGTCTTATCCAAATTTGATGTGATTTCATATTTATTTATTTAAGTAATAAACACTGCAAGGGTAGATTTTGGCTTAACTTGGCCACATCTAATGTTCATTCACAAAGGGGACACCTGATGCTTTTCTCTGGTGAGGTAATGCACCTGGGTGGCAACACACACACACACACACACGCACACACGCGCACACACACACACACACACACACACACACACACACACACGCACACACCTGAAAAGTGGCTGGGGCTCAATTACATCCCTGCTGCAGCCAAAGAGAGGATTATGAGTAGGTGCACGGGGATTTGAATTACAGGGGATTAAATGAGAGTGTATGGGCAATTATGGCTAAATCCATTGTAAATGTTTACCTTAACAAAGACTGGATTGTGGGCTGTCATAATAATATATTCTACATGTACATTTTATGGGCTGAACCTCCGATTTAATAGATTAGTTTTAGTCTGACTGAATATCCAGGTGGAGGCATTAAGAATTCACTGCCGCAGCATGGGACACCCGTAGTGGGGCTGGATTCAGAGCAGGATTTTGGCCTAAGGTCCTTGTGGGTGTGCAGTCTTTGTGTTTGGAGTCGGGGTCTTGCGTGTCCAGCTGAGATACAGAGATAGTGCTGTTGTGAAAATAAACACAGTTAAGTGAAGCGGGGTCATTGTGTCTGTGTTTTGGAGGTAGCAGATGAACACACAGCTGTTGAATATAATCATGTCATGCACGGTCACTTCTATTTTTCTGTTGTAGATTCTGCTTTTAAGCTAAATCCATTTACTTCAAGACTAAAGTTGAGAACACTTCAATGTGTCATCCAAATTGCACAATTGCCAGAAGTGGTTAGTGTTCCCAAGACACCATCTCTGGGGAGATATCATCGTGCTCCTGTTGAGCAGCCAGGACAGCATTGTAGTTACACTCTTATCATCAAACAAGACTAAACTTGTGCAGAACAAGACCAGATGTGTGCGTGTTTGTGCTACACGTATCCCATTCAAACACATGAACTGGAGCCATTTCTGGGCAAATTATCTGTTGAAAAGTTTTGTTTTTGTTTCATTGCTGCCTGTTTAAACATGATTTTCAGTGTGTTATGGAAAAATCAAATGCTATAGTGAAATGTGTGCAGGCACGATGTTGATGAACTTACTGATAACTTTTGTTCTGAAAGCTCCTGACTTCTCCAAAGGTTGCTAGAAAATGTAGTTTCTCAATATGAAATGTATTTGTCAAGAGTTAGCCACACAAAGTGTCCTCTGTGTAGATAGGATTGGTCAATATTGTGTAAGAAAAGTGACAATGTATTTTATTCTAATGTAAGTGCTATGCTGGGAAAATTTCAATTTCACATATGCACCCTCTTTTTTTTTTTTAGGTACACAAGAAAATGTTCTTGCAAACTGAAAATTATTGACTGTACTTAAGTATTTCTAGGTTGTGCTACTTGCTGGTTTTCATTTAAAAAGTTCAAATAATCATTGTGTGACAGATATAATTTGAAGTTGAACCTGCTTCCTTACTAGTTAAATTTAAAGTGATGCTTCTGACTTCTTCCTTTCCCCAGAAGGATCAACACCCATTCACACCGGGACCCTTCTAGCCCCAACGACCCACACAAATCCAATTTTGGTCAACGACTCGCAAGTGGTCTGAAAAGCAAACTCTATTACTACTCCTAGTTTTTTCCTGCCCAAAAACACGTTAACCTTTGCCATGTAAACTCATTGTAAAACTGAAAATGCAGAAAGCCTCTATAGTGATAAAAAACTATTCTTTATTCATCTTTATAATCAAACCACTCATTTTAAATTCCTGAACTTTGTACCCACAGATATGCGAGTAAAGTGCTTTTTCAAGACGTAATAAACGTGGCAGTAAAATAAGCAGTCTCACTCTAATGTCAATAATCTGAACAAAAGAGTGATTAGTTTGCTTTGCAAAGCCATCGATTGGCCGGTTCGACTGTCAGTTATTGCTTCAACCACTTCTGGAGCAGTAAGAAGATGTGGTCACGGGCCAGAGTCAGCTGGGGGAGATCCTCGCTCCTGGCAGGGTACATGTTGGCACAATGGGCTGTTCCTGGATCAGAAAAAAAATAAAGAATATGGCTGCGAGAAACAGTAAAAGTGAGATTTTGGAGTTACGAGAACAATTATCCACCATAAAGTTGGAGTTGAACAAGTAAGCTATTGTTCACACTGAAACTGTTGCTTGGCCTCTGTAATATTAAAAGAAATTGCAAATTAAATTCAGTCTTCAGTTTCTACCATTAAAGTTCACATTTAACGCCGTCACTAGCACAAGCCACTCGTCCATGAGTAGATCAACAGTAAAAACCCACTGATGGACGCAGAGGGGGACCAGTAGTATTAATTTCTGAAAAAAATGAAAATGTGGAGATGTGGAGAGGTTTCTGTTCTTCGTTTCTTAGACTGAATCATAATATATTTTGAAAAAAATGTTTTAATTAACTTTTTTTAAGCTGTAAACACAAATTCACAGTGCTTCTTACTCTAGTTGAATTTCCCATCATGCATTCTGTCTCACCTTTGATGAAAACAGCAGGGAGATCGGGTGAGATGTCCTGGGTGATTCCCAAGGCGTGCCAGGGGTCAATGGACCCGTTTGGAAGAACTATTCTGCTGGAGCGGATGTCATAGCCGCCGTAATACTCATTGGTCTGAGCGACGGCCTTCTCCAGCTGCTCAGCGCTGACATTATAGAAATCTGCACACTGTTTCACATGATACCTAGATGAGAAAACACAGAATAACAATGCAGCATTTGATTAAACTAGACAGAAAATGGCCAATGTGGAAATAATACTAGATGGGGTGACGAGAACATAAATCTGAGTTTATTACTGTAGGCAGAGAGGGAATATCTGATGTACTCACTCAAGAGGGAAGCCAGTGAATGGCTGGTTGGGCGAGTCGGTGCTCTGGAAGAATCCAAATTCAGTGCAGGTCTGGTAGACCCACTGTCGCCCTGACAACACACACACAAAATTTACCCAAGGACAGCATATTCAGTTGTTTCATAAAAACCAAGGTAGTAACAACACAGAGCAGGTAAAGCTAAAAATCTGTTTAAAATGGCTTTACACCAGAGCAGTGTTCACTTTCTGTTTTGTTTTTCAGTCCCAATTAAGAGAAGAAAGAGTGCAACTGAAACCCACAAGACAAGGAGGGGAGGAGGTCGGGGGAGTATTTATGCGGACACATCCCAGTGGCTTCTTAAGAGGCCACTTCCTGTTCCAGTGATCACCCTCACTCCAGCCCTCCCACTCATGAAACTGAAGCTGGGAACTGGGACCACAGCCCAGGGCACGAGATATAGAGAACCCGCAAACATGCAAAGTTGTTAAGACAACATGAAACATAAAACATAGCATATCCACTCTTAGGAAGGTCTACTCTCTTCAGATAAACACCAGTTTAAAGGTCTCATATTACGCTGATTTTAAGGTTCATACTTGTATTTTAAGTTTTTAATAGAACATGTTGGCATCCTTTAATGGTATAGTTTGGGTTTTTTGAAGTGGGGCTGTATTTGATACTTATGTACAGTCGACGGGGCGCACAAGCCACAATGGTGGCTTTCCTAAAAAATTCTAGTCTAAGTGACTGCTGTGTGACCGCTTTACCTCGCCATCACACAGCCTTTTCCTTTGGCACTACATTCCTCATCCACCATCAGTCAGGTGTTTGAGTCAAAGTAATTTTAGTGGCTGTTACGCCATCTGACTGAATTTGAACTTTAAATTTACTTAGTATGGTATTTCTGTTTTTTTAAATGGCTAAAATACATTTTGATATTAACCCCTCTATACAGCATGGTAATGCTAAGCTGTGGCGTGCACGCCGTGTCTGTTTCTGCAAACAGGGACTGTATGTAATACACTGACTTTACATAAGTATCTCCTACAGCCCCACATAAAAAATCCCAAACTCTCACTTTAATGTTAAAAAAATGCATTATTTTTCTCATAATGTCTGCCTAAAAATGAGCAAAAAACAAACAAACAAAAAATAAAAAATGAGGAATTACCTGGAAAAAAAATCTGAAAAAGTTCTAATAGTTCTTTAAAATAATTTAAAACATATAATAATGATCATTATAAATATATAGTTCTCGACATTTCTCACTTGCTTTATAATCTTTTTTAACTGATTTTACTAAATCCTTGCAATTTAAGGGAAATTTCTTGCCAAGTTGTGCTTTGCCTTTTGCCCCCATGAAAGAAATCAAACAAATATGGTCAGGTTTAAATACTTTTGTGGGCGTCTGAATGCATTACAAGCAAAGTGATGTCGTTCCAGGTTTCAAAGAGTTAAATAAAGACATGGAAATCTGACATTCAAAGCCCGATATAAATATTGGTGTAATGCTTTTAGTTCAACTTTACCCCAAGAGGAAGAAAACATTATTTTGGAATTTTCATTACATGACTCCAGGACTCTTTTAGTAGTTACGTGATGTAATGACATTTTTTTGGTGTTCCTAATTTGCCAGAACCTGCCTTTTATTTAACTTTTCCTAAAAAAAGCCTCTCAAAAACACCCAGAATTGGGATGCTACATTATGACTGTAACCACAAGCCATACTCAACACATAACCTGTCGTCTTGTTATTCTGGGCTCCTGAGGCTACTGATGACGGACAAATTGCGCCTGCTGCAATTCATTGCGAGTGTGTTATTGTCGGACAACAGTGGAAAAATTTCAATGTGGCATCACGTAATCTATGCCAGTTATTCTCTGTAATAAAAACAAAAACACACCACCTGACAATCTAACAGCAAAATGGACCCAAAAATACAAGCTATGTAAAAAAAAATAAAAAAGCAGTAAGTTATTCAGGTTACATTTTAAAATAGAACCCATGTCTGCACATACAAAAATACATGCCCATACGCACCTCCCCCTGCAGCCGGCCCATCCCACGATGTGTTAGTCATGTCTCGGAGGTAGTTACTGAAGCTGGCATCCAGGCATTTGATAAAGAAGGTGTCCATCATGAGGTGAGCCACAGCAACAAAGCGGGCATAAGGCTCCCCCAGTGAGGTGTCACCCATCATGCCACACAGCACCTTGATGGTGATGTTGGTGCCCGGCACGCCCTAAATTGACAGCCACACCAAGAAGAAGAAAAAAAAATTAAGATGGTGTGACTTTTTCTTGTTACCTTCTCAATAAACATGTTGAAGCAAATATTTTGTGGTTATCTGCCACCTGGATGATGAATGGCAGTTTACAAGTACTTTTCTGTGGGTGAAAGTATTTCCCAAGCCTTAATTGTGATAGGAGACATGAACTTAACACATACATGTAATGTTCTGCCTTCAGGGAGGTGATTCACTAAGCAATAAAAATAAAATGAGCTTATTATAAGAGTCATCAAACTATGAGGGGAAAGCTGACACAAACTAAACCATAACCTCCTTTTTTCTACTGTTGTGATCAAACTATGCCAATCAACTACTCTAAATAAAAACAATGAAAAATAAATGTGCATTGGAGTCATCCAATCACAAGGGCCATTGTTCCTCCTCATGTTTCCTGAAATTATGACTCGTGCTGCATCAATTTTCCCTCCCTATCCCTAATCTATCCTCTGAATTGGGTCTGTGAACGCAGTAAGATATCGACATTGTTGTTCATTTTCGTCAGATTCTAGAGCTTCAGTTTCATTATGAAACATTATGTTTATGGTAATTCACGATTTTCTCTCTATAAATACATTTTCCTCATTAGCACATTTACTTAAGCACCTTATTATGGCTAGACCTATAAACAAAAACCCAAGGTGCCTTTTCTTAATGTGAAGTTTTGGAAAACAACAGGCCATGACATAACATTAACATTTCAGTAGTATAATGTTCAGCAATAGGAGTGCTTGTTCATTTATTTAGTTTAACTTTTCTTTTTTTCAAGGAAACCCTGAGTCAAATTAATGTTGTTTTTTTCATGTAAGTTTATCCTTATCAAAATATGCAGCAGAAAAACAATAAACTACTGGTAACAGTTTCCACAGACATCTTTCACAAGCATTTAAACCTTCTGTCAACACTATGGGAATAAAGGCAATAAGCAAATTTGGCAAGAGCTAGCATTTTTCCCCCCGTTATAGGTTTTTTTGGGTGAGTTTTTCCTTAGTTGATGTGAGGGTCTAAGCACGGAGGAATGTTGTATGCTGTAAAGCCCTCTGAGGCAAACTGTGATTTGTGATAATAAATAAAATTGACTTGACTAGTAAAAGGTGACAAGAAAATGATCTGAAAAATAGAGAGAGAGAGCGAGAGAAAAAGAGATACGGGCAATCATTGGATAATTATAAAAAAAGGGGAAAATAATACCTATTTCCATAATTATTAAAATGATATAATCAAAATTGTTACACAAAAAGTATATTTATATTTATTTTTTAATGCTTTTTTGTTTATTGTTTTGTGTTTGTGTTGTTTTTTTCTTTTCTATTTTGTGCTTCTTTTCAGGCAATTTTTTTTATAGGCCTAACTTTAATAGATTTTTTGCTATTTTTTAAGCCATTTCTTAAGCAGCTCACTGCCCTCTTTCCATTTTTGTTTTAAAGAAATCAAGCCAATTTGTGCTCACGGCAACTTTTGGAAAATTGTGGTGATGCTTTGCCTGCGTACCCACACACTTTGCTCCTGAGCAGTGCACCTTGGCTACTCAGTGGCATCAGTCCAACACTGTGGTTGTGTGCTTTCAGGTATAAACTTGCCTAAAACAAAATGCAGTACTGAAATGAGGGTTGGAGGAGTAAATAAACAGTTGGTTAGTTGGTCTTCCGCGCAAAACGAAAGCCTTGTTAACTATAAATATCCCGTGACTACTATGCCATCTGCATCTCTCTGCATCTTAAAGAGGAACTGTTCTGCAAGCACTAGCGTTACATAATGTCCTTCCGTATTTTATAAAGCACCCCATTGATAACCCCTCAACTGTGAAGCCACTGCTCTGCCTCCTCTGATTGAGTTACACCTCGCTCCTCGTTCTTACCCAAATTCCTCAGTGGTACCTAAAACCTGGTAGTTTGCTCTACACCCGGCCCTTTGTGTCAGAGAGGCAGCTGTTGGCTGTGTTTGTCCGCTAGCGCTGTGGACTCCGTGGCCCACCGCTCCCCTCGGTTCTTTTATAAGCGTCTCTTTAGCTAGGGGCGACAGGAAACCAGAGAGACCACAGAGTCTTTTGTTACTTTTTCACATCAGCTTATTGGTAACCGGACTCACGTCTCCTCGAGGCACCAGGGGGACAGAGAGGGGATGGGATGAAAAAAAGGGGAGGGGAAGAAAAGGGGTAATTGGTTAAAAAAAAAGAGAGAAAAAGAAATGGGACTGATGTACAGTAACAGATGATAAGAAAACAAGTTGTGAGATGTGTCATCTCACCACAATGGGGACTTTTTCTTTTTGAATGGGCTGTAAAACTGAAAAAGATCTGGACAAGTGGCTGAGTAATGTCATTCCTTATATTTAGTATGTGGGTTTCTTTACAATGTGAATTGGGATGCACAGTTTGCAAGATTCAAGGTGCTTTTATTGTCTCCTGAAGGGAATAATGTCGCCGATTAAAGGGACTGCTGCACAGAAAACTCCCATTAATAGACCTGCATGGACGTTTGCAACATCTGTGTGCTTTGTTGTCGAAATTAAAATCAGAAACTGCATCAGACTTCTTCCACCGTGTCTTCCAAATTACTCAACCACACCACCCCAAAATGACAGCTGACGTCCCATCAACATAATGGAAATCAACCACACATTGGTTATGGTTATGTGTGGAAAAGTTCTTCGAATTTTGTATTCATTCCTCCCCCACTGCACTGTTTTATTCAGGCCCTCTTCTTTCTGCTGCTCACTAGGTTATTGATTATGGTAGACTCCCGAGTACTACTAAAAATCTGACATCAGCCAGTTAACCCTTTGAAACCCGATCAAATTGGCAGAATATCCTTCAAAAAAATGGGAAGAAGGCACTGAGCAATTTAACAAGAATTGACCAAAAAATGTCAAGAAATTCATAAAAAAAAGTTCCAAGAAAATTACCTGAAAATAAGAAAAAAATCAAATTAAATTAAAAAACAAAAAAGATGCGAAAATGACAGCAAAAAAGTACACAAATAAAATTAAATATAATTGTAATATATTTTTAAATATATAATTATAAATATAGTTTCATAGTCAGTTTTCCTTTTTTAGGGATAACATTGAATAATATCCCCAATGTTTTTTTCAAGTTATTTTCTTGTCACCTTTTTTGTTTTGTTTTTTGCAAATTTTTGAACATTTCTTACCAAGTTGCTCACTGCATTTTCAAAAGAAATCAAAACAACTGTCTCAGATTCCTCTTGTTTAAATACTAGTGAAAGGCATCTGAACGCAGCACAACAAAACTGATGCCGATCCTGGTTCTAAAGGGTTAATGTCCACTCTTGTATTGAATGATGTAATGTGGGTTGATCTAATGCACATATAGTCAATTTCTACAGTGGCTGTCTATCGGGACACCATTATGCTAAAATATTTATTGCACAACATTTTTTCATATTCAATTATTAATATCAGCATCAATACTTTTGTCATGACCACGAGCTTCATGGGAGGGTTACACAAATCCTTCTCCCCACCTTCCAATACACAATACACAGGCACAAGCATGATAATATACTACTACTACTACTACTACTACTACTACTGCTGCTGCTGCTACTACTACTACTACTACGACTGCTGCTGCTACTACTACTTCAACTTCTGCTTCTTCTACTACTTATAATAATGAAAATGATAATAATATAATGTGTGAAGATTAGAAAAGGAGCTCCACTCTGCAAATAGAGATACAGACAAAGAGAGAAAGCAAGTGGCCCCAGGAGACACCCTGGAGACCCTCTCACCAGGCAGTGTCTCTTGGCCCCTCACTGCTAAACAATGCAGGGTTTATTATGTTTCGGTATAACGCTTGGGCTCTCAGTAACCGTCCTACACCTCATAGCTGCCTTCCACTCAACCAAGACTGGATACTAGGTCAACCCCTGACCTACAAAGGCTCTGCACAAACTCTGCTGTGTCAGGTCAACATGCATAAATCATTTCATATTTGATATCATGTTTCCATAAAAGATGTCTGTGTCAACGCTGGAATCATTTCTCTGGTCAATTTTTAAATACGGCAACATGGCTGACAGCTCAGCTCCGGCTATTTTCAACCTGCAGTCATATTTCTCTTTTCATGTCACGAAATAAATATTAAATGATGAAGATGTGCTTGGGGGAATTTGGGGATAGATTTTTCAGTGCTGTTTGAAACATTAGGACTGAGCTGCCGGAGCCATGCATCAAGTCAAAAGGCTCATTTATACTCCTTTTAGGTAAAGAAGTACATAGGTTAATTTCAAACATTGTACCCATAGACTGTATAATAAAGATGGACGAGACGCCCCCACTTACCCCCGACTACTTACGCTTTAGCCCTCCCACTAATTTGAATGGTGATAAAATTATTTAATTGTGCAGCTTTTCTAGACTTTCAAAATGTTATTGGACCGAATAGATTAAATCCCGATTGTAAAACCAGTCATTCCGTGGGGGTTGTGACGCGTAAAGAAATGTAATTAAAGACATATTTTTCACAGTTTAAGTCTTTTTAGGTCCAATGGTATCATGTGCCAGACCTGTCACCTGTAATCACACTGTTTGGCCATTATTTACAATTAGCCTCAAAGTCTGACACACTTCCTGTTACTGACTGGTTCTGTTCCCCCACTTTTAAAATGTCCATGTCCTACAGTCCTTGCTTAAACTGTGCTACACTGCCCCCATGATTTCAGTTGGTACTGCCCCACATGGGTAAGTTTTCAGAAAACGTGTATAAACACAGACAACATGAGTGCAGAGTAGTCTGAAGGCTCCGTTTGTTTCCCAATCTAGTGTTGAGCATAACTCTTAACCTTTAATGGTGCAACTGATGAAAAAATGGTAACATTTAATCCACATGATTTTTAAAAAATGGGTTAATATTGAAAATTGGTGAAATTATCCTGACATTTGGACAGCTGTTCTCCCCTTCTTCTAGTCTTTATGCTTAACTAAGATAACCGGCTCACTTTGATCGTGGTCTTGTTGTGCTGTTGCTGTGATCCTGTCTGTGGCTGTGCCTGTGTCGTGGGCCTTGGTTGTGAAAATACCATTACCTACTTGACGTGACCTTCTATTCCCATTATTATGCGTCATGCCTCCACTATTAACAAACGCATGGGACTCTTATCAGCACCTTCAATATTTGCATGTAACATCACATGCTATCAAAGAGAGCATTTAGTAATTTTATACCTATTACTATTGTTTATATGACATGCTATTGTTACTTTTATTGCTGCTGCATCTCTCCCCTTTTCTCTTACTCTTTCTCTATTTCTCTTTCCTTTTTGGTCATTATTATAATTCAATTGTTATTTACAACATCTATGCATGTCTGTTAGTCCTGGAAGAGGGATCCCCCCTCAGTTGCTCCTCCTGAGGTTACACGTTTTTTTGGGTTTTTTCCTTAGACGATGTGAGGGTCTGATGGCAGAGGGATGTCGTATGCTATAAAGCCCTCTGAGGCAAACTGTGTTTTGTGATAATGAGCTTTATAAATAAAATTGACTTGACTAGTAAAAGGTGACGAGAAAATGATCTGAAAAATAGAGAGAGAGAGCAAGAGAAAGAGAGATATGGGCAATCATTGGATAATTATAAAGAAAAGGGGAAAATAATACCTATTTCCATAATTATTAAAATGACCACCAACTGGCTCTAACATCATATTTGATTAATGAACTATTCCTCTGAGAAGGTATTAATTTTATAGTATGATATGCAAGACAGAGTCTCATAATGGTCTGTAGGATGCTTGTGAGCAATTATTACTTATTTTGGCATGAAAGTAACCACATTTTAAGACAGCAACTGTTGGCACAAAATGTCAACTTTTGGTCGATTTTACGATGTTTTACTGATGTTGTTTGGCATGCGTCTACTCTCCCTCACCTCAAACCCCCTGTTGTCTTCATTGTACTGGACCACATCCATGACGCCGCCAGCCAGAGTTTCCAAGAAGTAGGCAGAGTCCATCTCTGTCTGGATCTGCAGTTTGGAACACAAGCTAGAGGGGGAAAGAAGAGGAAGAAGACAGAAAAAGAGGAAGCAAGGGAATAGGGTGGGAGATGAAGAAAAGGAGGGGAAATATGGGGACAATGGGGATGGAGGAAGGGAGGAGAGGTGGGGGAGACAAAGAGGAAAATTAGACCAGAGTGTGTTTTGGCAGTTGTACAGTGCAGTTTTCTCAGGAAATAAAACCTCAAGCTAGTTCACTGAAAGTGCAAAACCAAGCCATCGGCACGTGTTTAGACTAGAGCTACATAAGATGTGATGTAAGAGGTAAACAAGAGCTACTGCTTAACATCAACATGTTAGCTTTGTGAGCCTCACAGAGCCGCCAGCATGAAGACTTTTTTTTTCAAAGACCTTTATGGCCAGATTTTGTCGAGGTATTGGATAGATAACCTTATTATGTAATTATGTTCTGAATGCTATTCTTTTTTTACTTTCAGGTCTCCTCCTGAAATATTGTCCGGTGGCGCAGCCTCGAGCTATAAGGCAGGACAGACATTGGTCTATTTCTCTTTGTGTTTTTACACTGGTACTTTGAGAACCTGCTGTTGTGTATCTTGTTATACTTTTCTGACATTATTTATCAGTTCTCACTGTCTTATGTTTTATGTTATGTTTAATGTTTATATTGCGTATGAAATTGAATGTCCTTTTTACGGCTGCAGTAAGACAAATTTCTCACTTTGTGGGACAATAAAGTTCATCTAAATCTTATAAAACTTTTACATTACAATTTGTTTCTCCCAAACTGTACAAAAAATCTGAAACGGTCGAGGAAATTTAATGGTTGTAGAGGGCAGTGGTCTGTGCAGACCACTGTATCATAATCTGCTGTCCAGATAAATAAAAAATAAATTAAAAAGCAGTCAGAGTCTAAATTGTTGACTTCACCTCTTGATACATTCAAAGTCAAAAGGTAACTTTGGTATTTTCCAACCTGGACCTTATTTTCCCATGTTTTTGTGTCGAACTTAGTAATGGAAACAACCATTTTTGGAATTGCTCCAGTGTTGAGAGAGGCCATTGCAGGCAGAAACCAGAAATCGCCATTTAAATAAACCCCAGACTCCGTTTAAATAAACAGTCACTTAAGCCCAAGTAGAACCAGCATATTTTAACAGCTAACTGGATGCATTTAGGGTTTATTTCAACCAAACTAGAGTTGGTGATTATTGGAACAGTGGACAGATGAACCAATATGGCATTTGTGAGTTTTATTTTGCTTCTGTAAACTTTAAATGGAGTGTGTTTTACGATGATGAAATGGAGCCTCGTGGGTTTGGCGATAGTAATTTTGGGACAGTTTCTGGTTAACCAAAAGGATCTCACTCTTTAACAAAGAGGTTCATCTCTGCAGGGTCCTTTTCATAAGTTGTTAGAGACTTAGAATAACAATCTGAGCTGCTCATTGGTAAAAACAAGCACTTTTAGCTGTAAACTGACAGTGAACAATTGTCCTGTGTGATTACATTGCAGCCTGTTTTGCAGCTCAATATTGGACAAATTTCAACAACTGTTTTTCTGATTAGTCACTTGAGAAAAAAACTTGAGAAAATAGGGTTGAGGTTGAAAATACTGTAGTTCATAATGTTGTCATATGTCGTAAGCCCTCCTCGGGGCAGTCAGCTTTTTCCATAAAAGGCTCTAAAATGTGAAGCACATTACCAACCGAAATAAAATGAACGCATGATATTAAGATTTTTAACAAAAGTGTTAAAGGTTGGCTGAAGCAAAATCAGCATTTTTGTATATTTCATAATGTCTCTGAATAAGTGTTGTAACTGTATGTAACATTGATATTTGTCTTTTTTTTTACTTTAAGTGTATGTTGTAATTCTATGTAATCTTGATGTAAATACCTAACTTTTTGTCCTCTTTCTACCATAACTGTTATCATATGCACATTATTGTATGTAACCTTAACTTTTTTTTAACTTTTTTTCCTTCTTTTTCTTTTACTAAAAGCCTAACTAGGGACTTGGAAACTAGCAATAGATATAATCTCTTTATGTGAAACATCAGTTACTACAGACTTTGTAAAAGGCAGAAGTTGTACTATGTTAATACGCATAGTCCCTATCAAATAAACCATATAAATAAATAAATAAGTTGGCCTTTAATACACGTATGCCAATTAAGGTCATCTGTTGGGATTTTGACGGTACAATAGTCGGCACAGAAAATATCACGGTCTCACAGTATTACAGAATTATTATTAATATCAGTCAGAATGACCCTTAAAATAAAGAAAATAGAAGGCTTAGTTTTAATTGAATAAAAATTGTATCACTTTAATTAAAACTAAATATTTTTGATGTAAGTAAATGTCTTCTTTTGAAAATAACTAAAATAAAGGTGAGATTCTCCATCCAGTTGCATTTTTTTTAAATATCGTAGATAAGAAAATGTACACAGCATGATAACAGTTAACTTTCATATGACCGTTTACCTTGAAAGTGGCATATCGCTGCGACCCGAGTCGTCTGTCAATTGACAATAACGGGCTGCAGTGTCACATTGGAAAAGATGGTGTTTTTATTTTACTTTCTCGAGGCGTGGGTGTGTGAAGACGTAGACGTGTAGACACGCGTCTGTGGAAAAAGACTGCGTTGGGTAAATTACAGCTTTCCTTTACTGTCTGTTGGACTTCTACTCTTGTAAAATTTAGGCAACATGCTGATGTCATGACCTGCTGATTTTAAAACAAAGCCTGTGTACATGAATTTGTGTGCAGATACTTCATTCATGATGAAACTGTGACGCAAGTATTGCATCCTCTGAGGCATTGTGGTTAGGAAGCTGGACGAGCCTCCGAACCACACATTGTGACCTCTGTGTGTTTGTGCCTGCATGAGAACATGTCTGCGTCTACGGCCTGAATTATCTGCAAGAAGCTAAAATAAAAAGATGTCAAATGTGGTCAGGGCAGTGCAGCGTGTCTCTATGACAGTATTAGTTCTGTGAGTGTGACCGCACCATTATAAGAGCCTTTTAAGACTCTTTATTCATCGTGTTGACTGACGTTACAGTCACTATAACAACCTAAAATACACAAATATAAAACAGAGACAGACACAATGATTGCAGACATAGTGCAAGAGCGCTAAGAATAACTTCATGCTTGAAACTTCAAACAATGAAAGAAAATAAAGACAGTGACGTATAAGGGGCTGAGAAAATGCCCCAATAAAAATAAATGCTGAAGGGAGACACGTTTGTCCCAACAGAGCCCCCCCGCCCTTTGAAGTAATATTCTCAATTTAATAAATTGTATTTTGGAGTAAAGCCTTTGAATCAACATTTAGACAATAATGTAATAATAATAAAAGCAATAACTGTGCTTGGAATATGATTTAATTGTGTTGCTTCACAAGCACACACACACATAGCTGCATCTCATCCCTATGTGTCCACATGTTTTACAAATGTGTAAAAGCGGGTATTTAAATGCTCGCCAGGATGACCTGTGATGTCGTATAATATAAAGAGTCACAAAGAAACAAGAAATATATTAAAATAAAAATAAATAAAATAAAATAAAATAAAAAAGTAAGTAAGTAAATAAATAAATAAGTAAATTAAATAAATAAATTTTAAAAAAAAGCTTGCCATAGACAACTAGTATAGTCCTGATCAACTCTAAAATGAACAGATGTTAATAAACTGGATCTCATCCATCCTATAACAAGGGGATGGCATTACGGTAGCTGGCTTCACAGCTCATGTTGTTAATTCCGATATCTGCCCATTGTATTCCTCTCTGGAGCAGGTCCGACATTCCAGAGTCTCAGGCTCACGCCAAAAAGGCTCGAGGGACGCTCATGAAGCTGTAACACAATCCGACTCAAACCAAGAACCAAGACAACCCTCACTGCTCTCTGAACCTCTCACACAGCTCCAGGTATCACTGCAGTTCACCTGTTCTTCCACTGCTCTCATGTAACAGTGCTGTATCACACGCAGCACAGCTAACTGTCTGAAAGAATGAGCAGATTTAAAGGAATAACTTTTGTTTTTCTTTTTTTAAGACAAATGATGCCTCTTTCATGTCTGCATGATGAACATGAGGCTACAGCCAGTTAGTTAAGCTTAGCATTAAGAATATAAACAGGGGGAAACAGTTAACCCTGCGCCATACAAAAGCAAAGGTTAAAAAATTTGTGGTTTTGTGTCTTTTTGTCAATGCTAGGTGACAAGCAAAGACTCAGGAAGACACTGTGCCTGGCTAAGAAACAGTCCGGCACTGCATATATAAATAATATTCCTTTTACAGATTAAGGACACAAGTTTTTTTATGTAAATTTGTTAACTTTAGAGTTGCTGGTAGATGGGTTGTGTAACTCTGTGGTGCTATGGACTGGGATTTTGTGCTAAGATTACCGACTGCTGGCTGTAGATTCACATTTACTCCACATATATGAGAGTTTTATTGATCCTCTCAACTAACTCTCAGCAAAAAGGCAAATGAGTCTATTGCCCAAAATGTCAAACTGCTGCCTTAAGACAGTTAATCCTCTAAAGATAAAGATGATACACATGCACATAATCTTGTGATTGTCCCAAAACTCCAACAACCATTCCTGTAAACCATGACAGCTATGGTTTATAACAACTCTGCAACGTTAACAGAGCTTACGTCATCATTCCCGTGTCTCTCGCGATCTGGCGTCATTAATGATACTAATCATGACTGCATTTCATTTTAGTTTACCACTCCCAGACCCTGACGACATGCAAGCTGACTCACTGTTGTGGCTTGCTGGGACACTTAAAAAGAAACAGACCCATTGTTAATGTTATTAATCACACATGTGTCTCACTCGCTTTCACAAGTCAAAATATCTGCTGAGAAAAAAGGTCCATTGGCACTCTACATGCTCACTGACTCTGTCTGATGAGACCTTCGCTCTGGCTGAAGATGGGAGGAGCTGCAGTATGTCTGGAGTGTGCTGAGGTCACCAAACTGCATAAACTCACAGGACTGATAAAAGGTGTGAACTGCTGCATCAAAACTAATAATCAAGTACAGAGTGCACATGCCCACGCAGTCAGCTCTAATCAAGCAAACACCTTTGAAAACGCCTTTGTATGTGGACAAAGGCTGTGTAGGGGTTTTAACCCTTTGAAACCTCAGCAAATGGATCTGATATCTTCCAAAAACATGGGCAGAAGGCAACGAGCAATTGAAGAAGACATAGCCAAAAAACTGGCAAAAAAACTGTAAAAAAAAAAAACCCAACAAAAAAACCAAGAAAATTACCTGAAAATAAGCACGAATAAATAAAATAAAATGAGAAATAAAGTAAAATAAAAATGAAAAGTAAAAAACAAACAAACAAGAAAATTACCTTAAAAGGGCTGAAAATTAAAGATATGCATTTATTTGATATTTTTTCTTAAATTTGTTCTGTTACATAATTCTGAATATCATTATAATGTGAAATTATACTTTTTTGGACATTTTTATTTAGATAATTTGCCTATAACCCTATTTTAATTTTAAATGATGTACATCATCCTCGCTTGGTTTTATTGCTATTATTAATATTATTATTATTATTATTATTATTATTATTATTATTATCGTCATCCAAGGCCCTGGCCAGCTCAAACTTAGCTTTTTTTAATATATATAAATTTTAAGATAGAGAAGGTATGGGTTGCAGGGAGTTTACTGTACTTGAAGTCTTTGGTGATGTTGTCATAGGTCTTGGGGTCCTTCAGGCGCTCCACAAGGGTATCCGAAGCCTTTTTCACCATTAGGGGACACTCTGCGTTCTCTGAAGCCAGCGAACGCCACACGACCTCTAAGTACTCTGGCAAAACATAAAGACAGAGGGAGGGGTGGACACTTAAACCTGGGCTGCTATAAAAAGACCACAATAATACACAGTAACCCTGCAAAGGGACTATTTTGAGGAGCTGCAAAAGCGCCAGTTCATCCTCAAAAGAGCACATGATTCCAGTTTGAGACAAGTGCTGGAGAAAGTATTTATCTAAAAAGGTTTCGGTGAGGTTGAAAGTGAAATGATGAGTCTCAAACAAAGTGGATTTCACAGTTTATGAACAAGATCTCAGAGGAGACACTCCACATTACAAAATCTTGGAATATTTCCACCTGGGATGAAATCCAACCTCTTACTGGTAGTAATGCTGACTAACTGCAGTGGTGTTTGGGGAAATAATAACTTTGTGGTGCCGTAGACTTTTCTCTGTGTGTTTTGTCTCGGATTCTTTCCCAAAGTCAAAGAGTGTATGTGTGTGCGATAGTGTCTTAGAGATAGCACTGGTGCGTGGGTGGGACAGCACAGGTCCACGTTCAAAGCTACTCTGACCTCGATTCCTGCCCGCAGCAGATCCGGAGGAAAACAACGAGCTCGGCCAAACACAACACAGACACAGATAGAGAATGAACCCTTCCTCATCTTTGATCTGTCTCGAGCTCTTACTTCCAAGACACTGAACAAAACAGAAGATTGTACTAAATTGTGTTGCTACAGCAAATTAACTTTCAAAGAGGATGTTGTTTTCTTTAAATGATGGTTGTTTGGCGTGTTATCTAAAGCAGTGGTTCCCAAACTTTCTCCTTAAGGGGCCCCTTTTGTATCATTTAGTAAACTGATAACCTCTGACGATGTGGCATATTTTATGGATATTTCATATTATATTCAATGCAAAACAATAACGGCACAGAACAACTAATAAACTGTACAATTATCTAATTAGGTAGTAAACTCAACTCCTAACTGCAGGAAGTTTGTGTAAAATGAGTGATTTGGACGAATTCTGAGCAGATTATTTCCAGTTCCTTATTTTTAAGAAACTTTTTATATGATTCTGTCGTTATGATGTATTTTCCAACAGGCTTCTTTTTTAACAATTTGAGTGTTTTCTACAGAATGAGAGTTTATGTGTGGCGGTAGCTGATGATGAGGGCAAATTTATTTATTTTTTGTCAAATTTTAAATGGGTGTGTGGCTCTTTGTATCGTTCTTTGTCCCCTCTCTAAATTCAAAGGTTTTTGCAGGTCCATGAACGAAGCGCAGGTGAAACTCTCCATTAGTTCTTTTTATCCTTAGCAGCAGTTTGTGAATGGCAGGGTGGATAATTTCGATCTGTTCGAGCTGATCAGACCGAATTTATGGGCGAAAGGAGCAGTTGCTGTGAGAGAATGTAAAAAGACCAGTTATGTTTCACTTTCAATGCTCCTGGGGTTCTTCTGCTCCATCTGTGCCCAGACTACACTCTGTGTTCCAAGTGTGGTGCCACAAATAACCGCAGGAGCGCTCCTGAATATATACCCCCCCCCATGTGTGTTATGTCTACATACCTGGGAAGTTAACAGTAGCAAAAACAGGTGCACTCGTGGCCACAGACGCATGGACCAGGTGAGGATACTTCAGTCTGAACCAAGTGGCGAGAGAACCCGGGTACGACCCGCCGAACGCCACCCACTTGCTATTGGTCAGCCCTCGGGTCTCTGCCATCACGGTGCGGAAGTGTGCCAGGTCAGCCAACGCCTGACGGCTACTGAGGAAACGCAGGTTGTCCGTGCTGAGGTCACTACATGGAGAGCAGAGGGAAACTTAATTTAACCCTCTGGAACCTGAGCAAATCAGCTCGATTTCTTTCAAAAACATGGGAAAAAGGCAATGAGCAATTTAAGAAGAAATTAGCTAAAATTTAGAAAGAAATTTGTAAATAAAAAAATATATATAAAAGAAAATTACCTGAAAATTCAAAAACAAACAAAACAACAAAATTGTAATGTAAAAATATGCAAACAAACAAAAAAGAACAAAGAAAATTTAAAAACTGCCTAGAAAAGTGCTTAAAATTTTTAATAATTCTGTAAGATAATTTTTGATATTTAGTTATGATAATCAGGAATATACTTTTATACTTTTCCTGGCTTTTTGAAAAATAATTCTCTAAATCTACTAATTTCTTGCAGTGTGCAGGACATTTCTTGCCAAGTTGCCAACTACCATTTTCCCAAAGTTTTGGACAGAAAATCAAACCAATTTGCTCAAGTTTCAAAGGTTAAAATACTTGTGAAAGCCGTTTCAATGCAGCACATAAAAAGGGTTAATTCAGCTAATCAAATAATTGATTTAAATAGCAGTTTAAGTGAGTATCTGTAGTAAATAATTCAGTCTGTACAATGATGGGCAGGGCTGTCTTTTGAAGGTAGGGCTGCCATCTGGTGGTGTAACAGCCACACGGCTTCAGCTGCTGTACAAACCAAAAACATGAAGCTGGCGGCCTTTTGTGCCCTTTAGTTGATCCCACAGTATTGTGGAACCAGAGTTGCTGAACGCTCTTAAGCTGCTGTGAACTCATGTTGAGGGTAATGTATCAGCTGCCCTTTGGCATCGGTCACACTGCACTGTGACACTTCCTCAATATCAAATGTGAAACTATTTTCAACAAATCAGCAGTGTGCTGAATCAAACTGCAGCACTAAATGTGTCGGCTGAAAAGCAACCTCTCTGAAAGCTTTGGATCACCAGAATTCATAACTAAGACTTATTAAAGCTGGCAACTTTTAGAAAATAACTTTATGTCATATTTGTCTACATTGTCACTGAATCCTGAGAATAGTACATGAGACAAATAATCTGAGAAAAAGCTGCGTTTTCTCTGCCTCCCTCTAGTGCTTTTGATGACATCTGCAAGAATCCACCACAAAACAACTAAACAGAGACCAGGAGTCGCTGTCAGTCATGTCAATCACTGTCATTTGTCTCATTGATTTGTGATGTTTTTTTTTTTTGGAATAACCCATTTGATGTGAGAAGCAGCTGGCCCTCAGGTATGTTTCATATTATCAAATCTGGCCCCCATTCAGAAAAGTTTGGACACCCCTCGTGCTTAAAAAATAGAATCAAATGTTTTCTTGTCTGTTTGACAATTTAAGTAAACTGACAAGACGACGGGTTAACGATTAAGGCTGCGGAGGAGCCGAACTTATTTGACTCCTGTCTCTAAAACTAAAATGATGAATTATTTTGCACTGCCACAACTGACCTTTTTAGCCACGTTATTTTTTTACGGATGAACATCAGTCTGTCTCCGTCTGCTTACACACCTTTACATTTTGGCTACTTTCCTGGTGCAAGTTTTGGTTACATTTGCAATATTTGAGCTGCTGTCTGGCACTGTTGTCACCTGCCTGCCCACACAAACCTCAAAGCGTCTAAAGTTTGAATAAACAGATCTTAAACATGTTTGGAGTGAACACATCATCACACAAGGTCAAGAACTGAATCAGCGAGGTCAAACCTACACAGTCGGGTGACTTTTTCCATAGAAGCGATGTTCCAGCATCAAGCAAAGCGCTCCGAGTTTCTCAGCGTAGGTGAGCCAGGTGCCGGTATGCATCCAGGCTGGGTTGGCTGGGCCCTCTCCACCTATCATCAGAAACACTGGACCCCCCGGCTTATAGAAGGCTTCATTTACAAAGTACCTCTGAGGGGGAAAAGAGAGAGAGAGTCAACTCTGTGAACAGCTGCACTGATACACTTGTGTAACTAATAATAACTATAATACATTTGTAATGCACTTTACATTTGGAACAACTCTCAAAGTACTACATTTGCATAAAAAAACAATAAAAACAACCAATATAAAATGACATTTAAAAAATAATTAAAAGAAAAATCAGCATAAAAGCAAGTAGAGCAACCAGCAAGACGTTACTTATAAGTCACGTGTTCTGCTAAGAAGTAATGTTTCATATACTCAGATCACACACCCCTGTCAAAAATGATGGAATCGCCAGTCTTGGAGGATGTTCATTCAATTGTTTGATTTTGTAGAAAACAAGCAGATCACAGACATGCCACAAAACTAAAGTCATTTAAAATGGCAACTTTCTGGCTTTAAGAAAGACTAAAAGAAACCAAGAAAAAAATTGTGGTAGTCAATAATTATTGCTTTTTTAGATCAAGCAGAGGGAAAAAATTATGGAATCACTCAATTCTGAGGAAAAAATGATGGACTTAACGAGTGACGAACGGTACTCTTCATCAATCTGGCTCCAACGCTCTCTGATTATGATGATCTGATGGACCATTTTCTTCAATTTCCACCACAGATTTTCAATTGGATTGAGATCTGGACTATTTGCAGGCCATGGCATTGACCTTATGTGTCTTTCCTCAAGGAAAGTTTTCACGGTTTTTGCTCCATGGCAAGATGCATTATCATCGTGACTTTGAAAGTATGGCTGGATGAAAATATGACTTTCATCCAGCCATCCACAGTGCACGACTGCTGTTCCTTAGCTCACTGTGTGCTTGTTTTTCTGTTTAGGTGTTAATGATGGCTTTCATTTAGCTTTTCTGTATGTAAATCCCATTTCCTTTAGGCGGTTTCTTACAGTTCGGTCACAGACGTTGACTTCAGTTTCCACTCATTTGTTCCTCATTTGTTTTGCTGTAAATTTTCTATTTTCAAGACATATTGCTTTAAGTTTTCTGTCTTGACACTTTGATGCTTGCCTTTTACAACCTTCCCATGTTGTTTGTCCAGCTTTTAGACACAGCTGACTGTGAACAACCAACATCTTCTGCAACAACACGAGCACTCCTTTTTAACTGCAGACTAATAAGCAGATTTAATCTGATGCAGGTTTTAGTTTTGGAAATGGAAATTTACAGGGTGATTCCATATTTTTTCCCACTGCTAGATCTAAAAAAGCAATTGTTATTGACCTTTTTTTTTTTTTTAAATTTCTTTTAGTGTTTCTTAAAAGACTTTAGTTTTGTGGCATGTCTGTTATCTGCTTTTTTTCTACAAAATTAAACAACTGAATGAACATCCTCCAAGACTGGTGATTCCATAGTTTTTGTCAGGGGTTGTATACTGACTACTTTACACAGTTTTTCACCCACTAATTATAACATTTGGAACAAGAAGATTTATTTGGGGAAATGAATTGACAGTGGTATTATATTGATTGGACACCTTGTTAATATTGAAGGAGAGATACTGACATTTAATGAATTCCTCTCCAAATTTAGCCAAACAGTTTGACCCAAATAATATGCAATAGTTTTTGAAGCTTTGCCGAGGGAGAGTGCTGCAGCTTCTGAGTTGTTCAATAATCGTGGACTAAATCATAAATACATTTAATAGAGATATATTCACCAGAGAAGTTGATGTTAACAAGAATAATGTTCAAATAAACACATATAAAGTGTAACTCTGCAGTGGGATTATATTAGACTTCACTTTAAGATTAAATCAACTAGAAGAGAGTTTGGTTAGCTGGGGACTGTTTTTTTTAATGTTAATAATAAAGTTAAAGAGTATTCCTTTACAATCTCACATCAAATATATCCAGCAAAAGAGACATTTGAGAGATTTAGACTTTAATTTTCTGTGAATTAATAGGAGAAACAATCTGTCGTTTGTTTTTATACCTGTGTGTATACCAGAATAATTTGGGTGGATGTTCAACTTTATATAAGAAGGAAAACTGGACAAACGACACAGATTCTATTGCAGGATAAATACATATTAATGTATTTCAAAAGCCATGAGGTGTAGAAAAACATTATATTTTTGTGCTACTGGTTTCACTTTTGGGGAAATCCCCCCAAAGAGGAGATGGGCGGACTCGAGACCAGAGTTTGAACTAATATGGCACTAAAATAAGAGGCCTTAAAAAAGGCGGTAAAGGCGTACAATGTTTTTGATAAATTTCTCACGAACTGAAGAGCCACTATTTTTATTTTGCTTTTTTTATTACTATTTATGTTTTTTCCTTTAATTTATCCTTTGTATGCATGCACCCCTGGCATGTTGCTGTATGCACATATACTGACAACAATTTAAAATGCTTTTTCCTGAACTATAACCCATAAGAAGTAAGAGTCACTCACCTGCTTCCACTCTCTGCTGTCTGCACCATTGAAATGATCCAGTGTCTGAGGGAACCACAGCTCCTCAAACACAGCTCTCTGGCTGCTTTCCTGCACTTGTCTAAATTTCTTGAATCCTTTATATTCTCCAACAACGCACACGGAAAACAACAAAAACAAGGCTACTTTACACAGAAGCGACCCACAACTCTGAAAAGCCATGTTGATATGAGCAGAAATAGCCAGGGACATGTGATTTTGTTCCAAGTGGTCATATGACAAATTCTTCTGCTGCTTTCAATGACTCGCAAAACATGGGAGAAATGACTTCATGCGCATTTCCGCGTTACACGTTTAATGATATATATATATATATATATAATCTGAAAAAGCATTCTGTCTTTATGAATATCTGCCTTTATTCCTAATTGACCCACTGTGTTTTTCATTTTAGTTTGCCTTGCATTATATTTCTGTATTGTAGTTTTCTTAATACTGAAAACACAATAATTCCCAAAACAAAACATTTCCAAAAGCACTACAACATTTACCATAACAACATTTTGTGTTTTGGGGGAAATTTTTTGTTTCCTGAAATGTTGTTTGTTTTGGGAAATGTTGCAGTGTTTTCTAAAATGTTGCAGTGTTTTCTGAAATGTTGCAGTGTTTTCTGAAATGTTGTAGTGTTTTGAACCTCGGGGCCTAGTCTTGTTTCTGGGCAGCATTAAAGTTTATGGGAATAGTATCAATTAAAATAATTATTATTAAAAAAAAAAAACACTTGCATGACATTCTCACACAGACACACACACACACACACACACACACGCGCGTATAATAATTTTCAAAAGAACATTCTCAAAAAATTTAATCAATTGCATCGATTTTAAATGGTTAAAAATCGATAAACACAAAATTATTTGTATGTGGCACTACCATAACATAAATACGGCTCAAAGTGATGCATAATTAGACATCTTAAATAGCATCATCTGCTGGTTTTGAACTATTTGGAGCGTTAAACAAAACCGAAAATGTTGTATTTTCTAACCGTGAAGGAGTCCCTGGAAGTTCCCATTTTTGTAGGACTTGAAATACCCACAGACAGCCACATCTACCACCACCAGCAGGGGCGCTACAGTGAAATCACAACGCTTTCTCCTCACTGAAGAAGAGGAAGAAGAAGACGCGGCTCTCCTCAGTTCCGTTCGCTAGCTGCAGTTTCAGAAAGCCGCAACTATGGAGGAGGCAAAAAACAAAGAGAATAAGCAGCCCGAAAAGACTGATGAGAAGGACAAGGACAAGGAAAAGGGACAGCAGTCCTCTGGGAAGGATAAGGACAAGAAAGAGGAGCAAGAATTGGTTAGTTGGGGCATTTTGCTCATTCAGATTTGGGCTAACTAACGTTACAGGAGCCAGAGGTGATATTTTGCCTTAGTCACTGCCGCTTTGACAACATGGTTGAGCAGGCCGAAGTCAGCGCTTCTTAAGATTACTGACTGACAGACTTTCAGTAACAAGTACATTATTTTTCACATAAAGCACCCTCCATTTGCTTTGTCATAATTTCGCGGTCATTAAAATTTTACAGATAAACTCGTCCACTTGGCTAGCTTTAGCCTAGCCTTACTCAGCCGGTAAGCTAACGTTAGCTTGCTAGTTGTTATCGCCGCTGTTCGTGCTGTCATGAGTGTTAGCTTTGCTAGCGTATTCAACCAGGCAGTTTTAACATTGGGCAACGTAGTGCATGATACAGCAGCTACTGTAAAGTCAGGTAAACTCTCAAATAATGTTAAAACATTTATTCTGCTTTAACTGTACTCTTACAACGGACTGTTTTGACAGCTTAGCCTGTAGTTTTTTGTCAATGAGCTAGCGCTCACTGTCACTGATCAGATAATTTTGTTTCAGTTAGTTAACTTAATGGATGGGCATGTAAAATTGGTTAACATGTCATCATCAGATGCACTAAAATACACCTTAATAGGTTTTAAGATAGCATATTAAACTAGTCTGTTGAAATTCAAGCGCTTTTGGGAGATAATATTTAATCAGCAAAACAAAGGTAACAGTAGCTCAGATTAATTGGTCAGCAACATAAAAAATAGAAACGGACTTCTACATGTTTACATGCCAAAGTACTTGGCGGACTAGATAAATGCATCACTGTAGAAGATTGGCATCATTTAAGTGTTGGCTAGTGGTAAATCTTCAACCTAACTGGGTATGGCAAATAGCCAATAATGCTTTACATGTACTTACAAGGCCACCAAGTTCATTTTCACCTCGATTTTTACCAGCTGGTTCTCAGTTTTACAGAACATATTAAAAACAACAGCACAAAATACTACACCACTTGGCACAGCAGTAGTCGAATAGTTGGCATTGTGATTTATTGATGCATATTTTCAGTAGGCAGCATAAGCAGTTAAACATTGTCACTGCCATTACTAAATTGTCAGTGAAAAACTGTGGTTATTTCTCAGTTTTATAGACTTGCAGCAATGGAAAATAAGTCCTTGTTCTTCTTTTACATTTATTGATCTTTATGATTACTATTAGATAATTTCAGTCTCTTCTTTCACTACTCCCCAGTCAGAGGAAGACAAGCAGTTACAAGAGGATCTGGAGATGATGGTGGAGAGATTGAGTGTAAGTTTTATTCACTTGTTTTTTTACAACAACTCTTGTGTCCTTACAAAAAAAACTCACATATTCTACTACACATTGACAGGAGAAGAACACAGTGCTGTACCGTCCCGCACTGGAGGAGCTGCGCAGACAAATCCGCTCCTCAACCACCTCCATGACTTCAGTACCCAAGCCCCTCAAATTCCTGCGCCCACACTATGGCAAGCTCAAAGAGATCTATGACGGCATGGCTACTGGAGAGAACAAGGTAATGCTCTTTTTAATAGGATCCCCTCATGACAAAAAGGTCTCATTTCCTTGCGCAAAGGAATTAGAGCTGTAGCAATTGGACACTCAACAGAAAATTATTTGACAACTTCTTTGATAGTAGAATAACTGTTTTAGTAATTCTTCCAAAATTAGACAATTATATGCTTTTTTTGTTACACATGATAATTAACTGAATAGCGCATGAATTTTGCAGTGTTGTTAGAATAAAACATACCATTTGAATATGTCACCTTAGGCTGTTAGAAATTATACGGAGTATATTTAATTATTTTCGGACATTTTACTCACAAAACAATTATTTGAGATATTAAAAGGCAAATTTATTAACAATGAAAAATGCTTGCCCTAAAAGGCATGCACAGAGAAAAAAGTATGGCAATTCTTGCTCCAAATATTTTAAACAAATTTAGAAGGAGTAAAATGGAGTAAAAGCTAAAACTGGCTGCAGTTTTTTCCTGGAATTCCATATCTGCGCATTATTTTCTTGAATTATCAATTTGTATTCTAAAACTATTACAGTTAAAATTAAGCAATACGTGATGCCTTCCTATGCATTTCTTTTGCCCAAAAGTCCAAACCAAAAAGACATTCATTATCAGTATATCATAATATAAGACTGGGGAAAACTCTCACATTTGAGAAGTTGGAACCAACCAGTCTCTGGCATTCTTGGTTAAAAGTTTACCTAAACGAAAACTTTATCAAAATAGGTTCCCATTAATGTCCTGACAAATGACTAGTCGATTCATTGACCAATCACCTCAGCTCTTGCCTTGACTAAAGAACCTCAAGTTCGAACTCAAGATGGTGTTTGTACTTGCAGCGTTTCTGTGCGGATGTGGTGTCAGTGCTGGCTATGACCATGAGCGGTGAGAGGGAGTGTCTGAAGTATCGTCTGCTGGGCTCCCAGGAAGAGCTGGCCTCCTGGGGACACGAATATGTCAGGTAAGCGACGACTCGGCATCATCAGCCAATTCTTGAAATGCTCTTGTGGTTTTATATATAAACTGAGGAAATGCAGAGTTTGTTTGATGATAGTTATCCGTTGTGTGATTTGGTTTGTTGTCAGATCAGTAGAAGAATCTAACTATACAAGAAACATGGGTGCTGTTGATTGTTATCAAAATATTCAACCCAGTTTAAGAGCCATAACCAAAGTTGATGACCATTAGCCTTGAAATATGGACAGAAAAAACAGTATTATGTTCCGGTTTTTCATAAGTAAAATGAAAGAAACATAGCAGAAATTACACTGAGCAATGAGAACTGCAGGACAGAGGCTGGGGATGGGCTTGGGCTCTCTATAGAGTCCGTATTATGTCATGGCAAATTGCATTGTTTGGAAACGGAGACTGGTTCTATTTTCTTGCCACAGCACATATTTTGAATGAAGTATGTGATAAAGGTCATTCTGTGAATAAGGAGATTATGAAGTGAATGTGGCTGATGTTGGAAAGAAAGCTTTCATTCAAAAATAAGACAGATGATGAAAGTTTCCTTTTATTTAAAACAGAACATTTTAATGTCTTTAGGCACCTTCTTCTGTGTCTGCTGTTTGCTTAATACCCTGGTAACAAATTCAGTTCCTCTCTGTCCGCCTGTCCTCCAGGCACCTGGCCGGTGAGGTTGCTAAAGAGTGGCAGGAGGTGGAGGAGAATGACAAAACACAGCAGGAGACACTGCTGAAATTAGTGAAGGAGATTGTGCCCTACAACATGGCCCACAATGCCGAGCATGAGGCGTGCGACCTGCTGATGGAGATCGAACGCCTGGACATGCTGGAGGACTACATCGATGAAAATGCCTATGGCAAAGTCTGCCTTTACCTTACCAGGTATGTTAATGTTTTACACTCTGCTTAGAGGAAATAAACCATATTTTGAGCACACTGTAGATATTTTAAATTGCGACTTGCTGACTTTCACAATATGCCCATCTCATCGTCTTTCTCTCTTCATCACTCTAGCTGTGTGAGTTATGTTCCTGAGCCAGAGAACTCAGCGTTGTTGAGATGCGCCCTGAACATTTTTAGGAAGTTCAACCGTTACCCAGAGGCCCTGCGCCTGGCTCTGATGCTCAACGACGTGGAGCTTGTAGAAAACATCTTCACATCCTGCAAAGACATGTAAGCATCATAAATATATTAGTTTTGAAGCTCACAAGGTGGTCTTGGTAATAAAAAATTATCAAAATATCAGAATCAGAAATACGTTATTGATCCTGGGGTTGGGGGGTTGTGGTTCATTATAGTCGGTCTGATGCCAGCATAGAGAAGCATAGCAAGTGGAAATAAGTACCAGCACAAGTATGAAAAAATATAAATAGAAAAAATATAAATGCAAATACATTAGTAGTAACAATTATCACTAGTATGTCATATTTAGAAATAAAGTATGTATAACATAATACACTGAGTTTGTATGTAGTATGTATAAGTAGATGTGTAAAGTAAATGTAAAGAAATACAGAAATAGACAATTAGCAGTAATTAGTGACTATTTAAATCATGATATGGATTATGTGCTGAGCGTGTAAAATATAAAACTGTGCCTTATGTCAGGATGGAAGTTCATAATATAAAAATATGTGTGCTGGGCTACAGTGAACAACATGGCCTACTGAGCCGTAGTGGGTGGTGTATCAAAAACAAACTCTCTTTTGCCTTGCAGAGTTATCCAGAAGCAGATGGCCTTCATGCTGGGTCGCCATGGCATGTTCCTGGAGCTCAATGAGGACGTAGAGGACTACGAGGACTTGACAGAGATCATGTCCAACGTGCAGCTTAACAGCAACTTCCTGGCCCTGGCCAGAGAGGTAAGAGTGAGGATAAGAAAAATAAAATAAATGTATTAATACAGAGGAAAATAGGACGCTGTAGACAAAACCCTTTAATTAATTATTTAGTTAGTTTGTGCTAAAGTGGTCAATAGGGATGTACTGATGCAACTTTTGTTGCCTGGATACTGATTCTGTTACCTCACAAAGGGCACTAGCTGATCCCGAGTACTGACCGGATACTAGTGCTTTTTCCCCCAAATTTAAAATCTGTATTCCTCACTGTGGGGAACTCTTGAATCTTTTTTTATAACTGTTGTCAAAATAAAGTTTTCATTTCAATATTAACACTGATTAATCATGTTCTGTGGTGTGCCTTGACCCGATGCCTCACTGATGGCCACAGTGACTTTGTAACATTAGTTTTCCTACCATCGGAGTACTTCAACCCTAAAATATCACCTCAAAGCATTTAGCAGGGACTCTGGGCAGGTCGTACAGCCTCTGATGCTAGCACTAGCAGCCAAACTTCTCTGCCACCGTTTCAAAATAAAAGTCATATGACATTGTCTCTGTTGACAGAATCCCATCAGTTGTTGACACAAGGCATTTTATTTCGAAATACTTGCAGGACCGTGTTGTTGACAGTGCAGGAGCTGCACGGCTTCATAAATGAGTGGAATTTTGGCTTAAAAAAGTGAGATGAATTTTCACTTTTTAGGTAAAAATGTATGTATGCAATTAATGAAGATTAATTAATCACAGAGCAAACTATACTTAATGTGGAAAAGTTATCATCAGTGATACCAGATTATATCAATGAGATTGGTTTCTGCGCCAGTTTGGTGTAATACTGAATAATTGCCCATAGAAGGAGATGGAGGAATATAACTTCAGCTCAACATTACTGTTATGATGACCTGACACATTTCACCTTTATTAATGACGCACTCATCTTGTCCTCCCCAGTTGGATATTATGGAACCCAAAGTCCCAGATGACATCTACAAAACACACCTGGAAAACAACAGTGAGTCCATATCTGCAGGTTGTGTGTGTATTGGATGGTGACAAAGACATAGCTCAGTCTAAATCAGGGCTCCTGCAGATCCTTAAAAAATCTTAAAAGGTATTGAATGAATTTATCTAAAAATAAGGCCTTATTGGTATTAAATTGATTTAAATTATTCTTTCAAAGGGAAGTAGGATTTTTTAAAATGTTTTTTTTCTGACGTTGCACTGTAAAATCTCAAAATAATTAATAATAATTTTTATTAAAAAACAATATATTATTATTATAATTATTTGTTAAATAATTTAATAAATTCATTTTCTTAATATAATAATATGTTCATTGTCTTCCATGTGTTCCACTTCCAAAACATTTTTTTCACCTCCAACATTTGATAGATAAGTTTTTCACTGCACCAGAAATTTATGTTTTATGTTACAATAAACAATTGTCCATATAAAAATGTCTTTCCTCAGTTTTGGTTATTCGAAAATTGGTCTCACTTATTTCTGATTGGAATTTAAAAAGTTTTAAAAGCTGCAGGAACCCTGTAAATCAATCTAGATCAGGACATTTTTAATGTTAAATACAGATTGCTGCTGTGTTTAGTGATTTACTGGCCACTGCAAAAAGTGAACTGAAAATAATTTTTGTTTATTGATTATTCATTCGTTGTTGTTTGGCTTTGGCATAATTTATGTTTTATGTGACAGGGTTTGGAGGCAGTGGCTCCCAGGTGGACTCCGCTCGTATGAACTTGGCCTCTTCCTTTGTGAATGGCTTTGTCAACGCAGCCTTCGGACAGGACAAGCTGCTCACAGACGACGGCAACAAATGGTTGTACAAGAACAAGGACCACGGTAAAAGAAAACACACAAATACAGGAGTAGATACGCAAAAAACACTAACAATGGAAATAAGTAACACGTGCAAACTCAATGAAAAATGACCAGTGCAAGTCAATGTGCAGTATGCATGTAGTTGTATTGCCCAACAGGCCCTTTAGCCATATTACACACTGGCTTTTACCTAGCTGATATATTGACCTCCATATGTTCGTGATGATTTCTATTATTTGTAATTGTAATTGTTGCATTTCAATGTGTGTGATTTGGTTGTTCAGCGACTAAAGATGATCTTAATGTCCTCAGGTATGTTGAGCGCTGCAGCCTCCCTGGGTATGATCCTGCTGTGGGATGTGGATGGTGGTCTGACTCAGATTGACAAATATCTCTATTCCTCTGAGGACTACATCAAGGTAAACACTGGAAACCTGTCGGTAATACAGTTCATATTACTTTCAGATAGGATATATTGAATATATATTCAAGGTATCACGGCTTGTTCCGCGTGCAATAAAATGAAAATCGCGAACATCAAGTATAAATTGTCACATTGTTTTTATAATCCACCGGTGTTTTAATTCTCTCACTCTCTTCTATGGCTCACACAAAAAAGCAGGGCGTTTGCAGAGCTCCTCAGCGTGACTATTTAGTAACATTTTGCGACCATGAAGTACGACTTTGATTTGCAAATACTATTAATATCTGAACTGGAGAGCTGTTAGTTTGTTTCCAGCTTACAGTGAATTATCATCACATTTAACAGCCCTGTGGTTACAGTCTAACTCTTTATTCATCTCGACAACTTTAACTCTTTGCATTGCATTTTGTTATTGTTTTATAAAACACATTAGCTTAAGCAGTTGTAGTAACTAAATAGCAAGCCTGTCAGGATTCCCTCCTTACTGAGTTTTAAAGTTGACTTTCTGAACATCCATTACCTACTATTATTAAAACGTCATTACCCAGGAGGAAAAACTGTGAAAAGCAAGCATTTACAGTGTCTTGTCTGTTTTTCTTATACCTGCGTTACATCTTTCTCTGTGCAGTCTGGTGCCCTCCTCGCCTGTGGCATTGTCAACTCAGGCGTGAGGAACGAATGTGACCCGGCCCTCGCCCTGCTGTCTGACTATGTCCTCCACAACAGCAATGTCATGAGGATAGGAGCCATCTTTGGGTGAGGACGATATTTATATGTAGAAATTAAAGAAAAATAAAGTCTTAAGACTAGATTATGCTCCAGTGAATATTTAAAATAATTACTTCCAAAGTAACGTTTTGAGCCACATGCTCTTTCTCAGGCTTGTAGAAATTAAGCATTAGCGCATTTTGTGCAAGGATTTTTAATCCAGTTGTTTTGGATAAAGTGCTGTATATGGCTTGCTGAGTTCTCTCTGCTTATCTGTACTTATCTCTTTGTGTTTAGTCTTGTGCTGCTGTTAAAATATGAATATCTCCCCTGGGATCAGTGTTATCTTATGATGACACATCATGGCTGTGAGTCTTGACTCTTGTCTTCTTGGTTTCAGACTGGGCCTGGCCTACGCTGGCTCCAACAGAGAAGACGTCCTTTCTCTGCTTCTTCCTGTCATGGGAGACTCCAAATCCAGCATGGAGGTATGGATGTGTGATTTGTGTTAAGGGCTCTTCTCACTCCACAAGTTTACCAGTTGAACAACATTAAAGTGTGTGTTTTTTATCTCCAGGTTGTTGGGGTGACGGCGCTGGCATGTGGTATGATCGCAGTTGGGTCTTGTAACGGTGATGTAACTTCCACCATCGTCCAGACCATCATGGAGAAGAGTGAACAGGAGCTGAAAGACACATACGCCCGCTGGTTGCCTTTAGGCCTGGGACTCAACCACCTGGGTAAGCATGGGCAGCTACAGGCCTCAAAATTACTGTCTACTAATAAAACAAGACAAGTTTAAAACTAGGGATCGACAGATATTGATTTTTCAGGTGTGATACTGATTATTAGTAGTTAATGACACTGAAAACCAATATTTGGAACCAATTCGCATTTACAATAAAAATGAAAATCTTTCTGTCAATATATAGAATTTGAAATACAACAAACTCCAATACAAAACTTTGTTTAAATCAAAACTAAGATCATTTACAACAAGTTCCCAGAAACTTTTTAATAAAGTCAAGTAAAAGAAAGAATAAATAAAAATAGCTCCCTGAGGTTTTAAAGTAAAAGTTTCTCCTATGCTGACACTTTCTTTGCACTTTTTAAATTAAGTAATTTTATCTGCGATCATTAAAGTAAAACGCCGACAATAATCTGTCGACCCCTATTTAAAACAGTCTTTAACAGAGAGTCGAAGTGGCAAAATCAAAGAAAACAAAACTAAGTAATACATGATGTGTAAAATCTAAACCTCCGCATCTTTTGAAAAGGACAATTCTATTATCGCTGTCTTTTCCTTTCACTTTGTAATGTTGCTGCTGTAACAACTCTCCATGTGTCATTTTAATGTCCATAGGTAAAGGAGAGGCGATTGAGACGACCCTCGCAGCTCTCCAGGTTGTACCTGAACCTTTCCGCAGCTTTGCCAACACACTAGTGGATATCTGTGCATATGCAGGTCAGTTCAGTTTCAAGTTATTTTCTCGTTTGCACACATGCAGAAACCCATTTCTCAGTCTCTACATTTATGCATAAATCAAAGTGCACATTACCCAACTCTCACAGTGATCAGATGGCTGTACTGTTCACATTACACAACTTATTGTCTTGTAGCAGGAAGTCTTGAAGTCTTGTACTCGTTGTACTTTTCACATTGAGTCATTGACCGACGACATGGGGTCACATAAGATCTACAAGAAGAGTATGTCATGTGATGTACAGGTCAAATCACAACTCTGGGTTTGGGAGGCGGGGGGGTACTTACCAGGAAATATCAAAGTAAACAATAAAAGACGAAGTAGTGTCCTGAGTCTAGTTTCTAGTTCTAGTCTCTTCTCCTCTCTCTAGCCCCCTTTACACTGCCTGATCAAGGCAGGAATTTCACGCTGTTATTCTGCTTTGCTGTCCTTTATAAAAAAAATTTGCCGAATTTGTTCTCACCTTTAAGCCACAAGTGGAGGTAGTAACAGCGCAGAATCAATGTCTGTGTAAAATGCACAGCCAGCAGGACAGGAGCAAGTATGGGGCAGCTATGACCTCTTGAAGACTTGTGTGCAACCTAGTGCTGGGAGATTTAAATAGCACCAAGCAGAAGTTAGAAGCTAAGTCAAAGAAGAACAGCAACCAAGAATGATGGCAAATTTGGGATAAAGTGAGGTCTAGATGCTCATTAACCTCCACGCAGAGGATGAGATCAACCGCCATTTGAAGGGGGCGCGATTCTTATTACCATTTAATGCCATCAGTATCTGCCCCTGATCTGGGTCTTTAGTTTGGGAGCTTAAAAAACTGTTGACGAGCAAAAGATCTGAGTTAAAGTCATGTAATGTAAACTGGTCATGAGCCAACCATATGCAGATCTACTCACTGTGCAATGTTTACTGATTTTACCATAATTAATAATTTTATATACTAATTTTCCTTTTCCTCAGGTTCTGGAAATGTGCTGAAGGTGCAGCAGCTTCTCCACATCTGCAGCGAGCACTATGAAGCCAAGGAGAAGGAAAAAGAGGAGGACAAGGACAAGAAGGATAAGAAGGACAAAGACAAGAAGGAGACTGCTGCTGACATGGGCTCCCACCAGGTAAGGATGAACCTATTACCATGATTATCCTCAAACATTAATTACTTGTAAATATCTCTCTGTTTTCAGTTATATTATTACTGGGGGGGAAATAAGAACAAATGTTTTTATTTCTGTTTTCCTCTCAGGGCGTAGCTGTTCTTGGTATTGCCCTCATTGCCATGGGAGAGGAGATCGGTTCTGAAATGGCACTGCGAACATTTGGACATCTGGTCAGTAGCACTATTCGCTGTCAGTTTTTTATTCTTTTTTTTCCTTTTATCTTACTGAATACGTTATTGTTGCCATGTCTCGCCACCTCTCATGTCTTATTCTTTTGATCTTTCTGTCCCCCGAGTCTGTTCAAAAGATACCTTTTTGTGTGGCTGTCTTGACTGAACCGTACTTTTATATTTTCAGACCATCCATCCTTTTTTTCTTTCTCCGTTCTTTTGATCCACATTACATCATCTGCACTTTTGATCCTGGTCCATGTATTTTCTCTTTTTTTCTGTATTCTTTCTGTCATGTGTTACTCTGTTCTTACTCATCCAGATGTTCTTAATTTATCAGATTAACATCATCACATAAAGGGTGATGTGTCAATGATGTATACTGGGGTGTGACAGCATAAGTAGGCAGTTAAAACAATTAGAGCCAAATGTTTGTTCCTCTCTTGGGCTTTGCATTGTAGCGCTGCATTTACACGTTCTGAAACTCTTTTTTTTCTTCTGTATTCGCATCACCAGCTGCGTTATGGTGAGCCCACCCTGAGGCGAGCCGTGCCTTTAGCCCTGGCACTCATTTCTGTGTCCAACCCTCGTCTGAACATCTTGGACACCCTCAGCAAGTTTTCCCACGACGCTGACCCCGAGGTGTCACACAATTCCATCTTTGCCATGGGCATGGTGGGCAGCGGTAAGTCGAATTATGGCCACTACGTACAATAATGTTTAGAGTTTTAACAGTTGCGACATTAAGGATAAATAGCCAAAGTAATAGTCTCGGTAGCAGTAGTAATATCCAAACTTGCATAGGTTAGCTTTATTTTTTTGCAACAAATCTAATAAATATGAGTTTATTTTATGAGTTATCCATTTTAGTTTCTGAGAGATAACCACTTGCTCATTACACTGTATTTAGCCTTTTGGCAGATGGGATTTCTGCTTTCTCCTAAAATAATAATTTAAAAAAATAATATATATATATATATAAAAAACAGAAGTCCATGTGCTCAAAGTCTAAATAAAGTATGATCAGAAAAACTCCAGCCAGCTGCCAGATGGTTTGACCAATTTAGATTTTTTTTCCCTGATTTGTACATAGGCAAGCCCAGAGAACAGTTTCTTTTTTTAAAAGAAATATTGAATATTGAATATTGAATCGTTGAAGGTGTGTTGTCATTTTAAGCAATGCACAGTGCAGCCTCCTCTCAGAGGGCTTCTGGTGTTAACTGCATCAACATATTTAACAGTCTTTTCATTTTTTCCACTTCCTCAGGCACAAATAACGCCCGTCTGGCCGCCATGCTGAGGCAGCTGGCACAGTATCACGCCAAAGACCCTAACAATCTCTTCATGGTCCGACTGGCTCAGGTGGGTGGCAACACAAAAGGCACTCTGTACCAGGCAAAAGTGAACTTTCAGGAAGTGTTGTTTGTACGAGTCACTATTGACTGTTGCTATTTGTGCCTCCGCAGGGTCTGACTCACCTGGGCAAAGGCACACTGACACTCTGTCCCTACCATAGCGACAGGCAGCTGATGAGTCAGGTCGCAGTCGCTGGACTGCTCACCGTGCTCGTTTCCTTCCTCGACGTCAAGAACAGTTAGTTTATTCTCCTCTGTCTCAACTCTCTGCTTCCACACACTTGACATCGACTATTTCTGTCTTGTAAATTGAAGGTTGCATATCAGTGATTCCCCTGTGGTAATATTCCCCCTGCTGTTTATTGTGTGCATTACAGTAATCCTGGGAAAGTCTCACTACATTCTCTACGGCCTGGTAGCAGCCATGCAGCCACGTATGCTGGTCACCTTCGATGAGGAGCTACGACCACTGCCTGTGTCCGTCAGAGTTGGACAGGTGAGGTCTAGGAAAATTTTCATTAGTAGAAGTAATCTGAATAACAGCATTTCTACAATTACTGTAATCCTGTCAAACTTCATTGACTCTCAGTTCGTCATTTTGGGGAAATGTGCTTATTTGCTTTCTTGCTGAGAAAGAGATAAGAAGATCGATCTCTAGTCAAAGAATCATCAGTCTTTTCATCAAATTCCCCCCAGGATACTCTTAAGTGAGGATGCTGAAGTGTAGACCAACATTCAACACTTTCAGGTTACAGATTCAGCCAAAATAAATGTGTATTTTGTAGAGCTGTTGGCGTTGACACGTTAATTGGATGTGATTAAGGTCAGAACATAACAACCTTTTTTGTAAATTGCATGCTGCTATTTTGTCCCTTCAACGCCCCGTAGTCAAGCTGCAGCAGTGATGGGAAATAACATCTCCACTGCTCTTTTGAATGGCTTATTTCACTTTTAAAAAACTCCCAGTAGACTCAGTCGTCAAGTCAAAAGTAATATGCACCTTGTGTCAAACGGAATTAAAATATCACCGAAGTACTTTGAATTTGAGCTCTTAATCTACGAGCTGAGCACAGATGCAGCTAGTCAGACTTAAGTATGCAGACAACTGCATAGCCAAAGATGGAAAAGCACTGTCTTGGTGTGTACGAATCACCACAGACTTCTGGATAAGGGGTCAACCAATGTTGTTTTTTTGACCCCTAGATTAAACACAGTTTTAAAAAAATTATCATTTGACAGCCCTACTATTAAAATATGACAGGAGAGTTACAGAATTTTGTCAGAAAACCAAAATCCAAGTATTCTGGTCTGAAGGAGAGATGTCTTTTTAACGCGGGTTTGTATGATTTGTCTACAGGCTGTGGATGTCGTGGGTCAGGCAGGCAAGCCGAAGGCCATCACAGGTTTCCAGACCCACACCACGCCGGTGCTGCTGGCTCACGGAGAGAGGGCTGAGCTGGCCACAGAGGAGTATCTCCCTGTCACCCCCATCCTGGAGGGCTTTGTTATCCTCCGCAAAAACCCCAACTATGAAACCTAGACTGTCCACCCCAAAAAAAAAATCATTCTCAATGGCCTCTCCCTCTGTTTCTAAGGGTAGCCCTCCATGGCTCTTGGCAGTTGTTATATTTAGTTGTTTACTGCATGGCTGAAAAGAGCAAGGCAGGCCTACCCTTCTTCCTCGCTGTGTCTTCTCACTGTTGTCTGTGGCCCAGCTCCAGCACGAATAAAAAATGGATGACTGGGGTCTGGTTAATTGGACTGGGATGACACAGGGAGGGTTATACTGGGACCTCATCCACTCTACATAGATGGTTTCCTCATTGCCCTAATTTTGATCCATCTCTCCCGCGTGTACTGAACCAGCTGTTTGGCTGACCCGAGGCCAATTCAAAAGTGGGAACTGTTCACCAGCGTCCTGTATACGTCATCGGTGAATGAAAACAGCTGCTCAGTCTACATCAGTTGCGCTTCAGATGTTTTTCGTTTCCCACACACCTTACTTTCTCAGTCATCTTTTGTAATTAGAGCATATAAAAGTATGTATTCGTCATCACATTTTGCTTCTGTTTTTATTTTATTTTTTTTGGTTTTTGTTACAGTACTGTAAAAGGTTGAATCAAAAATAAAACTCAGACCCAAGTGGTTGAAATGTGACGGCTGTGTTTAAAGTGTGCCATGTCTTGCTTCTTATGTTTTAATCAAACACACAAGTGCTATCACTGAAATTAAGCAGGCTGCAGGTTCTCCACAAGGAGGAGCTGTTTATCAGTGCCACCGAGGGGAGAGAAAAGCCCCAGGTACTCCACACCTACACAAATTCTGTACATGGACATATGAACAGAATTTCAGATTTATTAAAATGTCACTTATAAGGAACAAAAGTAATAGCTGTAACATATTTGTTTATTCTGTGGTTCTGAGATTACTGCTACATAACTTAAGTTTAAACTGTTAGAGATATAGAGATGTAAAACTAACAACTAACTTCAAGTTGGTATTATATACTCGAACAGAACTGCGATTAGGCTATATGTCTTCTTTTCTCTCCTAAATCTTTATGACGCAGGAATAAGACGTATGCCCTCTAAACCCCTCTTATTGGCCTGCATTATTATTTATTTTACTGTATTTAAAATGTAAATTTGCATTGAGTTATGCAATATAATGTGCAGGCTTGTCCCATAAACAATGGCTGAGATGTATTTTTGCACTAGCCAAGATTTAGTCCATAATATGAATAAAACTAACAACTAACTTTCTAGACCTTTAACACGCAGGTGTAACACGTATGGCCTCTAAAACCGCAAGTGCTGGCCATCGCTATTATTATTAATATTAATATTATTATCAGCATTAGTAGTATGATTGATTTTGCTGTAAGTTATATAGAATAATGTACAAGTTTTTCCCTTGAACAATGTCTGAGAAGTATTTTTGCTCTTTCCGAGATTTATTCCATAAAAATATTCTAAATAAATGTTTTAAACTGCTATATGCAGAGCAATTATTTCACCTATAGGATTGTAACCTATTTATAACCTAATCATAATGTAACAATAGTCATTTTACACTTTGGAATAATTAACCCTTTGAAACCTTGATCGATAATAGTTTTCTTGTGCTGCATTTAGGCACCTCCCAGCTGTTTGAGCCTTTGAAACCTGAGCAAATTGATTTTGAAACATGGGGGAAATGACAGACTAACTCGACAAGAAATGTCCCATAAATAGCAAGATATTAGTAAAATTTGACAAAAAGTACCTAAAAAATAGTTTTAAAGAAGAGGGATTGTTAGGGAAATATGCCCTGAAAACTGTCTATAATTATAATAATTTTATATTTAAAACTATGCTACTGAAAAATATATATAATAAAATATATATTGTTTTTCATTGTCAGCACTTTTAAAGGTTATTTTCTTGTTCCCTTTCCCGCTTTTTTATTTCTCATTTTTATTTTTTTCGTACTTTTTTTTTCTTTGAATAATTCTTTACTAATTTTTGGGCCATGTGTTGTTAAGTTGCTCATTGCCTTCTCCCCATGCTTTTGAAAGAAATTAAATCTATTTGTTCAATAAAGAATAGTTAATTTAAATGATATTTAACATTCCTTATTTTTATCTACATCAAAATAGTAAATTATTTTTTATTTTGAAAGCAAAGTTCAAATGTACTGGTTGACATTTAACATAAAAACGTCACAAGTTGCGTTTTTTTAATTAAATTTTTTATAACCACATAACCACAAAACACATGAAACATACAGCCGAGAACGTGATTACTCGGAGTTTCACGTGATGGGATTTTGCCGGAATTACCTAGCTACCGGCTTCCGGGAAGATTTTCCGTCCGTCCGGCTCTGCGGACTCAAGGAGAGAAAGGTAAAGCCACAGTCCCGGGCTAAATTGTTTATTAAAATGCTCAAATTTTCACGCAAGTGTCACGTCGCGGTTTTATAGAGACTCTGCAAGGGCGTTAAAATCTACAGTTTGCATTTTAGCGTGAACACACACCTGGGTATGGTGACTTTTCTCCAGTGCTTTCTGCTGACTGGTGTTCCTGCTGTGTTTTCAGGGATTAGCTAGCTAGCTGCTTGCTAGCATCCCATGCTAATGCGACGTGGGAGTTCTTTCTTCACTTTAGCCAGTCCAGCTAGCAAGCTAACACAACGACAGAGAGCTAAAAATGAGCCCTTACTCGTGTGGAGTTTGGCAACATGTTATCTTGTGTGTATTGTATTATTTTTGTACGGGCGACAAATAGACTGTCGCGTCGCGGTGTTGTTGTTTTCGCCGGTTAACGTAATTTATGGTGCTAGCTAGCCGACCCGTTGCTAGCTTAGCGAGACAGCAGGCTATATAGGTAGCAGTAGGATAAATCACTCTAGTTGTGTCGTTGTTGTGCTCTGGTGCCAGCTTCCTAAGCTGAAAGCGATGGAGTTTGTATTTTTATATTTATCAGCCTGGCTGTACACGAAGAGATGCCTGTTGTGACAGTTGTGATTGTAAATATCATGCATACTGATAACTTGATACCTGAAACCATGTGATGGCGATGTGACGCTGGTGCCAGCATCTGAAACCATATATGTTAAGTATTAATTGTGGTTATAATGTCTGGTTGTGAACAGTCCGCTTGCTTCAACGCAGCAAGGTGTTCTTGTTCACGAGCAAACATCACGTTGCTCCTCTAGTTTTAGCAACACGGACAATAAAACATATGTGACAGGTTTAAAATATTGACGTCTGACATGCGTAAAGGAATTTTAGGGCACAGTCGGTGGAGGGTAAATAGGGCTGGAGACTGATTTGACAGAACAAGACACTTGTTTTGAAGGCTCTGACACCTTCATCAAGGCCTTGCTGGGATGGTTGACAGGTCGCACTGCCTTCAAGTTACACGAGACCTTGTTAGCTAAATGTGAGATTTTCCACCAGCATCCCCAGTAATACATCAGTGTAAACGATTGCGTTCCCAGTGGCGATGTTGCTGTCAAACTGGTCGATATGTTTGCTTGCGAAATGAAACGGGGGTGTCTGAGTCATAGTGGCTTGTTACAGTAACGTTACTCATTGTCACGACAGCATCGGTGTTGTGTACAAAGCCGGTTAAAGCTTTCGAGCACAGTCGCAAGATGCATATTGAGTTATTGATACGAATATGTGAGCTAATAACCGGTAGCTTCCTCCTTAGCTTGACAGTTATTTAGGTAAGTATCCTCATTCATTGCTTGGACCGCTATCACATCTGTTTTCACTGTTCCTAAATCGTCACTTGTATAACGTGGTGTAGTTTGTGCTTTTTTATGTGGTTGTCATAGCCGATAGCGGCTGAGGTGTGGCTGGCATGAAGCCGGCAGCTGGTGAGCATCGCGCCAATAGCAGGATAAACCACGTGGTAAATCCAGATTGGGCCTAGGAAAGTTAGCAACACGGCTAACAGCACAACACACAGCATCACGTCTTCGCAACAATATTTGTAGCTGTTTTGGCATCATCGAGCGTCTGTTAGGCGCGTGTTTGTTAACACACGATGCCATGCAAATAACTGTCTTCGTCGCGCGGTGTGTGTGTGTGAGTAGACAGGCAGACACGCCCCTGTGTCATATCAAAACTGTCCCACAGTTTTAGCAAACGAAATACCGGCGTTTTACCAGTGTATTGTAAGCCTGATGTGAGCGTCGCAGTTGTCTTCTGACACTGACAGGTTGTCAGATTGTTATTTCAGAGAGCGACATCGCTTTTGTGTTCATGTTTAAGCCCGATCACTTCACACTGTTTGCTGCAGCAGGCATGAGGCTGATGTTGAGGATTGCAGACATGTGACCTTTGAGAATGTGCGTCCAAAATGGATGCAGTTTCCTATGCAATGGTCACCAGGTGTTTATCCCATATCTTTGTCTATATCTACAATCATCTTTGTTTACAATTCCTAAGCCCAGAGGAATGTTATGCAGTGATCTCAGGCGTGCTTTAGTTGATGTGAATACATGAAATTAATAGCAGAAGTGTAATCACATGCATGATGTGCCAGAGCCAGGCAGTCACAGTTTGCCTGACATAAGGACAATACAGATCTTCCTGTCGTGAAACATGTTAGCTTGGAGTCTGGGTATGTGTGGGTTTTGGCACAATGTTAGTTAACCAGAGGAAGGGGGGGTGGGCTGTGCAGAACTAGCTGTGCTGGTGTGATGCTGTGTCACTGGAGCTAAACTTTAACTATCTGCACACCCCTCTCATCTTAAAATGTCTGACTGAAGCCACTTTTCCTGTTAAGTCATTGTCACTGACACATAATAGTTGGAAATGTGATCAAAGGTATTTTGTCTTAATCATTGTCAGTGGCAGAGCGATGTCATAAAGACTGTTTATTCTGTTAAATTGTTGAGTACAATTAAGGGGGCATGAATAACCCGTTAATGCAGAATATAGTGTTTACATGAGCACAGAGATACTGGGTAATTCATACTCTCTGTACATAGTTCAGTTTCTTTCAGAGTACTCCAGCTAGCAAATTTGTATTTCTCATAAATATGGTGTTTACATGCTCAAAAAACATAAACAGTATACTCCAAAATTCCCATCGTAAACGGGTTATTCATGTCCATGTAAACACACTCTGTGTCGTTTGTTTTATGTTTATTTAAGTTGCTATATCTTTATGTCAGAGGAGCATTACACCAATTTTACTTATGAAGATAACTTTTGATGAGGAGTACTAGTCATGGGAAAACAGTGTAACGGTGTCATCTGTGGCTCTGAAGGGAGCTCTTTGAAGTCTATCTTGGATTGGGCTTGAGACTTCAAATTTACAACAACAAGCTTGTGTTACAAACTGGGTGTGTGGCGTTTTAAAGATGTGGCATTTACCAGACAGAGATTGTTAACTGTAGTTGGTGTTTTTGGAGCTTAACCCAGACAGAGGACTAAAATTCAGGATATCTCGGGCCCACTGCTTTGATTTTGACTATTTTATTTCCATTGTAAGTCCCTCAACTTTGTGCAAGTGCAACATTCAATCAGAATACCAGCTTGACGAAGTAGCATGGTACTACAGAAACCTTACTGCTCATGTAGATAGCTTTCCTCTTGATGGCTAGGTCAGTGAATTTGAATGTAGGCCTAATTTGTCCAAAATCTGTTATTTTGTCTATAAAGGGTGGACCAAAAACACCACTCTGTTTTACATAACAGGCATTTTGCTTCCCTTTTTCTGGTTCAAAGGCTAAATTTAAGCTATAGTTATCCACAGTTAAAGTGATCCAGATGAGTTAAGTGAAGCCTGCCACCACTGAAGCTTTCTATGTTACTACCACAGCCAAGACAGTGGCTCTGTGGCAGGTACAGACTGTCATCACAGCCTGCAGGCCAGTGTATAACAGAGAAATTACTGAAAGCATAAGTAAAGGGCAATAGGCTTTAAGCAGAAGCAGAGGAATCAGTTTGTGCATTATAAGAAGTACCATGTATAATGTGTATCCAGGCATTTGCAAAGTATCTTTAAATCTGCAGCACACCAAAAACTCATAAAGCACAGACTTGTATTTTTTTCAGTGACTTCATCATGCTTTAAAGTTTGCTCAGTTCTAAGTGTAGATTGTATTGGGAAAAGTCCATTTGCAGGAAGCAGTTTTTTGATGCAGTGAGTCTAGACCATGGTGTGTGTGCAGACAGTGGTAAACTCAGTGACTACACCCTCCTTCGGTGACATGACAGCCAACTTCTTTAACAAACTATGTTCTCCCCCTCTCCTCCTCAGCGGGTCATGGGAGTCCATGCAAAAGATTATGCAACAGTTGAAGGAGCATGTTTCACTAGCAGTGGTGCTCCTGGCTGGATCTCCACACTGCTGCGTGTCAGACCAGCTCAAATGACTGGACTGTGTGTGATTAGGGGGGTGGGGGCGCCTTGCGTTTTTACTGCAAAACTTCCTTGAAACACAGATTCCTGCAAAAAATGAGAGCCTCCAGGGCACCCCTCCTGGCTAGTTTTGTATTGCTGCAGACTGTTCCTGCACTTGTTCTGATAAATCATTTTCATAAGTTCTGCAGAGTAATCAGTGTGGTGACAGTGTGTGTCACAGGCCCAGTCGGTGTTTAAGAAGCCGGCCACGTCTCACTACTTACGGGAAAAGCATTCCCCTGGAAACAAATAGGTTTTTATCAATGTGTCCCCCAGTGAGAGGAGTGAAGCCCGTGAGGCAGTGTGGGTTGTTAGTCTGAGACCCTCTTTTAGCTTTGAGATTGTTTACTCAGCATTTCATCTCCCAGCTAGCCCTGCTCAGTCTGACAATCTCTCTGTCTGTGGACAAGCATTTGAACTGCTGCCTGTCACCTCTGTAAAGTCTTTCCTAACCCTAACTTATATTGCTACCAAGCTCCAAGCCTCCAGTATTCTGAGGATGAGCCTACCATCAAAGTCTGTCAGACAGTGTCTCTCTTATCCAGGGATTTTACCTGGCTCTATGGAAAAGAAACCCTCACTCAGTTCAAATCCATTATCTTTTCATGTTCTTTTTGTGTGTGTTGCCATAGTCATGGTAGCAGTGCTGGTGATTACAACCATTTCTACAGCGTGATTTCCTCTTCTTTGGAAAAAAAAGAAAAAGAAAAAAACACCCTGATTCATCATGACTCAGGCTTTTTACACTGCTGCTTCTCTGTGTGTGTGTGTGTCTGTGTGTGTGTGTGAGAGAGAGAGAGAGAGAGTGAGTGAGTGTATATCAGGGAGAGGGGGTGTATGTGTGTCTGTCAGTGACGGAGATAATGTAGGCTTCGACTATAAATACCAAATGTGTCACTAGTACAAGGGCCATATAACCTGAGAACAATTACACTGGAATCATGAAATGACCCTTGAGTCAGTGGAGCGTCAGTATTGCGTACAAAAACTGTCTATCTATTTCCTTCTATTCTGACAAACACGAGAGTTGGGTTCTAAATAGATCTGAGGCACTGGGTTTGTTCCATATAGCCTATAGTGACCTAATTAAACTCATCGTGAATCGTGCGGCCACGCCCCTCATTATACATAGTTTCACTATTATAACCTTGTAACAGTACAAATGTGAACAATTCTAAAAATAGTGTTGGTGTTTGAATATTGGTTTTTCAGGGTCGATATTGATTATTATTAGTTAAAGAGACCGATAACCTATATTTAGAACGGATATATTTAGAATTTCAAACTCTTTGTTGAAATGCCTAGTCACGTCACACACTGCAAGTTCCCAGCAACTATATATTAGTTAAGTGAAAATTTAAATAAAAAATCAATGAAATAAAATAAAATACCTCCCTGAGGTTTTACCAAGTAAAAGTTCCTCCCATGCTGTTACTTTCTGTGCACTTTTAAATTAATTAATTGTATCGACAATCATTAAAATAAAATGCCGATACAGATAATTGACAAAATGCCAAATGTTGGCCCCAATAATTTGCCAAGCTGATAATCTGTCGACCACTTGTATGAATGTATCCATTTTATGGAACTGACATGTAGTTTCAGCCTGATGTTACATGTTGAAGAATGATTTATCTGTTTCACTACACAAATAAAAGATCACTGGTATCAGATCTATATTAATACAATACCAGTACCCTAAATTTATGCAAAAAATTATGCATCCTACTGAAAAATGAAACTTTGGGGAGCCTACAAGAATAATAAAAATTGCTTTTTCAATCCACTAGATACATTTTGCTGCAATAAAAATGATTGAAGTGAGAAACATTATCTTTAAAGCTTTGTCTCATTAAATGTTGGCAATTTTTAACTTTTTGGATGTAATTAACAGCTGGAAAAAGGTACTAAATCCCAGTGTATGTTATTGCGATACTCAGCATATCGTAAAATGTTTATAATAGCAATAATATTGCATCATGACTAAGTATGTGATAATATTGTCTCATGGGGCCACTGGTGAATCTGAGCCCTGAAACATAGAGTAGGGTGATTTTAACATGCATATATGCTGCTTGCTCATTTCAGTTCTTTTTTTTTTAGATAGTTTCTAATTTTACACTCTGCAAATATTTATTATAACCTCAGATAACGTCTGCCCGGTCTACAAATAATTGAAATCCATTCTGAACATTTGCTTGCTATTTTAAAGTGGATCTCTGTAGCTAGAAAGACAGAGCTGAGAAGTGTTTTGGCCTGCCTGGTGGATAGGAACCATCTTTGTCCAATACACTGTTAGAAAAAGCTGTTGGGTGAACCAGAGCCTGAGGGCCAAATTGACCGTTGTAATTTTAGCTTCAGGTGTGGGTTTTTTGACCCACATGCTTTACTTAAGCGGTAACATTGCTTTGGTGGTGTTTGCTAACAACACTCACCTGTATTAATCTAATACAAATTGACTTAACAAGATGTTTGTTATACTCTGTTTAAATATACCTCTGAAACTAAACCTTTCAGGGCAATTCAAACTGTAAGTCACCACTAATGTTTAGAATGAAGATAATTTTTCAGCCTTTAAGATGATCTTGGCTTCATGACACTGCACCGTTACATTGTTCATCAACTCATTAACTATTTGTTGTTGTATGCTTTTTTTCAATGTTGTGCGCGGAGTCACGGTAACACATATGCTGTAAAATATTTTGGATGTGCTATTAGCCATTATATGCTCATTGTTGACCAGGTTTCCCTTTCTGTCTGTTTTTGTTTTTTAGGAAAAAACTTTCCTCAGTGTAACCACACTTGGGACCTTAAAAGATTCATAAATGTAAGTATTCAATTGAGCTGTGAATATTAAAAGGAAACGTCAAATTATGTTTTAATTCTCAAGTTAAATCTGAATGTAATTTCAACTCTCTGCATGTTGGAAGTGTTGTGCTCATTTAATTTTTTAAAGTTCCATCCAAGATAATTTTAACTCATTCTCTAAAAACAAAATCTTTGCACTCTGTCCTCTCTGCTACACATTGTATAAAATTGTCTCTCTTTATCCTTCATCAGATATGTACACAGGTCCACATCCGCCTCCCCATGCAGAACTCCGTGAAATGAATAAAGCACCACAGCCTATAACAGGACCCCTCCACCCCCACCCTGCCCCTCCCCTGGCCTTTCACAGGTACTTAACTTCATGTCTTGTCTTTTTTTTTTTTTTAAAAACATCTTGCTCTATACCGCTTTGTTTCTCAAAGAAAACGGGCTGTGGTGACAGCATTTGTGTGCACATAATGAAAAGCAGCTCACACAACAATGTTCTCTCTCTGGTGGAGAACGGTTGCAGCAGCTGAAAGCCATTCTTTGGTACAACTCGCAGCAATGTAGCAGACAGTCCCACAATGCAGTAGCTGTACTCCATTGTGATTAGTAAGGATGTGTATTGTAAAAATTTAAATGGTACTACAACTCTTACAGATAGTACTGAAAAACTTTTTACTCTACTGAACAACAGGGTTGCTGGTGTACAGCTGCCTCCATCAGCTGTTGTGGAAGGTAAAGAGAAGGAAAATTTAAATATTGAATACAGTTAAACTGATGTTGATTTTTTTAGGTGGCTGAAGTATGTTTTGCTGTGGCCCTGTTCACAGCAGGACATCACTTGGTGTCCCTCCTCAGTGCTTACATTTTTCTTTTATTGCCTGACCTGTTTTCTCAGAAGTAAGGAACAGTCCCTAACCCGGCTGGTGTGGTGACTAGGAGCACGCCCAGAACACCTAGTCCCGTTTAAGTCAGACTAAGATGTTTACATGACAGAATAGCTCGACTTCCAGTCTCATTATCTGGGTCCGATTGTGTCAGATTTCGAGAAATGTAATTTAGTCCTATTTCAGTCAGACTAACATCGTGTACACGTACTGACTGAGAGCAGGACCTGTGTGTGTGTGTGTGTGTGTGTGTGTGTGTGTGTGTGTGTGTGTGTGTGTGTGTGTGTGTGTGTGTGTGTGTGTGTGTGTGTGTGAGAGACACAGAGTGGCAGAGCTGACCCCGCCCCTCGCACACACACCAGGCTGCCAGAGACACACAGCTCTCCTCTGGATTTAAGAGTGAAAACGCTTCATAGACAAATATCATAATCTTATTACAATTTAGAAGCTGAGTTGGTGAGATAAAGAGTGTAAAAGCTAATATTTAAGTAACCCTAAATAAACAAGAAAAATAATTTCTTTATCTCTCCAGCACCGATAGCAGAACCATTAGCGCCGGAGCACTCCGATCTTAAACAGTTTGGCCCTAGTGCCTGTTAAATACCGGGTTTCGGTACCCATTTCTAATGATTAGTGGTAGTGTCAGAATTAACTATGACTTCTATGTCCATTTCCAGCCTTGCCATCATGTTGTTGAATGCCAGTGTAGTTTACAGCATCGTCATTGTTGCCAGGTCCACAGCAACTTGCAGCAGATACCTGATGTTTTTCTGTAAAAAAAAAAAAAAAAAAAGTATAATCAAATTTATAAAGTTTTCCCACCTCTCACTTAAGGTACTTTGTATATTCATTGCCCCCTTGTCTGCTATCCATCAGCTTAAATATGAAAAGATGCTGGTATTGTGAAAAAGCAGAATACTCTGACTAGGAGTCAACTGATACCGTTTTTTTTCTAGGCCAATACTGATACCAATTATTAGTAGTTAGTGAGACCGATAACCGATATTCGGAACCCATATGCATTTACAATGAAAATGAAAATCTTTCTGCCAGTATTTAGAATTTAGAACATATAAATCCAAGCACAAAACTTTATTTAAATGCCTTTAAGCAAATGTTTAATCAAAACTGAAACGTTCATCATCAAATACAACTTTTCTAATAAAGTGAATTAATAAAAAAACATCTTCCTGAGGTTTTATATAGCTAAAGTTCCTCCCATGCTGACACTTCCTCTGTATTATTTAATGAATTAATATTATTGACGATCATTTAAATAAAACACTGGCAACATTCCAAATACCGGACCCTGTAATCGGCCAGGCTGATAATCTGTCAATTGTGACCACAAATATCAGCGTAAGTAGCTGTGCACTTGTTGACCACCTGTCTACTGTTTATCTCTGCCTCCCCACTCTCTTTTCCTCCTGCGTGCCACTTTTCTGCCGTTGACATCACTTCCTGTCTCTTGCAGCCCTCATTCCCCCCTGGGCAGCCCCCTTCTGTTGTGTTTGCCACCCCACCGCCTCCACAAATGAACCCAACACCACAGGCCCGACAGGTAGGCCTGCCCACTGCTCGCCGTGCCCACAGCACACCCACACTGTTGGTTCGCTCCATTTTTAGAAAAAACAAAAACCTCCTTACATCACAATTCAGAGAAAGAAGTTCTCAAGTTCGTAAAACAGTCAGCTGTACTGCACCTCTTTGATGTTTTGTATTATTCCAAACCCCCCACTTTTGACAGATGAGTGACAGACAAAGCAATCAGGATAAAAAATTGGGATAAAGTGTGTCAAGGTCTTTTCTTCACGCTGCAAATGTTCCTGTGTTTGCAAGTTTGGCATAATTGCTACTCGCTTTTGCTATCTGAAATCTTCCCAATGGAAATCATAGTGTACAGTTTTCTGAATCTTTGTGAATTTCTTACAATTCCTGCATGTCTGTATGCCTACTTCTCACCAGTTCTGCACCATTTTCTAACTGTCAGTGTCAGCCTGTCCTGCGTACTCTACCTCACAAAATCACACTGCCTAGTTCGGTTACAGTGACCGTATCTAAATGGTGTAGATTCTTTTACTCTCAAGTATTTCTGAATGATTAGAAAAGTGCAAATAGCTCAAACTGCAAGTATTGTAATGGATTGAAGCTCAATCAACTAATTGACAGAACCTTGTCTTTTAATTGAATCTGTAAAAGTTTTGCAAGCAGTCTTATTCATAGTTATTTATCATCTCCTATAGAGTCTGCTGTAATGATTAGGGTTAATTCTGTAGTTTTTACACGTAAAATAATATGGAAGTAGGTGTATTGTTGTCAGTTTAAGAAAGTGAGGACAGGCTTACTGCTGTTTTTGAAGAGTTGAATATTAGCCATACAGTGCAGTTGTAAAGGAGCACAACTTGAAGAAGCCTGTCAGTGGAGATTGAAGCATGGATCTTGTGCTCTTTAACCTCTGTCCTGTCTGCCTCTCTTCCTCTAGTTTGCCCCAGGGCCCCGGCCTATACACCAACAGGTACTAACAGCACAAGTGACTAACACAAGGGGGGTTGGGGCCTTTCCTGTCCTCTAACAGATATTAGAAGCATTAGAGAATATTGAGAGGCTCCAATATCTGCTTTTGCTACTAAAAACATACGTGTGGACATCCTAACTGAGAGCTACAATAATGTTAGGTGATCTTAGGGGTAACCATGCTTGCTTTTAGAAAGCAAGCTTACCAGAATAGTTAACCGAATGTGTGATAAGTCCCAGTCTAAGGCCTTTTCTACATGTATACAGGTATATTTGAAAACATATTTCCCCCTTCAGTTTAAAATTCTTTCCCCACAACCCTTGTTTCACAAAATATCTAAGTACGCACTAGAATAGAGGTGGGCGATATAGCCGTAAAATAATATCATTATTTTTGCAATAATGATATTCTTGACAATATGACAAAAATACTGAGAATATTATATTATTACTTTCAAGAACATAGAATTGCAACAAAAAAGTGTTGTATATCTCAACACAAATGTAGTTTGCCTTCAAATATTCAGTAAAAACTGAACAAAAATCCTCTCTCAGTTCTTTAGTTTGTAAACAACAACACTAACTCATAGTGAGCTTCAGATTCTGTATAAAATATAAATGTTACAACAAAATAAAACTGATAACAAGTGACACATTACACATTGAAACAGCTGTCAGTTACAAAAAATATTGTCTTCAAAATATAAATAATAAATATACATCAATGACTGATTTGTTTTTTCCACCTTGACCTGTATCCGCTGCTATTTCTCCTCTACTCTTGCTTTAGCGTGTGTCACTCTGACCGCTGACCCTCTGCACATGCAGACCTGCATTTATTTTGACAGGCTGTTATGTTACATTCATATATCTTTTTTTGGTTGTGCTGCACGCATCAAGTAGGTTTACATTAGAACAGGCTTATGACAAAAATCCTGGATGACAGTGATTCCCTTGTGCGCAAGGCGAGAGAGGAGAGGGAGAGAGAGACTATGCGCTGCTGCTCTGAGCCGCTGACAGTTTACTCTGAGTGGTAAGTCAAAAAAAGACTCTGAAAAGTCTGCAGTTGTTTATAAATCATTCAGGATGTCCAGGCCACTGATTCCACACTACTGACGTTGCTCCTGACTAGTAGCAATTCTGCTTTCAGTCACGCTCATTTTTGCCATATCTAACAGTATGACGACATTCTGTTACAATTTGAAATAATGCTATTATTACAATATAAATTTTTTCTTATCACCTTAAAAATTATGCTGGTATTATCATGAACCATATGATATGGCACACCCCTATACTCGAACAAAAAATGACTTAAAACGCTCACCCGCGTTAGCAGTCTCCCCTTGTCACAAAGTCTGTACAGGCTGAGCTTACTTTTTTCAAAACACCTAGTGGAGATAGATTGAGATAGAGGGACTTTATTGTCCACCTCAGTGGAATCTTGTGTTTGACTATAAAGATATATAGATATAGATATAGATAGATATATAGAAAGATATAAACAGTAAAAGAGAGCACCTCTTACAAAATAGTAGTTTCCCCTAATACAATTCTGTGTTTATCACCATTGATTAGAAGTAGTCACAAGACCAAATGGTGTTAACAAAGTGAACAAACCGGTTGTTCGCCATTGTTGTGAATGTTTTTGGCGCATTACACAAAGCAAAGTTTCCCAAACACTCCTTTTTACACATCCACAGGGTTATACAGTGTAACTGGAGTTCTGAAAAAGCTGCACCTCAGTTTTAGTGAGCTAAAACTCCATCTCCGTCTGGGCGACAGGCCTAAATGTGAAGGAAAATATTCAGAAACATCTGTATACATGTAGAAAGGACCTTAGTGTCCCGCAATTAAGAAATTAATAGGGAAATACTTTATTTCATCAAATGATATGCCAAAAGTTCTGATAAACCCTAAGACTATAAAAAGATCTAAATGTCACAGAATATTAATTACTGGTAATAAATATTTACCAATATAACATACTTTTTCAGAAAAGGTATTTTCATTAAATATTTTAACTACTGTACGTGTGGGAATGCATGTAAGTACTGCAGTGAATTACAGCTGTAGCTAAATATGTGTGCAAGAATGTCCTATGTAAAGATGTACAGGTGTTTCACCACCCTTCATAAATGTTGTAAGAAAGTGATGAATTTGATGTAAAATGATGATGAAAACATCGAAGTTATTAATCTCTCAGTGATAGTTTCAGTCTGCATTTTATTCCAGAGTAACCAAACTTAGTTTATTTGGATTCAAAGCTTTGCCTATTCTCTGCATGCTGCTTGTTAATTCACGGCTTGGCTCAGAACGGACAGTTCCTGGGTGCTTTGCTCTAACTGATTGTGGTGCTCTCTCTCTCTCAATCCATCTCTTCCCACCCTCCTCTTGCTTCCATTTGATGTGTCTCTGTGTGATGTGTGTTTGCGCTGCTGAAGGGAAGCTTCAGGTCGCTACAGGTAACTCAGTTTCCTCTTTCTTCTAGTTTTTCCCTCCCCTTGTTTTTTTCTCACCATCTTGAGGAGTGCATATGTGTGTGTGTCTAATATTTGGCAGTGTTGTGCTTTGTTGGCTTGGTGTCATTTTGCTGGCTACGTCGGTTCTCTCCCAGGCCAGCAGCAGAATGTCAATGAGGAGGCTCTGAATGAACCAGCATTAGCTGCTTTATCTCTTCTGGCAGGCAGGGCCAATATGTTTCCAGTTGGAGTCAAGCCATAGATTCATGGACAAACTATGAGCCTAGCTATTAGGCCGGACTGGCTAGCTCCACTTGGTCCAGGAGATAAAATCATATACGGGCATGGGGGATGGTTTTTATGTCAGAGGTTTCAAAAAGGTAACTAATAATTTCTTCATTTGTCTCTCCCGCTCTCTTACCCCTATTTCCATCCCATTCGTCTTGGTCCTGTGGCGTCTCTCTGTCTTTCCCACCGCCAAACATATTGTCTTCATCCTCACATTTCTTTGGTCTGTCACCACATTTCTTGCTCCCCTCTCTCCTCTCTAGCCCTATTACACCAACAGGGCCAGCCTGCCTCCCAGCAGTGGGCCTCGGGGTGTCCCTCCCAGCAGTGGCCCTCGGCCTGTGACACCCACCCATGTCTACCAGCCGGGCCCTGGCTCCCAAATGATGGTGATCCCAGGACAACAACTGCCCTTCCCCAGCTCACCACAGGGACCTGCTTACTTCATACCTGGACAGGTAGGGGGCACAAACTAAGGAATGTTCAAGTAGTGATGTTGTCAAATTAGTTTTTTTATCGGAGCCATATGGTTTATGGCCTAGAGCTCTGATTCTCTGCCTAAACTCAAATGGGCCCGACCCAACCTGCCGGGTTCAGGTCGGGCCAGGCCAGGCTGCATTTTCTCACTTTTCCCTCAGGCTTCAATCAGGTTGGGTTCCTGCTGATTTAACATTATTTATTTGTTATTTTTAAATGAAAATGTTGGGAACTGTCTCACGTTTAAATATCACTTTAGCAGGAGCTTTAATGGTCTGAATCAACAGGGAAAGAGGGAGGAGAGAGAGGGAAAGTGAACAATGGAGCATGTGGAGAACCGGGGGAGAGAGCATGCATGTGAGAGAGGGATGGAAAATGGCAGTGTTCGCCTCTGCCTCCCCAGCAGTGGGAGAGATGTGCGTAACATGCAACATAGAGTGGTAATCATCATCTGGGCGCTGCATCGCCATGGGTCGCCGTGCGCACTAGACGCACCGGGGAGCGAAGCTGAACCTGTCATGCACGAGATGACAGACTAACAGAAGGAAGAGAAGAAGGAAAAGTGGTGCAAGGAAACATGCCAGCCCTTAGTTTGTAATACAGGTTGTAATGTTAAAGTATTTGTTTTATAATTTATAGAATGTAATATAATATAAGCCTATTTTTACAGGGCTCAAAACTGCTGCTGTGGGTTGGGCTTGGGTTGGGCTTGGACGGACTCTGCAGGTTCATATGGGGTCACGCCTGGCTTTTACAGGCCCCATCAGAGCTTTAATGTGGACAGCTAATAGTGCACAGCCCTCCAAATTTTTCCACGTATCAAATCTGTAATATAAAGATTTTGTTGTAATTTTCTTGTTTATATAAATTATATAAACTTGCACAATATTGATTAGTCCCTTCAGATTGCCTAATGCTGTTTATTGTAAAGAGAATGAAAAGTGTTGTTGTGCAGGCCCATATTTGCTGCCATGATTTATATTGCTCTCATAACTGTATCTAATAATATTGTCCTTTCTTCCGTGCTCTCTCTTCTCTGTTTCCATAGTACCGGTCAGCAACCTACGTGGCCACACCCCAGCAATACCAAGTCCCGGGAGGCACACCAGGCTTCTACCCAGGCACCAGCCCCGCTGAATATGGTACTTATGGTAAGAGGCTCTACCTGGGGCCTCACCTGAGCCACTCACACTCAGAGAGACACTTAGCAGGGTTTTTAACTGACACAGGAGCAAGGGCTGGCCCTAGAAATTTCAAACTTCCTGCTACATCCATGCTAATACGTTTTTGTTTCAAAATGCGTAATTATTTGTAGGTTTACACCAAGCATCTACACTACTCCAGTGCATTTGGACCCCTAAAACAGAGACTTTTGACAACTCTACTGACCTTGATTTTAGTTTGAAAACTCTGGGGCTGGGTTTTTGTTTAGATGGGGGAAAATTGGACACCTCAGCCGTAGAAAAGAAAACTCCACACATCAATTTTCCAGCAGGTGTACAGGAGAGGGGCAAGCAGAACACAACGTAGTGAAAAATTCCCACACACTGTCTAACTTGCAGAAACTTTTTAGAAATCGTGATGCCAACATCCATTATTGCTTCCCAGTCGGGTCTTTTCAGTCGTGTCAAGCTGAAGCTTTTTAGGTAGCTCTACATACCATTTATGTTTTCACCCTTCTGGTCTGAAGATGAATAAACCAGTAAATAAATAGAAAATGAAATGATATGCATGCACTATGTCATGCTTTTTAGCTTCGCTTTTTTTTATTATATCTCATAGGTCTGTATAGGTTTACACATTTAAAGATCCACTCCAAAACTGATAATAATATTGCAGTTACTATTTACATATGTTGTTGTTCTGTTCAGCTCGTGATTTCTGTACTCCCAACATCTATAAATGCATGGCAATAATACCTGTTTTGCAAGATATCATAAACCTATTTAAAATACTAGTTGTGATAATCATGATACAGATTGCATCCAGACATTTCTAAATCAGAAACTGATGTAGCTGATTACTAAGTGACTGTCGGTGTATTGCAATTATCTGCAGAAGACGCCTTCAGCCCACAGACAGGCGTCTGCAGGTATTTATTTTCTTATAGCCTGTGTATTTGTGATGATTTGTAAAATGCAGTACAGCACTAATCCTGCAATTGGCGGTCGATCCGTGACAGTTGGGTTGAAAGTGAACGAGGGCAGGTATGTTTCATTGCAATCCCCCACTCGCTTTCCCTCCGCTCTCCCAAGTAGCCTCCGTGCAACGTCAACTTTTATGTAATACCGAGGGTTGAGGGACGTGAAGTAGGGCAAGTGGAATTACTAATGAAATGCAGCGCCAGTCTTTCTTCAACCACCTTGACAGCAATACCTAGACAAAGTACAATACCTAGACAAAATACTCCAGACAAAGACACGTCTGGCCTTCACTTTTCATCTTCTCTACGTTATTTTCTGTAATTACGCAGCTGACTTTAAAGTAGACAATCCTCTTCCCGTTTATGCTGATATTTGCATGCCCAGTATAAATGAATGGTCATGTGAAATTAATTTTCAGGTGTGGTAATATGGACAGAGATATTTTCTGAAATAGTGCTTAAATGCTTGTGGGTACAGAGATCATTTTTGGTTTAAACACCATTTTAAAACAAAAGTATTAGTGTGGATGTGGTGTTCGTCAGTTAGAGCGCCAAAAAGCAGTAGGATCCAAACAACACACTCACCATAACACTTTAAATAACACAAGAAAAGCATTTAACAGAGTACATTATAGCAAGTTAAGAAAGGTATGCAAATATAAAAAATCTACCAAAATCATAATTAGTGGTTGCTAATGTCTTGCACATCAAGTCTATAAAGGCAAATTATTTTACCTCTCAGCTCTACCTTTTTGCAGTTGCTGTAATATTAATATTTTTCTTTTTTTGTGACACTCTCATTTGCTGTGGAGATTTTGGCTTTGTTTATCTGCTGCCCAATTTTGACCTACACCTGGCTTTTGATACGGGGCCTTCCTGTTTATTTTGGATTTCTCCTTACGGCAGTGTTTACATAAGAGCACCTTTCTTCCTTTAATAAATCAGACTTATTATGTTGCTCTTCACTGTGGCTATTTTTATCTCAAGTCAACCCAAGAAGTCTCATTAGTGTTTCCGACACTTTTTGTTTCCTAGGACATGTTAATATGAAAAAGGAAGTAATAGACCAGGTGATTGAACTTATTCTGCCTGAATCTGCTTGTAATCATGCTGTGTGTCAATCAAAACTGTGTGTGTGTGTGTGTGTGTATGTGATTTAAAGAAGGTTAAGTAGCAGGATGTGTATGTGGTTTTTTAATGTAAATTGTATGTTAATGTAAATTCAGAACCAAAAAGCCTCAAAATTTCTTCGACGTTTTGGATGTGTAATGAAATTCAGCAACCACACTGTGAGAAATCAGCAGAGATGACTTTACTGAGGGGTGTGGCTGCGTGCTGGAAAGTATTAAAAGATGCTGACTGTCATAGATAAAGCATTCATGTGAAATGGGTAGAATATCTTCTGAAAGGCATCTGAATTCAGCACAAGAAAACTGATGTTGATCCATTAAAAGATTCATCTTTAATAGCTGCAACACCCAGGTTTTTTACAAATTATGTCACTTTTGTTTTTCACTGTACATTTAGACAACTCAGAACTTAAGATAGATTAAAGCGTGTCAGCATAAATAACATCTGCATTGAGCATTACAGATTGTCAGTGTGCAACTGTATGAGAGTATGTTTCTATAAAACGCTCAAAATAATGTGGCTGCCATAGGTTATGTACATAAACATTTAGTTTGTTTTTTGTTTTTATTCATATCAAACATTCTCTGTTACCATAATGTCTCACATCTCCCATATAACACAGCATAACCACAGATGTTTGTCCCATGTGCTGTCACACCCTCTAGAGGTGGCTGAGTGTCATTACATGAGAGGAAGTGAGGATGCCCTGAAAACAAACTTGCTGACCCCCCCACGGGCAGGCATCTGAGCTATGTGTTGTCTTTGTTAAAACTGTAGCTCATCAGCAATAGAATGCGCTGGCCTGAATACAGGACTGTAAAAACACAATTCTACCTATTAGGCTTTCCATGTCATGCTATTTGCACATCAGTGTATGTGCACAGTACTTGAACAATACCTCTGCACACTCTGCACCTACGTATGCATGTTTCCAAAAAAATTTAAACCTGTTTTTTATTGCAACTTGCTTAATCCAATGCTCCCTGTCAGTGAAGAAAAGATAATGTAGAAACCATAATATCAAACTCACTGTGAATTAGCCAAGATTAATCCTAGATCAGTTTTGCAAAGATTTTCAAGTACAAGCTATTCTCTGTAAGGGAGTTTTAATATGTGTATCAGTCACAGTGTAACAGCGCATTCAGATTTTAGGTTTTACCCTGATACATTTTGAAGCAGTTTTAGTGGGTGCAATACATTATAGCATATTTAGATGATATACAAGAGAAATACTTCTAGTGTAACTTAAAGGATTCAGTTTGTTTTTTTTTGTACAACGTGAAGAGCTTGCATGATTCTTGCAATTTTTAAGTTTTATCCACATGGTTGAATACACTCAAAGGATGCTATGGATAAAAGTGTCAGCTAAATAAATGTGCAGTAATGTGATGTAATAAGGGGTGTTGGTCTATAAAATCTTAACCAAAACTTGAGACTAACTTATAATTGATTTGAAATTTGATTCCACGCCCCCAATATTTCTGCTGAGTTCTGAATCCAGTCCTCTGAGAGTCCTTTATACTGGCCTTGGTATTGTTGTTCTTTGATCTATTCTCACCATTGCCGCACAACAGGGTCCATGTTCTCCGGACTGAAACGTTTAGTGCTCACCGGAGTTTATCAATATCATTCTCATTTGCCTAAACAATCAGAAATAAATAAATTATGGGTGTAAATGACAAGTGTCATCACAATACGATATTATATTGATTCTTTGGACAACAATACAAGGTTTTCTGATATCACAAAATCTGTCACAATTTGGTTATAGTGTATTTCACTTCAGGGGACTGCAATCAATATGAGAAAATATCACTTATTATCCATATTGTCTTTTTTTTGGGCTGCTTGCCACTGCCTGGTGCCTGGCTGATGGCACTGTTTGAATATTTAGGAAGGAAGTACGCTTGGACAGAAATGTTGATACAGACATGCCTTGGGTATTTCAAAATAAAGGCATGCTGCTTTCATCCATTCATTCTTAAACTGATGGCTTTCATACAAGGCACCACCTGCTCATCAGTCAAATATTAACACACAATCACATCGATAGTAACTTGGTGCTTCAGTATCTCGCCCAAGGATACTTTGACATGCCGATGGGATTAGCTGGGGATCGAACCACTGATAGTGGACCACCCACTCTTTGTTACAAACATAACCTAGCCTAAACCCTATCCATCTTTTTCAGTATTTTATTTGTGGACACCTCTGGTTCTGCACTTCTGACAAAAATTAGAAAGGCTTCTCGTTAGCATTAAATGTTAATTTCATAAAAATGAACAGTTTCTGAAATACTCTGTTGCTTTGTCTTATAGTAGCACATCAACGATATGCAATTAATCTCTTATGTCTGTCATGTTTATTGGTGTGACTCTGCCAGGTTTGGTGTTTATTTAGTGGATTTATATTTGTTGTCCAGAAAAGTTACCCTCTTCACAATACTGTGCCATCGCAGTATGAGAGAGCTGTGTTGCTATTTATGCCTGATATCTGTTTGACTGTATACGACATTATGTCCCATGTGTTTGTATTGGAGTGTCACATCTGTCATTCTGCCTATCACATGGCCTGTCACTACATGAGGTTGGCACATGACTTTAAATAACTGGTCATGTGACAGTGAGAAACAGCTCTCAAACTCTTATGGGCTCAACCACTATATTTGCTTTGAAAGTGCAGAGGTGTTGTGGGCTGTTTCGGGTTTCCACGGAGCCACAGAGATGAGGAGATGATAGAGCTGTCTTGTATATGTGGATATGGTCGGGCTTTTTTGGCTTTAGGACCTACACTGCCCACCCTAAACTTGTACTAATGGCATAGTAACAACCCCAGAATATCATTTGAGCCCCCCACCTCTAAGTGGTGCAGTCTGTCTGACCATTGAGTCCTTTTCTAGCAGTCAGGTAAACACACGCACACATACACTGTGCTGACGGAGTGTGGTGACTATTTTTAAGACTCCCACCCCCCAGTGATTTGCTTAACTCATTCCACATACATGTACATACTCACAGCCCGCCCCCTTTGTAGTAGGTTGTGGTGCCAGCGTGGATCAGATGAGGGTGGAGAGAGATAGGGGAGTCTTCAGGCAAATCATAGCCACAACTGAATAGTTTAGCTCGCCTGCCTTTACTCTGCAGAGGGGGGTAAAAGGGAGGGAGGGATGGTGGAAAAAAAAGTGAAAGGGAGGGAGGAATCAGGAAGGTCAGAAGGAGGAGCGAAGCGGAGACACGCTGGAAGAGGGAGGGCTGAGCATTAAAAGAAGTCATTCTGAGAGGGCACCTGTAGAGAGGACGGGAAAAAGTTAGAGAGGGGGTTTGAAGAGAAACCCCCTCTCCTTTTTCTGCCCAGTCTTACATTCAGCAGACATTCAGCATGGGAAATCGTGGGTCTCAAGAGCAGCAGGACTCAGAGGGTAGGTGTCTTGTAGACAGTGCGTCTCTTTGCAGCCCCCCTCTCCCATTGCTCTGTTGCTCTATCATATCTCAAGCCTCTTACTTACAGTATTGGGACACTGTCCAAGAAAAGTCTCATTCTGGCTGGTTTCGAGCATGCTCCTATTCTCCCTCTCTGTGTCCTTCTCGCTCTCTCTGTCCGTCTTCCCTCCCTTTCCCTCTCTCTTCCCCCAGCCGGTGTGGGGTTTTGACTATATTTAGGCTGCGCTGCTCCTGGTCAACAATGCAGACTCAGTAATGTGAGTTAGACTGAAATGCATGCAGAGGGGGAGAGAGGCAGAGCAGGAGTGAGCTACCGTCAGACTGCAGGAGAGGCCTCTGCCATCTGAGGACTTTTTTTTTTTACCCCAGTCCTTTGAAAGTGGGCTACAACTGGTTCTGAAGTGTAGCTGAGAGCAGTTACAAGGCCAGGTAATATCACTGAGTGGGTGGATGTCTTGTTGACATTATTGACCGGGTAGGCTAATAGAGATTATTTGAATGTGTGGAAACTTTGGTCTTTTTCTTAGTCATGTTGGCAGCTGCTTTTTTGGCAAGTTTGTGAACATGGGAATTATCCACTGCCTTAAGAAATAAGGGATATGAATGCAGGGCTGAGCAGAGAGAGAAGCTGCTGTGTCATGGTCAGAGGGCCTACCTGTGGCGCCGTCCAGGTGCCATGTCTGCTTCTGTTAACTGCTGATTTAAAAAAAGACATGGAAAGACATGTTGAGATGACATAGAAGTCAGTGGAAAGAGACAGATCTGAGGCGATGACGTCTGTTCAAAAGTTGCTGGATTTATCATGAGTGAGGACATGTTGATAGGTACAGCTTGCAGGAATCTTAAGAAGTATTTCTGCACTGCAGCCGTGTTGGAAGCAATCTGAGTTTGTGGTATTTTTGTGAAAATTTTCATTTCAGTCACCTGATATTGATTTCAGTCACCTGATACTTGATTTCAGTCACCTGATACTTGATTTCAGTCACCTGCTTCTCAGACTGCATGGGAACATGAGCTGCAAAAGCACACAAGTATAGAGCTGAGACGATTGGCCAGTAAAAGTAACCTGCAATTATTCTAAATATCTGTGATTCATTTTTATAAACTTTCAGGCAAAAAGACACATTTGCTGTTTTTAGGGCCTGAAAAGAAAGGATTTGATTTTTTTGTCATGTATAGTAAATCAGTCTAGTACCCAATACCTTTGGGTACTAGACTGTTGTTTTGACAAAACAAGCAAGTTGACAAAGTCACGTTTATCTCTGAGAAATTGTGTTCAGAATTATTTCTGTTATTTGGCATATAGACGAAACTGGATGAAAGTCTGCAGATTAGCATAATACCTTAATAAACATTGATATTTGATGCCATTTTCTTATACAACAGGAAAAAAAAACTGACATTGAGGACTTAAAATTTTTATCATTCTTTTTATTGAAAGATAAATGTAACAATGGTTTAACAAAACTGACTTCTTTTACTCTTTTTGTTTGTTACAGAAAACAGCAGAATGACTCTAATGAACATTAGCGAGCAAAAGAGTGCAGCTGATACCGGCATGTTGCTACTGCAGAAAACAAATATTAAAACCATTTCAGTTATGCATCAATAAATCAATATCATTGACAACACTAAACCATAGTTGCAGCCCTTCACATGTGGTCAGATTTATTACAGAAATGCTGCTGTGGTCAGACACTAAAGCCATAACATAAATTACGGCTAGACAATAAAATTGATATTATATCAATATCTTGACGTTGACTAGATATTGCAAGTGTTGTCTTTTCCTGATTTTAAAGGCTGCATTACAGTGAAGTGATGTAATTGTAACAGACAGTTCCAGCTGTCTTTACCCACCTAGTCACTACAGTCATGTCTGATATCTCACTGAATAAATATTTTCTCAAAGCACCAAAAGTCAGCCCTACGATATCGTCACGATATCGATATTGAGGTATTTGATCTAGATCTAGATATTTGATTCTCTCCATATCGGCCAGCCCAAACGTGAACATTATTTATTTTGTAATCTAGGAATTTAACATTAATTGAAGTGTGTTCACATAGATTATAGATTGCTCCGTATTAGAGTATTTGTCAGATCCCTTAAATGCAACACGTCCTTAGTTGGTAGTGAGAAGACTTAAGTGCTTAAAAAAAATGCAGTTACCTCACTGTAATGACATTAAAACTACAGCTGTTGCCCTGCAAATCATCAAGAAATCTAACCATCAAATTTAAGAGGCAGCTTTTCGAACTGCTTCAAAATAGCCTCACGGGATTTTGAGAACATGTGTGATATAGATTGTAATGTCATTGTTTAAACTCTGTGTGTTTATGTTCTGTGTGCAACACGCTGATGTGTTTGTGTCAAGTTATGGCTATAGGATTAAGTCAGTATGTGTTGGTTTACATTCTTCTCTCTGTCTGCTCCACAGCAGGGGCCTACTACCCCGCACAGCCTCAGTTCACCCCCTCGGTGCAGGCGGCACCCGTCATTATGAACCCAGCCCCTCAACAGCAGCAACCACCACCTCAGCCTCCACAGCACATCCCCACCAAACGGGAACGGAAACAGGTACATTCACTGTTCTGCTGCACAAGACATTCAGAATAGCCACATTACCTGCTTATTAGAGGTCGACCGATATCGTTTTTTCAGAAAAATGAATAAATTAAAGTAGCTCCCTGAGGTTTTACATAGTAAAAGTTCCTCCCAATTAATTAATTTTATTGCCAATCATTTAAATAAAACACACATACAGATAATCGGCAAAATGCCAAAAATTGGCCCCCGATAATCAGCCAGGCCGATGATCTGTCGACCCCTACTACTTATAACCTAAAGTCTCACCACAGTTCGGGGTAGTAACATTTTGACAGCAAAATGAAACACTAGTCAACTTAGAATAGGGTTTTTTTGTTTTCTTTAGAGATGATGGAAATGTTCATTGGAAAGTCACACAGACTTGAAAGACCTGTTCGCCTGAAATGGAAACTTTTGTTATCAGCCTTGTTTAGACAAGATCTGTTTATCAGTGTAGGTCAGGAACTTTAACTCTTATGTTATGTTGATTCCATCTCAATGCACCATAGCTTTTTTGCTTTTGATAAAATTCCAGCCCCTCACAGCCTCAGTGTGATAAACTCAAGGTTGACCATGTCAGAAATCAGCATATACATCTTGATGATGAAGAAGACTAAGGGCCAAATAATATTTTTGGTTCTTGAATGATAGATGGTGGTATGATTGCTGCTATGTGTGGACTGTATTTTGTGTTAAGGCAACAGCCTTATCTGTTTTCTGCATCCACAATCGCAAGCAAGAGACTTTTAAATCCAGGCACTTATATCAATCAATCTCATCTCTAAACGTCACACTGAGTGAAGTCCATGAGGAGAAAAGGACATTCTTTCCATTAATGCAAGGTGTGTCATAAAGTGGACTATTTTTTCTAAATACAGTTTTGCCAAATCCCCTTCGTATTAATCAAAACATTTAATTTTTTCTCTGGTGCCTCTTGAGTCCAAACAGGAAGCTTTAGTAGACTGTGAGTATAGTGACATTTACATTCTGCTGTTAGAGAACAAAAAGCACTGTCAGGTAGTTCCTTTATTTTATAGTAAAATGTACTTTGATAAGGGACGTATCTTTGAGTTTCCACAAAAGATGTAGAGGAAGCACACAAATGCATCTAGTCTCTTCTACAAGATCACTGAGGGACAAGCACAGTTTTGTGTGTGGGGGGAAATCTCTCTAAGGTAAATAATTGGACTTCCAGTTGCACAATGTGATAGTTTAGGTTCAGATCCTGTATATATTAAGCTCTACATGCTGTTTGATTTACTTTTTATGTGCATTTTTAGGTAATACGAGCTTTGTGCAATACAAGTCTGTTCACTTGTGTTGCTTTAGTTTAGGCTGGCACAATATTCAGCTAGTTAACTAACCATACGCTGCACTCAAATGCTAAAAATCTCATCGGTTCAGACTTTTTTGATTTGCATGATCATGCAACAAGCTGGTGTGCTGCACTCTGATTTGAAAAGGTAGTTTTGGGTGCAAACCCCTGCCGGGGCTCCACTGTAGATAGTTTAAGACATTTTCTCTGCCGTGTGTTTTTTTTTCACAACACTCAGTGTTCACAGTAGCTCAGGAAAACTAAGAAGTCCCCCTGGAAAGAATGTGTTTTGCCATTAAAGGGGAACTCCACTGATTGTATACATTAAAGTCTGTTTGCAGGTCTCAGGAAGTTCTGCATATGTTTAAAAAAAAGTTGTATAAAGCCTTTTGTGGCTCTCTGGGGAGCTCAGTGAAGTCTGAGGAGCGTTTCTTGAGGCTAAAGATTTCAAATTTTGAAAATAAAAAAGATCTCAAGGTGGGTGGAGCTGCAGTGAAGCCTTACTAGAGCTCTAGACTGCTCCTCATATCTGCTAGAGGCTAGAAACGCCAGGCTACATTAGCCGATACTCGTATACCATACTTGAATTTATGGCTGAATTTTCAGTAGATGAGTTGCGTTGTGGGTAATTTAGGTGCCTGGTTTTGACTAGGAAAAAGAGCGCATGGAATAAAAATGTCCACATCTTTCAATATCGTCTCCAACAGTGGGAGTGCTCTTTTAATATTAAGTGTTAATAAACTAGCCAGAATGCATTATTGATCTTTATTGAAGAAGCCTGGATTGTTTGATTGGTTAAAAATGATTTCATAACAGTGTTTGATTGGTTAAAAATGATTTCATAACAGTGTTATACTGTAGCTTTCTTCTTAAAACTATCTGTAGTTAACACATTACCAAGTAGCTCTGGCTTCTGAATGCTGTAACTTGACATGAGTCACTGTAGACACTTTCTGTTTTGGACTTTTCAGTGCAAATACATATATATATATTTTGATTTAACAATTTCCTTGCAGTAATATATGACCGGAATAATACATTTTTTTTCACAGTAATCCAATGGCCTGATGGTTTTGAGAAAATGCAGCTCATCGGTGGTTTTGCAACCCCCTCTGAATGTGATTCAAGAGTAATTGCTGGCTCTGCACATAGAGTTCAGTTTACTGATTGAAACAGATAGTGGTGAACTTGACCTTAACTTGGTGTGCTGTAAGAGTAAGCCGCTGTACGGCATATTCCCCAGTTCCACAGTATGTCTAGTGTTTCCTTTGCTCTCTAAGATGGCCCTCGCCTGGTATGTGGTAGCTCTGTGTGAACTGTAGCCCCAGTTTGTGCCTCTCATATAATCATCGTTTTTACATTTGGCACTTCTGTGATGCTGGTTGCATTTAAGAGATTATTTTTAGACGTCTCCAGATTCCTCAGACTCTACTAACCAAGTAGAAATAAAAAATATTCTGTCTCATGTACTATTGAGCTGTTTTCCAGTCGTTTTCATTCAACCAAAGATTGCAGTCAATTTTCAAGTTTTGCGCCTCTCAGAGGTGCTTTTATACTCTAATCATCTCTACAGAAGTCTCAGATGGCTCTATTTGCTTGGGTTTTCCTCGTTACCCTGTTTATCGACTTTGTCAGTGTGTCTTGACACTAATTTTGGCTATCTCTGGGCGTTTGCTTCAGTTTGTATGGGTCTGTTGTTAAGTTTTTGCCTGATTGATCAAAGGTTGTTTTTTGTTTTTTTTACTCCATGGAGGCTCGAATGTAACCTTTCCTTTTGTCTTAAGCTGAAATCCAATGTATCCTCTGTTGAACGAAATAATATAACCCAGTTTGTAGCTTCTACGTAGAATTCTTCATATATTAAGTCTTACTAAATGCCAATCCCTTTATCTATTGTCAATACTACCAGGAAAATGCCGTCAGCATTCAGTCCAGGGACTCTTTTTTCTTTTGCCGCAAGACTTACATGATGTCCCTCATGCTGGGGGACTTGGCAGCTTATCAGCGACTGTGGTCCCCTGGGTGGACTTTGGCCTGTTCCCATGGGCCCCCGGCTGATGTTATAACACTGGCTTTAAGGCTCTGTGCACAATCACTGTCTCTGTCACACACACATGCACACAAAATGTCAAACTCCAAAGTAAACTCAAGATGTCAGACAGGTCGTGACTGGAGGGACTGGAGCACAAATCTGCTTGAGTGTGTCCAGCAATAAGGCTACGTGGTTGCATTTGTGTGTGCACAACACACCACAAGCTTTGCATTCTTGGTTTTTGGGAGTGATGCTCTTTTGAGAAAGTAGGTCGAGATTTGGTGTCTTGTAAAGGACACGTCAACAGGACACAAGGCTCTCATGTTGGCAGTCTGTGACCTTCTGTTTACAGGACAGTGTGCCTTGAACCGAAATAATTTTGCCGGAAAAAGGTACTCAAGTTAGTTTGTGTAAGTCAAATAGAGAATGAGAGGGAGCGTGTGTTTAAACTTTTTGGATTTTTTTGTTTATTTATTGCCACTTTTGGTACCTGGTTTTACATGCAGGAGTTGTCGCTTTGCAAAGGCCTTTTTTACTCAGTTCCTCCTCTTTTTGCTCTCCCTCTAACTGTGTGTCAAAGAGAACTCAGAGGGGAGGGGGGTGAAGGACATGTCAGCACATAGCTCAGCTCCACGTGGCCACCGGTCTCCTCCCCCTTCTGAGCCGGAAGGGCTAACCAACCAGCCTTCCTCTGCTGCTGTGGCACCCCACTCCTCCTCCTCCTCCTCCTCCTCCTCCTCCTCCTCCTCCTCCTCCTCCTCCTCCTCCTCCTCCTCCTCCTCCTCTTCCTCTGCTGGTTTCCTCTGCCCTCAGAAGGGGTGAGCCTAGAGAAAAAAATCTGAGGAGCGCCTTGAGTGCGCAGGATGACAGAGCAGACAGAGAGCATGGGGAAAAGGGGGAGTTTCTTCTGCTAGCTGCAGCTCATTTGATAACGCTAACATTTTTTTTCCTGGAAACCCTCCCATTCCCCCCCTACTCTGCCCCTCCTTCACTCTTCGGCCCCTTTAACTGTCTGTTAGTCTCTGTGGGAGGGGTTGCACATTCCAATACCATAGCTTTACAAGGCCATTCGCTTTATCCTTTTTTCCCCCCTCCCTGTTCTGTTCAGCGTATGAGAGAGAGAGAGAGTTATTCAAGTTGCTAGCTAGCTTAGTGACAGTCAGGCCCAGCCCTGCTTTCTGTCCTGCCGGCGTGTAGCGCTCTATCCTGGATCTGTGTGAGTTAAGCTGGGATAAAACTCCACTGGCTACGTCCACCCACCCTCCTGCTTTGTGGGGTTGAAAGTCCAGCTCTGAGTCTGCTGGAACTGCTACTCTAGCCCCAGGATGAAAAAGGCCCGCTGGGGTTTGTAGTGCTCCAACAGAGGAGTTGAACCAGCAAAAGGTCAGTGGCATCTAGCAAATACTGTTCTTAAAGTCCAAAGTAGTGAGCAGCAGTACTATAGCAACTCACTGTTAACTTTTTCAGTTTAATCCTTGTTCAGGGAATGTGTACGTCACTTTGTTCAGCAGCGCTGTGGCTCATACCAGCTTCATGACAGCTCTCACATCCCAGATTAAGTATTTAGAGTACGAGTGAGAGGGGAAAAGAGAGAACTAAATAGAAAGCATGTGTTTGTAATGTATGGGCACTCCTTGTGAGCGAGTGATCAGATTTTCACTCTGTTTTTCCCCCTCTGCCTCATTGTTGTGTGTGTACACACAGGAAAGTCTTCTGCTCTTTGCCTGATTGTGCTTTGCCTTCATGAGAGTCAGAATTGTTCACAATAACTTAAAACAGCAGTGGAAATTGTCAAAGAGATTTGTCTGAAAGTTGGTCAACTTGATTCTTGACCAGTCGAGCGGAGTTAGTGGTGACTAACTAGCGGAGGCACATTCAGTTGTGCAGCAGAGGAATTTGCATGGCGGTTAGTGTTTGGATTTTGTGTGCCTCAGGGTTACAATGTGAGAAATGTAGCTTTCATTGAATCAGAGGCAGCTAGAAAGGGCTGACGACTGTAGGCGTTGCATTATGGGAAGGCAACTCTTACACGCTGCTGTCCTCACCCTGAATTTTTTTTAACCCTTTGCCTTTCTCCATACTCCTCTCAGTTTATGGTAACTGTAAAAAAGCAATCATTAAGTGCTCACCAGCACATACAGTCTTTTTTTCTATCCTTTCCTTTCTTTAACCATTTGAGAATGTCTCCCCTCTCCACCATAGATCAGAATAAGAGACCCTAACCAAGGAGGTCGAGACATTACAGAGGAGATTATGTCAGGGGGCCGCAGTGGCTCTACCCCAACCCCACCACAGGTAAGCTACAATGTCATGATCTGGACCGAAAACAGCACACATGCTAGCACACTGTTACAGTTTCACTTTGAATGTTAGACAGCTATTACATTTTTTAGGCAAGTTGGTCAGTTTGTGAAACAACTGACTGGGTACCCACGACAAAAACCTACAGATCAGGTTAACTAACACTCATAGATTCAGTTCAGACACTCACAGATGCAATGAATTTGGGTTAGTGTAGTTCATCAAGATGCTGTTAGTACATGTCGTCATCAAGGTTATTGTTTGATGCTTATTTGGATTCCTAAATAAATGTTACTATACAGTTAATCTATACTTTCTTGGTACTTCAGGGTTTGCTACCCATTCATTTATTTGTGGCCAAAATTAAAACATCTGCTGGCATAAATTGATTTCATATTTTTGGAGCTGGACGGTTTATTAGGAGCGCTATTATAGTATACGTTTTGTCACTGATTTGATCTCTCAAAGCAGCAGAAAGTACTCTGGGCACAGACAAAGCAGCAGAACACCAGGTGCAGTGAAAGTGAAACTTAACCGTTTATTGTGCTGCTTCTTAAAGTCTGCAGCAGCTCCTTCTGTCATCCATTGATCTGATCAGCTCTTATGGAATCGATAGTTCAATTTTTCACTCCGCGACTCAAACTCCTCAAACAGCTGCCGAGGGGAAAAGACCTCAAGAGTTCCACCTGTGCTGCATTAACGGACCTGCAATTATAGCTGTATTTAGAGAGGGGACACAGAATGCTAAAAAAGGGAGACATTCAAACACAAAATCAAAGAAAATGGAAAGTTTGATGTCGCCCCCATCGCCTATAATCAGCTACTATCACATGTAGATTCTAATTCTGTGGGAAACACTGTACTAGATACTGCTTTTACAGTTTATGGTTGTTAACCAGCAACAACCCCTCTTCTCAGGGGTTCATATTAAACATACATGTAGTCATATATTCTTTAAACTTCATGCCGTGTAAATGTCAGCTCTATTTCAGCAATTGAAATAAATTTAAACACAAATTTACTTGACTGCGCTGCTCACGTTACCACTTTCTAGGGAATGCTACACCAGGTCTCATACACGTGTTACACCACAACCTGTTAAAATCAAACTGATCTATGATTTGCTCTTAGACTTCTGACGTGCGGTTCATGTGTTCAATTAGGGACATGTGAAACCAGTTTTTTCCCCCCAGTCAAGTGGAAAAAAACTGCTGTCCTGACCACTAAGGTCATACCTGGCTTACTTTCGGGTGTGTGTGTGTGTGTGTCACCCAACAGACAGCCATATCGGGATCAGAAAGTACAGCAGTGGTCCAGGCCAACGGTGAGAGCGTCACAGCTGCTGCCACACCAGCACTGGTTAGACCAGGTGAGTGCCACACGTACAACTCATGGAGCACAGTCGCACAGATATAAGTATAATTTTTCAATTATAACTGCAAATTTGTTTAAATTTTCCTGTGAGATGCTTTTTTTTTTTAAATTGATGTTTGCGTAGCTGTTCAGAACCAAAGCATGTGTATTCAGACTTCTGATACACTTAGTGCAATTGTTATTTTATTGATCTCATTTTTAGTCAAAAAAAAGTTTCCATTTGCATTTTTAAGACTCCCATTAACGTTCATCTAGCCTTTTAATAGGTCTTAAATTCAACTCGAGCAGCAGTGTTCTTAAAGCATTTTGCCCACTGCATGAAATGACACTTTAATGTTTCCAGCTAATGGTTTCCCCTAAGATCGATCTCCTGTTAAAAACACATTTTATTGAGGTATGGAGCTTTAAGCTAAGAGAAAGTTTAGGCCAGACCCTGTTGCTATGTATGACCTCATGTTTCATGAATCAGCTTTGTTATATTAGTTTATTAGTTTTATATTATATTAGTTATCGAGCAAGTTATATTATCTTTTTCTATCTCTTTCGACTGTGCAGTTACTTGGAGGTGTTTTTTCATCATAAGCAGCTTTGCCATGTAGTCCCGTGATAGCCATGAAGACAGCGTGTTGAGAAAAATTAATTTTCAGACATTGACTATGTTAACATGCACAAAATATTTCACTTTTTCCCCTGAATGAAAATTAATATTCCACTAATATTCCCGTTAATATGCAGCCGCGCATACTCCACTTGAACGTGTCCTACAGTGGTTGTATTAAAATGTTGTAAATTACTACAAAATATGGATAAGTGGAATGGCAGAAGGCGCTTATGCCATTGCACTTTTTTTCATCATTATTGGATTTTTTCAGTGGTGGTTCACTGATAAGTTGTTTATGTTTAACAACTACTTGGGGGTGTAAGAAATATTACAAATATTTTCTTTCTAGTAAATCTTTCGAGTAATAAACGTGTGAAGCTATAGTACTCTTGCATGTTTGGTGAAAATGATCCAAATCTTCATGACTTGTGTGTATTTTATTATGTATTTTGATGTATTCTATTTTATGATCTTTTTTTGACTTCTGTAAAGTGTCTGAGTTTCTTGCAAAGCGCTCTATAAATAAAATGTATTATTATTCATTATGAATGCCTCTGATGTTATAGTGGTTGTATATTTATTGAGGGCAGGACAAGTGTGGATTGTGAAAACATAACTGATCTGATGAACTGAACAACAAAGAAATAATATTTTTCAGAAGTCTAACATCATTTTTTATGACCTTCAGATGACAGAGGGAAGCCTACGCCCCCTCCTCTGTCAAAGACCCCCGAACTTGCTAAGGGCGACCACATCCCCACAGAGGCTTCCTCCTCTGACACGGACACTAAACCCCCTGCACCCCCGCTACTATCAGAAGCAGAGGACGTCCCTCCCAACACTATTCCCACTCCCGCACCCAGTGCTCCTGTTGCAGATGTGATGGATGCCCCTCCACCTCCCAGGGAACCCACCCCGCCTCCCCAGTCAGCGCCTGAGGTGCCCGCCTACCCTGCACCCCTCCCTGACCCTGTCCCCACCTCTTCTGCTCAAGACAAAACAGACAAAAAATCCACAGAGGCAGAGGAGGAGGTGAAAGAGGAGGAGGCTGAAGTAGAAGAGGTAGCTGCCTCTCTGGACACACCTCTTGCACCTCCCTCCACCACTAACGGTGTCGCAGAGGTGGAGTCAGAAAGGCTGTCGGTCATGTTGCCCCCCAGTCACCTGGAGGCCCCTCTGGAGTCTCCCATCGCACAGCCGGAAGAGCTCCGCCTCCCCAACGGCCTGCCGCTGCCAGCCCCTCAAGACCCCGAGGTGCCCATCGCCTGCATGAGCGAGCGTGACGACAGCCCCATCGCTGAGCCTGACATCAGCGAGCAGCCGGTCATACAGACCGCCACAGCCATCACTCAGACAGCACCTACACCCATTGTTGAAGCCACACCTGCACCTGTTGATCAGCCTGCACCTGCACCCGCTGTCCACGATATTCCTCCTGATCCGGTCGTCCAGGAAGCACCTGCCCAGCCCGAGGAACAAGACACGGTCCCTCCAGTGGACATCAAAGAAGATACCCCAGTGCCCCAGTCCACCGCAGAGGAGGAGAAGCCATCTCCTGCGGAGACAGTTTCTGTAGCTGACAGCGCCCCAGAAACAGTGCCCACTCCTCCCCCTCCCACAGCAGAGGAAAGGGAGGACACCCCTCCTCCCCAGACGGTCACCCCTGCCCTCGTCGAAACTACTATGCAAGGTCAGTGGTTACAACGTACTAAAATATTTAATAGTTCATAGTACAGTTGTTGATGTGAAGCTGATTGTGTTTAACTTTCTTCTTTTAGCTGCTGTGTCTGTGCCAAAGAAAAAGAGGAAGATGAAGGATTTGAACAAAAAGGAGGCAGTGGGAGACCTCTTGGATGCCTTTAAAGAGGTGAGTGTGCAGTAACGCTTTAACAACCAAAAATGCTTTTACAAAGAAAAAAGGCTTTACTATTTCTCAATTTCAATGTAGCCTCCCAAAAGGTTTTTATTTTACCTGTAAATTTTGAGATTGCAGTCTGAGTATCCTAACCCCTCTTCCATCTTTGCACCAGGAGCAGGTAGTGGCTCCTCCAGAGCCCGAGCCAGCCCCTGCCCCAGCACCAGAGACCCAGCCTCCCGCTGCTTCTCCTCCTGCCCCAGAGGAGGCTGACCTGACCTGGGAGGACAAAGAGGACAAGCTGGACGCTGAGAACATTCAGCCAGATCCCAAGTCGACTGACACTGACAAGAAGTACCAGTACAAAGAGGGTGGGTCTCTGAACCTTGATACCTTTCAGTGCGCAATTCAGTGTGCACAAAGATCTTATCTCACTCACATTCACAAGTTTGCTATGTGTCAGTGGACTACGTTTATGTTTGCTTTGTGAAAATGAGGGAGTGGCAGTTTACCTGATTGTGCTTCTGATTGTTCAGCGGAAAACGATAGTTATTTGATGGCAGCGCATAATATTTGAACAGTGAGCGTAAGAAGATAAAACAGAAGATTTTTAAATTGTAGGTGAATTGTAGGTCATAAACATTTGTACGTTGTAAGTAGCTAATGGCCATCTTCCTTCAAAATCAAAGCCTAATAAAGTTCTTCAAGCTTTTTTAACATTGTCACTCATCGAATACTAACTCCTCAATGGACTTACAGATAGACTTCATCTTACACAAATCACAGATCACATACAATGCATTGTACTTATTTTTTCATTTATTAATTCAGTGATTTACTGTCCTCTCTGCCACCTTGTGGACTTTACAAGGCATTTCAGCATCTACAGTTAAGATGTTGTATGTTGTTGAACGTTGTGGTCATCTTATGTTTCGGTTTATCTTTCAGAACAATGGAAGCCAATCAACCGAGAGGAGAAGAAGCAATATGACAGAGAGTTTCTTCTGGGCTTCCAGTTCATCTCAGCCAGCATGAACAAGCCTGAGGGTCTGCCAGCCATCAGTGATGTTGTCTTAGACAAGGTGCAGCCTCTCACACTAAAGACATGGCTATACATACGTGAATGTGCAGTTCCCACAAATCCTTAAACAGTATAGAAAGGCATTTGATCTATTTATCTAAAAACAAGGCTTTAATCTGTATTAAAATGCCTTAAATTAATCTGTCAAAAGTCTTGAATATACTAAAACATGGGAAGATTTTTTTTTCTTTTTCTGACGTTGAATAAATTACCAAACCATTAACATCCTGCAGATCAGGATAGTGGGAATGCCAGGCGTTTCCCAAAAAAGTCATGTTTTATGTTACTCAAACATTTGAACAAAACTATCTCTGACTGTAAGTAATTGATGTTGGTTCATTTTTATTGTAAAACAGTTTTTAAATTTAATAATAAGTGGCATTAAAAAAGTATTTCAAGGTCTTTAAACTAAGCTGTCAGAAGCTGTTGGAGCCCTGAGAATAGTTTCTCTTATTTTTATATTATATACATTTTTCTTCCATTTTTTTTAAACAATGTTTCTTTGTTGTTTGTAAAGCACTTTGAAATTGGCTCAGTGCTTTTTAAATCATGCGTTAAAAATACACTTACCTTCCCTTGCTGTAGATAGTCTGTCCCCTGGGGGAGAAAAAGACATCCTACGAGTCAGTGCAAGTTATTTTTGCTTGGTGTTTTATCACCACAGAAGCACTGATGGGATGCAATTAATGTGTCTGTGACTGGAAACAAAAACAGACATAAAGATGACAGCATTAAATCAGAGAGAATATCTGAATGAAAGTTTTAGTTTGTATTTTTTTTTCTGTCTTTACAGGCTAATAAGACACCTCTGCGTCAACTGGACCCCAGTCGTCTAACAGGCATGAACTGTGGTCCTGATTTCACACCCTCCTTCGCTAACCTTGGCCGGCCCGGCATGGGAGGAGGAGGCAGAGGACCAGTAAGTTTACATTTTCTTAATGTCATCCAAGAGCAGTGCATTGGAAGTTCATAGCCCGTGAATGAAATGTCTTTGTTCCTCCGCTCTCTCTTCTCAGCCTCCAGGTATGGGCATCGGAGTCGGCGGTCCACGTCGCTCACAGCAGATGCAGAGGAAAGAGCCAAGGAAAATCATCACCAGCATGTCACTTAGCGACGACGTGCAGCTGAACAAAGCAGAGAAGGCTTGGAAACCTTCGCTGAAAAAGGGTCGCTCTCGCGCAGGAGAGGAAAACGAAGAGAGTGATGTAGAGAACATTAAGACCCAGGAGCTGTTTAAACGGGTTCGCAGCATCCTTAACAAACTGACCCCCCAAAAGTTTCAACAGCTGATGAAACAGGTTACAGAACTGACTATTGACACCGAGGAGAGGTTGAAAGGAGTCATAGATCTTACCTTCGAAAAGGCCATCTCCGAGCCAGACTTTTCGGTGGCCTACGCCAACATGTGCCGCTGCCTTATGGGGGTAAGTGCTGCCGCACACAATGTGGAAATTTGTAAATAATATATTTAGAAAATTTGATTTATCACATGTAAAGCAAAAGCATGATGATGTTTTTAATACTTATTGACTACAGTGCTTTTTCTGGGCTAAACAAACTAAATTCACATCAAGTCGAGATTTTTTTTCACCTTTGTTAGAATTGCACCTGTTTGTGGACAAAGAGATAAGAAACTAGGGATCGACCAATATTTGTTTTTCAATGCTGATACCAATTATTAGTAGTTAATGAGACCGATAACCAAATATATCAAACTCCAACACAAAACTTTGTTGAAATGCCTTTAGCAAATGTTTACAGAAATACAGAAAGTTTCCAGCAACTTTTCTAATAAAGTCAAGTGAAAATTAAAATAGAAATGAATGAATAAAAGTAGCGTCCTGAGGTTTTACAAAGTGAAAGTTCCTCCCATTCTGACTCTTTCTTTGCACTTCTTAATTACTTTTATCAGCAATCATTAAAATAAAATGCTGATACAGATGATTGGCAAAATGCCAAATATCAGCACTAAAAATCAGCCAGGCGGATAATCTGTCAACCCCTAAAAGAAACACTTTATTTGTTTGGCTAGAAAAAGTCCCCTAAAATACTATTAGTAAATTGAGAAACTAACTAACTAACTAACTAACTAACTTACTTTTATGTGTCCTGTCAAAGTAAAGCATAAAATGCCTCTATTAGTGCATAATTTAAATCCCACATTGCACTACAGCTTGTTTACACACCGGCACTCTTCTATCAAGCTTTTGAAAGCGCTCAGAGTGATTTTCTGTTTTCAGAATATTTGTTTTAGCTCGTCATCAAGACCTTCAGTGACACCGGTAATTCTTCACTGGTTTACAGATAATCTGGTCCCTTATTTGTCTCTGTGGTAAAGATGGGAAGTTTGTTGTTATGAAAATCTCTAACTGTCCTCGACTTTGATTCAAATCCCTCTTTTTCAAGTGTAATATCCAGGATTCCCACCGATCCTTAAAAAGTATTAAAAGGCATTGAATTAATTAAGGCCTTAATATGAAATGTCTTAAATAAATATTTCTAAAAATGCTTAGACATGGAAAAGGGGACTTTATGATTTTTTTCTAAGGTTGCATTGTAAAATTTACTGGTGACATTTTATTTATCATGATTATTAGTAATTTTTAATGAATGAATTGATTTATTCATTTATTCATTCATTATCCTGTTAAGGGTTGCAGGAAGGCTGTAGCCTATCCCAGCTGTCATTGGGCGAGATATTATTATCACTATTATTATTACTAAAATTATATTATTATCATTATTATTGTTATTATTAAAATTATAAAATATTATCTCAAAATTCTTAGCGGCATTAAAAAGTCAAGGCAGAAATAATAAGACATCCCTTCTGGTGTCCAGTGGTGGACTTAAGTTTTTGCCTCATGTCTGCACCACTGATCTCAGTGCTTGGATTGAGGAAGTGAGCAGTGACTTAGACTACATAATTTGTTTTTAATTTTTTGTTTTCAGCTTAAAGTCCAAACCACAGACAAGCCGGGAGCCACTGTGAATTTCCGCAAGCTGCTGCTAAACCGATGCCAGAAGGAGTTTGAAAAGGACAAAGATGACGACGAGATCTTTGAGAAGAAGCAGAAAGAGCTGGAGGCTGCCTCAGTGGTATAGTGCAACCTCATTAAGTATGGGTTGGGGTCTTCACTTATGCACAAAAAAGAAGTCATAATGGTAGTGAAATCATCCACAGCCATCCCTCCTCAACAATTTCTTCATTCTTCATTTTCGTCATCAACCTTTTCTGTGACACTGTGTCTCTGGCAGGCGGAGGAGAAGCAGCGGCTCATTGATGAGCTACAAGAGGCCAAAGACAAGGCCAGGAGGCGCTCACTGGGCAACATCAAGTTCATCGGCGAGCTGTTCAAGCTTAAAATGCTCACAGAGGTCATCATGCATGACTGCATTGTAAAGCTGCTCAAAAACCATGATGAGGAGTCTCTGGAGTGCCTGTGTAGACTGTTGTCCACCATTGGCAAGGACCTAGACTTTGAGAAGGCCAAGGTACACGTTTAGATAATAATGTAATGAAGATGAAATAACAAGCACAGTGCACACATCACATGCATAAAACATGCTAATAAATGTGTTGTTAGATTGTGTTTTAATTTTGATGTTGCAGCTGTAGTGTTAGAGAAAGACTCACCAAACTGTTGTGGTCATCCGCAGCCTCGTATGGACCAGTACTTCAATCAAATGGAGAAAATAATAAAGGAGAGGAAGACCTCATCCAGGATCCGCTTCATGTTGCAGGATGTGCTGGACCTTCGACGGGTAACCACACAAAAAACACACACATGTAGAGAACACACATGCTACTTTGCATTCATGGAGAAATTTTAGCTTTGTCTGATTACGCAAACTTACACCAAAGGAAATGATTGACATTGATTCAAGCAGCAACCAGACTGTTTAGTACTATCAAAGGTAAAACTATATTTCTTAAAATAGAAAATAGAAATACAGTAAGAGTAAACAGTTAGCACAACATAAATGATAAATGAAATTTAAATAAATGATACATTTAAATATTTTAAATAAAGTATGTAAATATGCTGAGTATGTAAGTGTGTAAAAATATAAATGTAAAAAAATACAGTAATAGAAAATTAGCACTAATCTGTAAATATTTAAAATATAATATGGATAATATACTGAGTGTGTAAAGTGTGTAAAATATAAAACTGCCTTATGCTACATTGCAATGTATGAAACTGAAATGTAGGTTAAAAATATGCAAATATAAAAATACGTGCAAAGCTGCAACAATGAACACTAAGATATATATATATATATATATATATATATATAAAAGCAAGAATAGCAATAAGACTATAAACAATGTGTAACATGTTAAATATGGCCTACATGCAAGATTTTGAGCACCACAAGCAGAGTCCCATCTAGTTCAATTTGATAAACAGCACTACGGGTAAGAAGATTGCATTTTGAATTTGGGGTGAAGTGTCCCTTTAAAACAGAGTTTTTTCATGTCATAAGCCTTATTGTTGGATTCTAGTGTGTACCTGTGCATGATGTTATACACACACACAGCCCCACACAGCGTAAGTCTTACATAAGAAATGTCTTCCTTAGCTCTTCAGTGCAGGACGTCCCCAAAACACAGAGCCATATGCTGAGACAACAGACTGTCAAACACAAACTCCACCATCTCCTCTTGTATCATATTAATTCACTTCTTCTCCTGGCTCAGTTAACATGCAACTTTAAGTAGCTGATGAAAAAGAGTATCTAGTATTTTTATTTGTTTGTGTCTCATGGTAATTTCCTGAACTTTTTATAGTTGTTATAAAGCCACTTTATTCTAGTGTTTCTGAGGTTTATTTCTCTTAAGGAATGCTGCAGTCCTGTACTTAGGCTCCCAGTCCCGCCTACACACTGTTACAAAACCTGCTGTCGTCAGTGTTTTTAAAAGCCAGAAATCAGCTGCTCCCAGTCAGCACATTGGCCCAATTTAACTGTGAAACACACGCACACACACACACACACACTTTGTTCTTTTATTTAGAGGAAAAGGCTGACGAGAAGAGTTAAAGGAGCTTTATATACAATTTTTAGAGCTTAACTGTGATTCAGAGGTTGTCTCCACCGGGTTCTCAATACGGAGGAGTCAGTGGCTGGAAGCTAACGGCGGTGGCAGTGTAAACAATGCTAAAAAAAGAAAAATGGGGGAACCGGGCAGTGGGTGCATGTTTTCTCAATGACGTGAATTGTTGCTATGGTATATAAGTATAATATAAGTATATAATATAAGTATTTTCAAATTTATAAACTTTTGATTGACATTTAATTTTACCATCCAAAAGTTCTAGAGATGGCAAATCATGTCAAAAAATGAACTGTGGGGTGCCCAGTAGCTCAGTTGGTCGAGCACGCGCTCCGTGTACGGAGGCTACATCCTCAGCACAGCGTGGCCGCGGGTTCAATTCCGGACACGGCCCTTTGCTGCATGTCATCCCATCTCTCTCCCCCTTTCACGCTTAAGTTGTCTTACCTTAATAAAGGCAAAAAGCATAATGAATAATGATAATCTTTAAAAAAAAAAAATTGTCCATGTCATGACTTGCCTCCACCATGTGCTCACAATCTCTCCCTCCATCCCATCCCAGAACAACTGGGTGCCCCGGCGAGGCGACCAGGGCCCAAAGACCATCGACCAGATCCACAAAGACGCTGAGCTGGAGGAGCACAGGGAGCAGATGAAGGTGCAGCAAGCCCTCATCTCCAAGAAGGATTCTGGTGGTGGCCCCGGAGGCAGGATGGGCGGAGGTCCCGGGGGTCGCGGGGGCCCTCACACACCAGGCCGTGGCGCTCCTCCCCAGGACGAGGGCTGGAATACAGTGCCCATCTCCAAGAACCGACCTATCGATACCTCTCGCCTTAGCAAAATCACTAAGGTAGGAGAGAGGCTGCTTTTCACCTGGTGCTCGCAGTAAACTTGTCTGTCTCACTCCATCACTTGTCAGAACACATTTTAGTCACAGAAGACATATCAGAGAGATCTGTTAAAATTCCATTAATGTGTCCAATTTGTTAGCAGATAGTGTGTTTTTAACCAACGGTTTCTTCTTTCAGACTCCTGTTCTCGACTTCAACAATCAGTTGCTCGCTCCAGGAGGTAAAGGCACATGGGGGAGCTGGGGTAAGGGCAGCAGCGGTGGCACCAGTGCCAAACCTGCAGATTCTGGTAGGTTTCCCAAACTGATTTGATAATACATCAAATAAATATGTAGTTGAGCACCTTAAAGCCGAGACTCAACACATGTTCTGTTGTACATTTTCATCCTCAGGTGCAGAGCCAGGCGGCCGTCCAGCCACCAGCACTCTGAACAGGTTCTCAGCCTTACAGCAGCCGTCGTCCTCCTCAGGCCCCTCCCTGGACTCAGACAGACGAGTTCCTCAGAGGTGAGGAACAGGACACAACTCTCAAAGCCTGAAGCTCCCACCTGCAAATGCACAGTGGGACCCCACAGAGTTGAAAGATGATTTTCTGGGGACTCAGTTTCTGTTGTTTTTCCCTGACTCCTACAGAAACAGCTCGAGTCGAGAGCGCAGCGATCGCTTTGACCGCTCAGACCGCTCCGATCGTGGCAGCGATCGATTTGACAGACGGGATGAGCGGCGGGACGACCGTGACAGAAACCGGCTGCAGGTCACCAAGCGCAGCTTCAGTCGGGAGAACGAAGAGAGGAGCCGGGAGAGAGAGCAGCGCGGGTCGGCTGATCCTGTTCGCCGGGTAGCGAGCATGACGGATGACAGAGGCAGCAGAGAGAGAGCCAGGAGTAAAGAGAATGGTAGGTGTCATGACGTAGCAGAGGTGTAGATTAAAAGATTTTTTTTCGATGCTGAGAATTTAATTCCACCCATTTTTATCTGCCCTCTATGACCTCTAAACATAAAGGTTCTACAACAGGAAATCTGTGTACTTTTACTTTTTCTGTCTTTTAGAAAAGTTTGTTTAAATTCATATTCTCAAAAAAAAATGTTGTGTTGTGTTTAAGCAGTCAAGCGGGAGACAGCTGCCACCCCTCCACCTCCCCAGACCCCCACCAAGCCTGCCTTGACCGAGGAGGAGCTGACCAAGAAGTCCACAGCCATCATCGAGGAGTACCTCCATATCAACGACATGAAGGTACACACTTATAAGCTTATGAAAATCAAAAGAAATATCTCTTATGCAGCAGTGAAAATTGATTTCTCTTTTTCCACTACTCCCTTTTAAAAATTCATCATCACTGTTTATTCAGTGAAAATTGACTGAGCATTAAACTCTTTTACAGCAATGATTCACATTCAGTGGGCTAAAGGGATATATAACATAAATTCAATAAAGTCTGTCAAAAGTTACAAATGAATACAAATAAAAGATTAACAACACACAAATCTGCAACTAGTGAAAAAATGCATAACAACACAACAGAAGAAAACCCCATAAAACACGTGCTGTATGTTCTTCTCTGTCCCATCAGGAGGCTGTGCAGTGTGTGCAGGAGCTGAACAGCACTCAGCTGCTCTTTGTGTTTGTACGAAACGGGCTGGAGTCGACGCTGGAGCGCAGCACCATCGCCAGGGAGCACATGGGCATGCTTCTGCAACAGCTCATCAAGAACAACCTCCTCCCAACACAGCAGTACTACATGGGGTCAGTATTATAATAAAAATAACTTTCTTTATATAGCACCTTTAAAAAACAGTTGTTTACAAAGTGCTATGACAAACAAAGCAAAAGTGGAAACTTTTGGAATAATAAATAAACATCATCAAACAAGAAAAATATGTGAACACAAAAGGTCAACAAGAATAAAGTAAATAAAAGGAATAAAACAGGCAGATCTCGAAAGGCGGTTAAAGCACTAATTAATAAAGTTTGAGAAAATATAAGAATAAATGCAATAAAAGATGATAAAAAATTAATAGAAGAAGACGGCATCACATCAGCGGGGATAAAATAAAGACGAACCAGTAAATAAATTAAAAGATGGTGAGAACGGGACATCAGAAGGCTAAGGAATGGATAAATAGAGTGAAAGCAGCAAAATAAAGAGGAAGAGAAGTAAAAAACAAATAAATAAAAGTGAAATCACATAAAAGTTAGTCTGGTCTGTAAAAGTGAGTTTTAAGAAGCAAATTAAAAGATGCCACTAACTGGCTGGAAAAGGCTCGATCTCCTTAAGCTGTGCGATGGCTCACAAGGGATCAGCATTTTAGAAATGTAATTTGGGCCAAGATCCATAAATCACCCTAAAATCAATTCTAAAACAGACATTGGGCCACTGAAGGAGCAGTAGGAAAGCAGTGATGTGATATCATCTGTTAAAACCAGTAAGAAGCCTGGCTGCTTTGGTCTGGACCAGCTGGAGGTGGGAGAGTAATTTTTGGGTAGCCATAGAGAGGAGGTTCAGCAGGAGAAGTAACCTAATTATATTGTGTGCATACAGTGTCTTTGAGTCTCCCAGAAAATATATGAATCACCATAGATAAAGTACATGTAGTAAATAAATAGAAAAATATATAAATCCAAGAGCAAGTGTGACTAAGCTCCTCTGTGATGTGTGTTATAGCAGAGCTTCAAGCGTTGACTGAAATAAAGTTTGTATCAGCCGAATTCAATTATTTATTCAAGATGAACCGAAGCCCACGGGGGAAATTTTGGCTTTAGTTAGTGAATTAGTTTGTGAAAGTTATATTTTGTAGCAGTGGCTGAAATGGAGGAGTCTTTAAACCACTATGCTGTGCCAAAAAAAAGTCAGTTTCCATATGTTTGTGTCAGTTCGGTACCATATTACTTAGTTTACCCATCTGTTGGGTAATTTTGAACATCGTTAAACCTTGAATACACTTTGAAATATGTGCACTCTGTGTGTGTGTTTCCTCAGGCTTCAGGAAATCCTGGAGGTGGCTGAAGACATGGCGATAGACATCCCCCACATCTGGCTGTACCTGGCAGAGCTGATCACTCCCATGCTCCATGAGGGAGGCATCCCCATGGGAGAGCTTTTCAGGTCAGTCCCAGGCCACACTTGGCCCCTCAGCATTTTGGAAAGGGAAAATGAAAATCGCTTTTTTGGCTGTTTTTAATTTAGTTAGTTTGATGTCTAACTTGTGTTTGACCCTTTTTATGCCTCCAGGGAGATTTCAAAGCCTTTAATCCCTCTGGGACAAGCTGGAGTCCTGCTGGTCCAAATCCTCACTTTACTCTGCAAAGGAATGGTGAGAACTAATCAAGTATAATCCCTTATCTTTAATATGTTTTATCTAATCGTTTATTTTTCTTTTCTTTAAAAATCGGACTCATTTTTTAACTCGGCTCCATTTGCTCATATTTCATGCCAATCACACTAAGAATATGTGAATTTGAATCAGTTCATGTGGTCGTGATGAATGCTCGCCAGTTCAATCAGTCAATGTGTCCATCAGTCTACAACCAATCTGTGTCGCCTCATTAGAGCCATAAAAAGGTGGGCGTGATGTGGAGGGAGGCCGGCCTCCGGTGGAAAGACTTCCTCCCAGAGGACGTAGATGTCAACAAGTTCGTGACAGAAAAGGTGAGAGGTCGCCCACGAGCTTCATTATAAACGGAGAAAGTTTACCACAATATTCTCACAATATGAAACAATTGTTAGACGTGTATCATATTGGCGGCTGATTGTAAAGTTATGATACCTAACTATAAATAACTATATGAAAGAATTGATTTTTTTTTATAGTTTCAGTTTGAGATCCAGAGTGGGTTTCCTCATTTCAGTATAGTTTTCATTGTTTAAATATGTAAAGATTTTTTTATTATTATTTTTATTATTATTATTTTAAATAATAATTTTTTCAGGGCAAGATTAAGGCAGTTCAGAATGGATATAACATAACATAATGTGTTATATTGATGGCCGATAGTATAGTTATGATGCTTAAGTATAAATAAATAAATGAAAGAATGATGAAAGAATTCATTGAAATCCATTTTGAATATGTAAAAAAAAAGGAAAGGACAGAATGAACATATAAACATACACAAATATACAGACATATCCGAAAAGGAGTGGGAAGAGATGCAAACTTATTAAATTCTCTATCAGTTATTAAAAAATAATTGACCCACTTTAATTTTTATATGAATTGAATCTTCTCAAGCTGTATAAACTATATATTTAATATATAAAGTGCAAGCTATATAAACCATATTTGAACATATTAACATTGTTATTTACAGAAAAGAAGAAGTATGAAAACCTTTTCTAGATTTGCCGACAGGAATAGATTCCTATAGAAACCATAAAATGCAAAAGGAAGTTTGTGTTGTTTATTTATGGAGTGTTTTATAGTTTGGCAGTGAGGTTGTTTTCGTGCGCTGAATGAGAGGTGGAGTGAGTAGATGTAACATGAGGATTATGTTGAGCATAACGCCTATTTGTTTCTCCACGATTTTAACTAGAATGTGGAGTTCACGCTGGGTGACGAGTCGGAGGAGAGCAAAAAGAAGGAGCTGAGCTCTGCAGAGCTGACCAAACAGCTGGACCGACTCATCCAGGACAAGGCCGACAACCAGAGGATCTTTGACTGGATTGAGGTTTGTTTTCATGCTTGTGTGTAATTTATAATCTTATTTTTCCTCTATCCTCTTTCCCTTTTGATTACATTTACTGTCTTTATTTTGTTTTTGTTTTTTTCTGGCTTAAAATGAGGCTTTAATTGGGTCTGTGGAAATTACATTACTTCATAGTATGAATCACATATTAATGCCCCAATTTCAGAGAGTTTTTTAAAAGTGAGGACTATTCGTGACTGTGACTCAGATAAAAACATGAGACCAAATCTCACTTAAAGGCTCCATTTTTTAGGATAACAGCTTGTTTCAACAGAGTGCAGGTCTCCATGACAGCATGTCAGTTGTTTTTGTTTTGAGACTTCCAGAATTTAAAAGCTGGAAGAGAATTAGGGGAATTCAAAAACCTGAACTGTAAGTCATTGAATTCACGACCCTGATCCTGAGAGACACCAAATTTAAAATAAAATCACACTGTCTCACCTTTTACTGGTATTACTAATGTGATGAAGAGCTGTTATAGTTTTATAATTTTCAGTACTTTTTTTTTTGTTAACTTTTGTTTCAATTCAGTTTAGTTTCAGTTTGTTTCCAGAGCGAGTTTGCTTATTTCAGTGTAGTTTTCATTGATTAGATTTTTTTATTTTTTTTATTTTATGTATCTATTTAGTTATGTATTTATTACTTATTATTTATTTTTTAATAATATAAATAATAATTATCAGTAATATTGACATCATGTTGACATCACAGTCTCGATGAACATTTGCACCAATGCCTCCTCGTGCTTTTTTTGACAGATTTTAGCCTAATTGACAAAGAAAAAAAAGTTATATCCATGTGAGTCAGCAAATACACAGAAAATGACATAAAATAAAAACTAAAGACATTTTCTGATTGTTTTTATTTGTTTATTTTTGTTGTATTTTTGTATGTTTTGTTACACATAACACAAAACTAATTTTAGTGTTTAGATTAGTTTTAGTCAATTATAATAACTTTGAGTGATGAAATTATGTTGTGGGTGTTTACAGGTTATATATTTCTTTATTTTTTTTATTGCCATTTTGTGCATGTGCATAAATGAATGTGTCTCTGTGCAGGCCAACCTAGACGAGCAGCAGACCTCGTCCAACATGTTTGTCAGAGCGCTGATGACCTGCATCTGCCAGTCAGCAGTCATCTGTGAGTCAGCATGTGCCCTTTACATCCCTCATTACAGCCCGCTAAAAGTGGACTCACAAGGATGATATCATGGGAACGTTAATGATGCCGAGCGAAATGTATAAATGGAAATACGTTGAGTTAACCCTTGAAACCCTGGATCGACATCAGTTTTCTTGTGCTGCATTCGATGCCTTTCACAAGCTATTTGAAAACTGAGAACGTTGGTTTGATTTATTTTGAAAACATGGGACAAAGAGACCAACCTGGCAAAATAAATGTCCCCCAAATTGCAAGACATTTTTACCTAAAATTTAGTTTTCAAAAAAAGAAAGGAAAATCATTTTAAAAAATGGGGAAAATGTCCAGAAAATGATATTTATTATTATAAGGATTTTGTATTTACAGAAACAAAATAGGAAAAAAGAAATATATATACATTTTTTCAGCATTTTCAAGGTCACTTTCTTTTTTTCTTATTTCTCAGGTAATATTACTTTTTTTTCTTTGCTATTTTCAGGGCTTTGTCTTGTTGTTTTTGGCCTTCCCCTTATGTTTCTGAAAGAAGTCAAACCACTTTGCCTAGCATCCAAAGGGTTAATAGATATAGTCAAGTGTAACTTGTAGAATGTCAAGTCAGTCCTAATTCACAAAATATGCTTTTCAAGTCCTTTTAAAAGACGTTTTTCTAAAATGACGACCTGCAGGTGAGAACCCCTACAAGGTGGACGGTGAGCAGATCAAACAGAGGGCCAAAGTGCTGCAGAAATACCTGAAGGACGAACAGAAGGAGCTGCAGGCGCTGTACGCCCTGCAGGCTCTGATGGTTCAAATGGAGCAACCTGCCAGTGAGTGGCCGCCGAAAAGCTCACGTTATCCCTGTTATCCTTAACTTTAACAGACTCTGAAGCTTTTTATAGTGTGCATTATTTCTGTGTTATTGTTCTGTTGAATTACTTTTCAGATGTCAATTCTAATAGGAAAGCTTTTATTTCAATGTGAAACTGGTTTAAACAGGGTTCCCACAATTATGGAAAATCTGGAAAAGTCATGGAATATCACAGTCACGTTTTCCAGACCTGGATAAGTCATGGAATTAGTAAAAGTCATTGAAAGTTTTGGGAAAGTCTTGGAAGTTTGTTGTGTGATGGAATTGTTTTAACCTTCGATCAAATATAACATTAAGACAAATTTAATTTCTGTAGCTTTCGTATTGTGTGGATTTTCTTTGCATCACGTATTTTCCCACCCTCAGTTTCACTCTTTGAGTTTCGATCTGATATTTATGAAAAATGCTGGCAAGTGGGGCAAGAACATAAAATGTTAGGTCCTTGAAAAGTCATGGAAAAGTTATGAAATTTTTCCATGAAAATCTGTGGGAACCCCGTTAAAATTCAGTTTAAATGGTCATGAAACATCTTGTGAACATTATTACTGTCTCTGTCCTCCATCAGATCTCCTGCGGATGTTTTTCGACACTCTTTACGATGAGGACGTGATCAAAGAGGAGGCCTTCTACAAGTGGGAGTCTAGCAAAGACCCCGCCGAGCAGCAGGGCAAGGGCGTGGCCCTCAAGTCCGTCACCGCCTTCTTCACTTGGCTCCGCGAGGCCGAGGACGAGTCGGACAACAGCTAGGGCCCCCTCGGACCGCTGGGGGAAGTGGTGGGAGTTCGGAGATGATCTTTGGGGGGAGGGGGGGTAGCGAACGTGCTGTGGATGATTCAGAAAATCCTGAATCAGCAAAATCCTTCTGCATAAACAGAAAAAAGCAAGAAAAAAAATTCTTCAACTGGGAGAGATTGTATTATGGATCGAACATTCGATCGTGTTATTATTATTTTTGGGGTTTCTTTTTTTTCCTTGCGCAACTGAATGTCTTTTTTGAATTAAATAAATGAAAATACAAGATTAAATAAAGAGAATAGATATGAGAGAGAGTGAATGCTGAGAAGCGTTACAAGCCGTGGGAGATAATGCTGTTTCCTTCAGTATTTTTTTTTTTTTTTTTGAAGTTTATCTCCTGTTTTCAGATGGCTTTTCCTCGCCACGGCAACACTATTCAAGACACTTTGCTTAATGACAGATATTAAAAAAAGGCTATTCACATCTATATTTTTGATGACTTCATCCTTTATCATGTGAACACGACACGGCAACATTGTCATGTCACATGTACGGTGTTTGATCTACATGAGGCGCTTATGTAGGCGGCTAGCTTTTTTGTTTCTCGTTTTTTTTTCCAGTGTTGGATGGTTGGAGTGTGTTTTATAAAAAAATAGAAAACTACAAAGAAGAGTGGCGAGAGCTGTCTAACGGACATTTAAGACAGGATAACGGTTGTGGACTCCCGAGGATTTCACGCAGACTTTACGAGGACGGTGTCACTAAGGAGAGGGGGGACGAACATTGACCATTTTGCTGCTGGGGGGCCACAACGCTTCCCTGACGCCCCTCAACCACACCCTAAACCCCACAAACCCTCCCATGTGTCTGTTTTACTTGTTTCCTGCGCTTAAAAACAAAGAAACGGTGGACTGAGAAAGGGAGTGCAAGAGCGAGGGCTCACGTCTGCACCCTCCTACAAAACCTGTTGTCGGATTTTAAAAAGATAAAATAACGTTATGGAAACTTGAAAAGAGTATACAGACAAAAATCCACTTTAATGAAAAAGGACTATAAAAAAAAGTTTAACAGTACGAATCCTAAGGCCTTTTCTGCTTCCATGAGTGGAAATGCATTTCAGGAGAGTTCTGTAAATATATAAATGTTTTTTTTTTTTTGTTTTTGTTTTTTTTTTTTCAAAGAAAAGATGCTAAGGTAATGCCATGTAATTTTCCCTTCCTCTGAAACAAAGTGGCAGTCTTTTCCCTGTATTTATATTTTTCTCTCCTCAGCTGGCAGAAGGTGCTTGTAATTATCCAACCCAGTCATTGATTACAATTTAATTGAAAATTTGTAAATACTTTTTTGCTTTACTTTATTAAAAAGATATTTAATTAAAGTAAAATTAATGCCTCTTTTCACATCAAAAACTGGAAGAGATAATAGAGATCGTTGCCAATAAAAGAAAAACTCCCATACTTTTTGTGCTTTTTGTGAGGACTGGAGGCTGATTATCCTGCTAATGTAGGACCGGCCTCTGTGATCCTAAATATTACTTATATTTTTGCTCTCTTCTGCCCCACAGCAGTGCTGATCATGTTTACTGTTCATCTGTCAGCAGCACACTCGGAGTTTGTCAGAGTTTAGCAATTTTTTTTTATTTTTTATTTTTTATTTTGTATTTATTTTTAATGAACTTATTTTTTTATTTTTTTAATCTTTTTTTTTTGTTTTATTTTGTATTTATTTTTGATGAACATTCTTTTTTCTTTTTTTTTTAATCATCTTAAAAAAATAACTTTTTCCTTGCAGTCACCTGGGCCGCCAAACATGCACCTAACGTTAAACATTGTTGCTAGCTTTTATTAAAATAACTCCTCATCATATTTGCTGACACTGTCACTATATTCACACAGCAGTAAATGAGACAGAAAGTCTGTGGGAAAAAAATCATTCCTCTGCCTTCATGTGTGAATAAAAACAACCATCCTGAGCTGAGGAGTCTCTCATGCAGCTGTGAGTCATGTCAGCTGCGCTTTTTGCATCAGAAACATGTTTTGAAGTAATGTTAAGCTGCAAAATATGATTTTTTTCTGGCCTTTGGGCAGTGCATCACCAAACTACACTAAAATCTATATTTAATCCATATAGATTTAAATTCGTTGCCAGGTTACACATGAAGTGACTGACATGACTAACAAATGCTTCAGAGGCTCTGGCTCTGATTGGTTGTTTTTAGTGCACACAGAGGAGGAGGGACATGATTTCTGTCTCATACTTTGTGGATATAGTGACCGTTTGACAAAAATAAAATAACTTTTTGTCTTTTTTTTAAGGCCTTTTTAGTTTGAGAAAAGGAAGGTCAGTTTACCAGCTTTTTCTTGAACTTTCAGCTACATCTCATGGCTTTCATCTGTGGATGGAGTTTACTTGGAAAAAGCAACACTGCGACAAATTGTCCTGTAAAATTATAGTAAACTTCTGGCAGCTGTAGTCGCCAGCATCTGTTATTTTACAATGTCAACACCGTAAATTGTTACATTTCTCACAGTATTTTACAGTAGAATATGACATTTACAGTGTAATATTGGCTCCAAAAATCATCAGCATCGACACACTTTTATTGTATTTTGAGAAAAACAAAACAAGAAACATACGTTATAATTGGATTGATTTTTACGGCAATGATGTTGGCTCCAAAAATGATCAGCATTTACAGTTTTATTATATTTTGAAAAAACAAACACCTACTTTATATTACTGTTTGAATTTGCCTCCAAAAAGCATCAAGATTTACAGTCTTTTACTGTATTTTGAAAAAAAGTACATTACTGTTAGAATGTGGCTGTATTTTCACAGTGTAGTAATCAGACGGATTTCAGGTTTTTTGGGCTCAAACCGTGATCTCTTCTCTCAGCATTTATTGCGAGCACCAGCTGTCAAATTTGAAGACGGTGTCATTTTTCTGAAAGGAATAATGTTATTGATTATTGATTGTGTTGAGCAGATGCCAGTGCTAATGAGAACACGTAGTGCTAATGAGAATTTAACAAGTTTTTGGAGACCTGTAGTTGCTAACATGTGTCTGTTGTTTAGTGATATATGAGACTGAACGCTGATAGTACTCCAAGTCCCTGAGGCGGTGTCTCGTGACAAATAGTCTGCTGACCAAAGCTCTTCGTCTGGCCAAGAGGGCTGTGGCTGCTGGGAGAAATGACGTAACTGGTAGCTCGGACTACGGACTAAAAAAATCATTGTTGCTGACAGACAGGGCTTCACGCTGACTAAACACACAGTGCTGGACTTTTTGGGGAACTCCAGAAGTTTTTGGTTACATGAGTAGTTGGCTACGTTTCAGATAGACAAACAGTAACGGTTGATCTGACTCTGTTCGCAGGGGAAATCCATCATTGTTTATTCAGATGTAGTGATGTTTAAATTTTTATTTAGCTCCAAATGCTGCAATTAAATACATTTTATAGTGTTACATTTTGAACAGATTTACTAGTATACTTACGGTATGCAGCACTGCAGGTTTTTCTTATTACACTGTAATATGAGGGTTTACATGAAGATAGTTCAACTTGAGCTGAGATATGGAGCTGTCTCTAGTTAATCCTGTCCCCCCAAACACATAAAATCGATGTTGACTTATAACTAGCATCAAGCATAGTAGCTGTCAGAGATAAACATTTAAGTTATTCCTCACACTGAACTATGTTGTACTATTTTGTCACGACTTCAAAATGTAGAGGACAAATTATTAGCAAAACAGAACAAGTGAAAATACAAATATTTGCCAAAGTTGCATTTCTTTCAAGAATTTTAATGAAATGTTACAAAATCACACAAAAAAAATATAACGTGCACAGAAGGTAGAAAACGTGTTGTACTTTTAAAATCTTTACAAAACAAAGATAGGTTAGATATATACAGAAGTGTCCACATGCTGTATAGATACTAAATACTGTCAAAATGTTAATTAAATTTTGTTTTACTGTCTTTTGTGAGTTTTGGAAAATAGTGAAATACCGTTTGAGATACTCAGTGACATAATGTACACAGAAAAGACAAGGAAAACAGAACACTAACAAAAAAGCCAAAAAAAAAGCAATAATTAAAAAAAGGGAAACTGCTAATCCAAAATATATAAATATATAATATATATTTAAATAAAAAGGCAATTTAAAAAATAGTAGGCTGTCAGATTTATATTCGTGAAAATAATTTTAAAAAAAAGATCAGAGAGAGTTGTATGAAATGAGCATGGCCTATTATGACTTTTACCTTTTTATGAAACAGCAGGATTTCATACTTTATAGAGGCTCTCTGAGGAGCCCCTTTAATGGCTAGATTTATTTATTGAACTTAAGATAGCACAGTGCGTCTTTGAACCAGCGAGTGAAGATTCATGGATGTGTATCTTTCTGTCAGATGCAATCGTAGACTCTGCAGTGGCAAAGAACCCTCTTAGTGAGTTTTAGGGGCTGCGGCGGTGGATTGTACAGTACCTTTATGGGGGCTTGAGTGGCTTTAGGGTTGTTATTGGAAAACGGGAGGATGCTTTTGGAGGGTGCTCTAGGCCTTTGCCTGGTTTGCCTCTCCTGATGGTTCACTTTGACTTCCATTTAAGTAAAATTAGGCAAGTCAGGGAGCAGAAGTCGACTTCAGTCGTACATAGGAAGCTTCGCAGGAGTCTGGAGGGGCACCACTTCAACCAAAGACGCCATAAATAGGCACGGGTCAGAAGTTTTGCTCAAGCATTATGAGAATGCTTTAAAGTTTAAAGAACAAAGAAGATTTGCACAAGACCAGAGCATATGGACATGAGTAGTGGGAGATATGTTGTAACAAGTATATGATGGACTCATTTTTTAAAAATTTTCTTTTATTTTGTTCTGTCCAGTGGGTGCGATGCAGAATTTTGCACTGCATTATGCCGTTCCAGCCTGGCCCAGATTGCATCATGAACTCTTTTTTAACATAGACTCCCATCATTTTCTGTAATATCTTCGCCCAGATCTAATTCCCAGTCGGCCTTATTGTGAGGGAGCTATTATTGACCTGCCTGTGTGATCCTTCTATACAATGTGGTGACTGCCTCTGAGGAGCGCGTCACATGGGTTGCATGAAGGTAGGGCAGGAAACTGGGGCATTGTTTTGGAAATTTTTCCAGAGAGATTGAATTTACTGCAGAGATGTTCAAATGAGGAATAATACACCGTGTGAGTACAGATCAATGAAATATTTAATGCTCGATTTCTGCCAACCTATGAATGGCTTATCTGGGGTATTTTTTGACAATCAGCCATCCAAAATGACGCATGTGTGTCCAGATATTATCCCTCTAAAACCTGGATCAACATCACTTTTCTTGTGCTGTGCTCAGATGCCTTTTAGTATTTAAACCTTTGGACCCGGAGCATACTGCTTTGATTTCTTTCAAAAGCATCAGGAAAAGGCATTGAGCAACTCGGCAAGAAATTTGTAGATTTAGAAAATTACTAAAAATAAGCCAGTACAAAAAACTATAATTATTATAATTACAAATTGAAAATTATGTTAAACAAGTATTATTATTTTTTAGTAATTTCCTTGTTTGTTTTTGTTCTTCATGTCATTTTATTTATCATTTTCTCCTCCTCCTTTTTTCTTTGCTAATTTTCTGGTAAATTATGGGTCATTTCTTCTCAAATTGCCCATTGCCTTCTTCCCATGTTTTTTTTTTTTATTTATTTCACTTTTGGTAAAACCTGCTGATAATAATAAGGTGCATTAAGGATTCCAGAGTATATTGTGATTGTGCATCTGCACCAGAATAGTCAATATGCAATGGGACGTATATTCGATGCCCTGTAATGTGTTAAAAATAATGTCAGTCCGAGTCAAAGGGTGCAATGCTAAATTCCATGCACACACTACATGTAAAACAAAAGAAAAGGGAAAGATTTTAGGTATCAAGTGTTCAGTGTTCGCCTTGTGTTCATGTGAGTTCCCTGTAGATGCTCTAGTTCCCTCTCCGTCCAAAGACATGCAGGTCAAATTAGCTTGAGCCTCTCCTGGATAATAAAATTGCATTCTTACGCAGAAACCACTGTGCTTGGACTGTTGCCCAACAGAGTTTTGTCAAAAAAGCTGCTCTAACATCACCACCTTTTTTGTCAGAGGGACTTCATGTAATCCACATCTGTGAATAAGCTTTTTGCTGTATACTTTCCTTGTGTTAGAGGGGTAAACATACTGTGAGAAAGTTGAAGTCTCCAGGCAGTACAGAAATATCAGTGCTGGGGGAGCGGGGAGTGGGCTTCACTCTCTGGCTCTCAGCCCTCAACACCAGCCAGAAATAGAAAGTGTGGTTGTCCTGGGCAGCTCCTCAATGCATCTTTGCCCAAAAGTCTGTATGCTCAGCAAGCTTTGCCTCAGCAAATAATAAAAAAACAACCCCAGTGTTCCCACTTTTCCACTTTCAACATTTGCAGGCAGTCGATGATGTTTGATCACTTCCGAGCTCGGCTGCACAGCCCACAGGCTTTTGGAGTCACCTACCTCTTAACTGTTTCCCTTTCAACCAAACACCCCAACTCAGATGTTCTCTCTCAGGCAGCACGTCACACAAAAGATCTAGAGCAGAAACCTTTGTCGGCTGTAATTCAACCTCTGCGTAACCTTACCCAGAGTCAGGCCATCATTTCAAACTGCCCTTATCAGCTTATCTCGCTTGTTACGAGACCTGCTCCCTCCCAGCTGACATGCTGGGCCTTATCTCTAACCCGCTTTCACTCGGCTGCAGTATCGCAGTGAGCTGGCCTCACTTTTCAGATGACATTTTCACACTGTTGCGTCACCGGTGGACCTATCATTCCTTCCCATGTAATCCTTCCAAAGTATATTTGTGCCGGGTATTGTGAGTAGGTAAGCAGCCAGGCGGGTGCTGTACAGTTTGTCAGAGCTCATATTCTACAGAGGGAAGATCCTAAAAGAGCTTACTGACAATGCATTCCTACTGGCAGATATTCTTTTTTTCCATCTGCATCAGCATGTTTGGAGCAATTGTATGCTATTAATCTGGTGACGAATGCACAGGTTTAAGTGTGTTCGGAGCTGGAAACACTTCTTTTTTTTTTTTTAAAGTGGTGGCCATTTCTGCAGAGATCCCTTCCTGAAGTAATGGATGTGATGCTGTAACATTTTCTACAAATATTCAAGGTCCCTAGAGGATAAATTATACTGCCTTTGGTGATGCTCTCCCAGCACCACCAAAATTTAAGACCGTCATTATAGCGTCTTCTACATTCATGGTTCCCAGAGGATGTATCCTATCAGGTTTGATGATCCTTTGAGTTCTAGCACCACTCTGGGGTTAACCATTTTTGCTTTTGAGTAAAATTTCTCAACAACTATCGGATGGATGGTCTTAAAATTTTCATCAGATATTCAGGTTCCCTTGAAGATGAATCCTATCTGTGATGGTCAACTAGCACCACCAAAATTTCATAGTAGGTATAACTTCTAAGCTAGCTTGTAGACATCTTTGAGACAAGCATGTAAACATCTATGAGATGGATAGGCGCAAACTTTTCATTCATGGTTCCCAGAGGATGTATCCTATTGGGTTTGGTGATCCTTTGAGTTTTCATCTGGCACCACCATGGGGTTTACCATTTTTGCCTTTGAGTAAAATTTCTCAACTATTATTGGATGGATTGATGGGGATTGGATGGAGAAAATAATTGTCATTCTGTTCATGTTTTGCACACAGTAATGCCTTTTTTTGTTTTAACCTATTTCTGGACATTTTACAGCTTTATTGACAAGTTTAAAACATGTCTGAAAAGTAATCAAATGTAATAAGTTACATTACTTCAGTAAGGTAATCAAAAAGGTAATCAAAATAGTTACATTACATTTTAATAGGGTAACTAGTAATCTATAATCCATTACATTTCAAAAGTAACCTCACTGCTAATGACTGCTGATTGTGTTTTCTATCAACAGAACAAAGTTGTCATTGTACATATTTGCAAATTCTGATTTGATGTGATCAAAATTTCAAATTCAAAAGCTAATGTCTTCTGACAAAAACTAATAATATTTGTACTAAATGTATTAATTTTTTTCATTTCCAGGCCATTACCTGAGAGACGAATCAACATAACCTTCAGCAAGTCCATCGACAAACCGAAATGAGCCTGGCTGGACGTGATTCAGCGTGAGGCACGAGGTTAGTATTGAGAGGAGTTTCTGGTTCTTGGTTTTGGCATTTACTTAAGATCACACATCTGCAGATGGTTTGTGGATATTTCTGGGATGCCATTTAAAGTCATCTGCAAAGAGTTTTTAAATACATTTTCTTCAGTAGTATTTATCTGCATCTGCTGCATGTTAATGAGTTTAAAGTGGCCTGTAGAACATCCTTCTGTGCACATCTGTTGATTATTAGACGTGTTTTCCAGATTTAATCTGTTTGTAACTAAAGGAATTCTCTCTTACTGTGTCCCAATTCTATACGACATAGATCTACTAAATCTTTAAGTCCGCAGGGTGTTTACAGTAGACATTTGATAAAATAAGAAATATCACAAAAAGTCACCATTGCATACTGAGAAATGTCTGATTTTTGAGTGTGATGTGATGCAATGTACAAAAGAAAGATATGAATTATATATCATTATATTATATGCTATATAATATATTCTTTTTTGTTTCTATTAGATATATTTACTGACATTGTATAAATACTAAATAGTATTTGTATATTACATGTACTGCATATATTTTATGGGCTATATTTTATGATAGACTTTATATTTATTTCTTGGGGAAATTTCCCTTTATACTGTAGTCTGAGATATTCTAGTGCATGGATTGTTGTCTATGTATTTTTTAAATGTATTCTCACCAATTTCTTATTTTATTTTATTCCACTCAGATTGTTTTCTATCTGTTTTCTCTTTCCTCTTGCTCTGTCCCTGTGCTGCTATAACACGTGAATTTTCCTTTTGGGATCAATCAGATGTTATTTCATCTCATCTTGAGTCCAAGTCCCTAATTTAGCTATATTTTCTAAATTTTATTTCCAAACCTAAAGCTAAAACTGTGCCCTCTACACAATGCCAAGGATACTATTCTAGTAGAGCAACACTGAATCTGTTATTTGTGTATTTATTTTGTTTATATATATATATATATATATATATATATATATATATATATATATATATAGATATATATATATATATATATATATATATATATATATATATATATATATATATATATATATAGATATATATATATATATATATATATAGGGAATAAAATGTTTGGAATCAGCATTTAAAATACTAACTATACATTTTCAGTTGCAGAATGCAAACACCCTCCAAGCTGCTAAAACCCGGAAATCCCAGGAAAAAGTGCAGAGAAGCTGACCTCCTGGCTGACGGCTACGACCCTGGTTAGTATGGATGGGAAACAGCGTCTGCCTCTTCTTCAGACTCAGCTGAGTTGAGCTTCAGTATTCTGCATCCTAAATACACTAGAGGGGGCCATTGCACTGTGTATACTCCCCACAGTAGGTTTTCATGACAGCTTGTACATGTCTTCTGAAATGATTCTCCCCAAAAAAGCAGACGAAGAAACCCTTCAAAAAATATGTAAAATAGCCATTATTAGCTTTTCATAATCTAAATTCTTTGTGGTCTAATTCTCTTCAATTTATGTGAAAGCATTTTTTTCTCTTTTCTAAAACTGATATCTGGGACTAAAAAAAACAACTAAAACCAAACTCAGAGGTGTCCGTTATATTCCGAGTGTGTTCATTTGAGTTTGAGAAATTAAATTAAAAGCTGAGTCATTTGTTTCGCTCTCATCAGAGTTGATTTAACTGCTTGAACAGCACCCCAGTCTCTGCCTGGCAATTTCTAAGTAAAATATAATAATACAATTTTATTTGTGCTTATTCATTCTGTCACTAATGTGTGTATACGTGTTTCCATCAGGAACTCCTCACCTGTCTGTCAGATGTCCCCAGTGCGTTCTCTGGCTCTGCACAACTCGCCCGTCTGCCCTTTTGCCCTTCTGCTGCCTCCACAGGTGAATTTTTTTGACCTCACGGAAAAGCTAGCTTCTGACCCATGCAATGTTAAATTTAAGATAATTGTGAGATGCATTTTATCAACAGCACGCACAGGTCAATATGTTGGCATTTTGGATGAACATGGTGGAAGCAAACACTTTTTACTATAAGATACAAGGCTGCAGCATCCACTCAAATTGGACTGAGCGTGGCAGCTTCGTGCTACACCAATCAGCCACATGTGGAGGGTTTAAATGATCACTTGATTGCTTTGACCTTGCAGTTCCATACACTTTGACAATCCTTAACATCACAACAAGCTTTCAGGCATATAGTAGTATTTAGACCCATCTTTTATCTTATTTAGTACTTTTGGAACAAGCAAAATTGACATTTTTTTAGTAAAGAATAAAAATATAACAGCATTTATTTTCTCTAAATGGTTGCCTGAAGATTTTCTCACTTATTTTTTCCACTAACTACATCCTTGTATAACTACAATTGTCCATTTTGTTACTGTTTTTCTCTGCTCTACCTGAATAACTGCTGTCATGACCCCTTTATTTCCCACTGGGATCATTGCGGTTGCACACAAACACACGCCGGTGTGTGTACAGTAAAGTAATGAGCTAACATCACACCATCATGAATCATAACTGCGTAGCAGATGGCAGCGGGTGTGTGCAACAGTCTGCCGTCCTGCTGGCTGCTGAGACCAACATCAGTGAGGAGGACTCAGTTTGGTCTTGTCTCTTCAACAGTATTATTGACAGAAAATCAGCCAGTTCTCGGTGCTGTTACTTAGAAGTAAAAGTAGCAATCTCACATTGTAAAATACTCAGTTACAAGCAAAAGTCTTGCAATTAATTTGATTTTACATAGGAAAAAATCTGCAATAATTAGCATATATATATATATATATATATATATATATATATATATATATATATATATATATACACATATATACATATTATATACACCTGTATATGGCAGGGACTGATTTTAGATTGAAAAAAAAGGTTATTTCTCCAAAACAAAAATTCAAAACATTATTAATAGTAATAAAATAAAACAAATGCCCTTATCCTCATGTCTGGGTTTGTCAACAGTATCAAGTGTTTTCACTTCACTAACTCTCCATTATGAAAAAATAGCCCACATAATCCCCAGTTAATTTATGGTGTGTAAGTGAGACCCATTTTGCATTTTAACAAATTACCACGGTCTTCGTCATCAGTGGCCCAGTCACATTTGCAAGGCTAATCAGTGAACTCATTGGGAACATTAGTGGTTCAATGAGCTCTAATAAATGTCCCATTATCAGTGTGACGCATTGGTACCTATTGAATAAGAAGTAAAACACTCTTTCGCATCAGTTGCCATGTTACCTCTCGTTTCATCAGTGTCAGCGATGATGGAGAAATGTTGGACATGCAATCAAACAAAGCACGACTGGTGATGAAAAAATTCTTCACTTGCTAATGTATTCATTGGAAAATAGGTGATGGCGGAGTGTTTGTGCCATTCAGCTCAGTCCCAGCGGACTCTGCCTTTCTCACTTACATAACAGTGTCCCCCGCTGCATTATCTGCTCTACAGTCCATTTGTGATTAGAAATCACACACACAAACACACACACACACACACTCACACACACACACACACCACACACGCATGTTCTTTCCATGGCTGATTGGTACATCCACTGCCATTCCTTTGATCATCGAGTCATAAATAATGCCCTTAATAACCTCTTATCATTAAAGACTGTCATTAGAGCTTTAACTACTGTCAATGATTAACTCCTTAGATTCAACCTGTTTGTCAAATACTGTTTATCAAACTGACACATCCTACACATAATCACGACTATCCATTTAGTATTTACTATTTAGTGAATATGCTATTTGTGTTTTTACCTTTTTTTTGTCCCTATCTTTGGCTCTGAACCAACCAAAACACAGTCTCCTCAGTCAGAGGCCATAAACATGCCAATGGCATATGTGTCATTATGGATTTATGACATGCTGTTAAAGACGATTGGCAACTACTGTCATCTGAGACAGGTAAGATTTCAGTCGAGGAGGTGATCTCGGGGAAGGTTAGAGGAGGACCTGTACAAGTTAAACACGGTCATGGAGTGGACAAGAGTTGTCATCTCGGCTCTTTTTCTGCTGGTGGCATTTGGATCATCCAGTGCCAAAGGTAGGAAAACAAGAAGAGCTGATTTGTTTTGTGAACCAATCAGTAAGCTTAGGTTAACGTTACACACTCTTAACTTTTCTTCGTTTTTATTCTTCAGCTTCTCAATTTACAAAACATTTTCGTGAGGGTCCAACATCCATACATTTTCTTCTGGAAATTAATGAAATTCATCTCACTTAGCATCTTCACTTCTATTCAGCTTTTTAAAAACAAATAAAATAGCTATGCTACTTTTTTCAGCCTTCGTTGCTTCTTCAAATGCTCAAAAATTCCAACCATCTTTGAACCTTGTCAGTTGCTCTTCAGCTCTTATGTTCTACTAAAAACACATTCACACTTAAAACCATTATCCAGTTTTTTTCCTTTCGTGTTAGTTCAGCTTTTTTAAACCTCTCGGTTTTTCTGTGATCTCAGGTCACGTTTTATGCTGCATTGCTGTATGTCTCATTAGCTTACACTTTCACTGATACTTCAGTTGCTTTCACTTGTTATAAGTCAACCGACAGCCCTTTCTCATTCTGAATTTGTAAAATACAGCTGCTTGGTGAGTGATTTCAGTGTCAGACACCAAAAGCGACCTTTGGCAGTGGTATGAGATGCCGCTGTGCAGTATAAGTTTTTAACGTGGCCAGTGGACAGTACATGTCAGGGTGATATTATACATTCAAGGACGGCAACAATTTTAAATGCTGCAGGTAACGATGTGATGATTTCTAAACCTAACCACACGCTTGTGTTGCACAAGGAAAAAAAAACCTAAATCTGAGATCTTTTACCAACATTGTAACTTTATTTTGAGCAAGACTGTGCATCTTTCGAGCAGAAACTGTACAGTTCCTGTGAAAATGGAAGTGTATTTTGAAAAGTCACAATGCATTTAACAGGTGTAAACTGACATGGCGTCCTGTATTGCCAAATAATAATAAAAAATCTTCCTTTAAGTCTTACACTCAGTCCACCATATCAACTGCTTACAGTGCACACACTCCTTTTCATTCCTTTCATTCAGGCTATTACTCTTTCATCTGACAGTTCAGCTGCTTTTAGTGGTTGCACATCAACTGACATTTCCACTGCTTTCATAATTAACTCTTCAATTGACAAATCAACAGTTTTAGCCATTTACAAATCAGTGACATCGCGGCTGCATTTATCTCTTTCTCTTCAACTGACATTTGAACACCTTTGAATCTTTACACTTTGATGGACACTTCAGACTCTTTCAGATCTTGGATCCTCACCTTTGAACAAAAAGAATAACAAAACCTTTTTCAGCTCTTCCATCCCAAAACTTCTATTGTTCATACACACTTTTCACTGTTGCACAGTAAACTTCAGCCGACACTTTCTTTCAGAACTTCTACTTGAGCAGCTTTTTCGATTCCTTTCATTATTTGTATTGCCACTTCAACTACGACTCTAACCATTTCAATATTTCAAGGGTTTCAGATTTTCAGCGGTGAAGGCAAAAAAATTGCTGATATTTTTCTAATTTTCCCTCCTTGTTGTGCTTACGCACAAACAAGCAGATTTTCCCCTCAGATCACAGCGGCTGAGGCATTGATCCTCACGTTTCTACCCTGCAGTCAGATTTCTTTTCTACTTTCGGTATGGTGTTTGAAAACTTAATCACCACACCTTCGGGGTGTACTTTCTCCTCTTTCTTTGTGTTCTCTTTTCACTCCACTCTCCCTTTTTCCGCCCAAAGGATTCCTCAGTTTCCACCTCTCTTTTCATCCTTAACAATCACTTACTCTTTCAGTACACTTTACTACCCTCCTTGTTTTGTGAGGGGCTTCCAAACTTTTCAAATCAGCACACTCAGTGCTTGTGCAGTAGTGCAACTGGCTGCTATCAGCATTTACCGCTTGTTAGTGGACCACTGTATCAACTATCAGTTACAGCACAGAGGGATGCACTGTACTCGATGAGAGAGCATATGAGGTGAGACTGACAGCTACAAACAAACATGCGAATGCACACACATTCGAGTCCCACAGGACGTGAACAAAGAGCTGTCGACTGGGATTTTTAAAATTCCTGCTCACATTGATCTCTGCAGGATGCACACAAGTACAGAACAGCTCTTTGACTTTCTGTATCTGGCACACATAAATCTGAAGTCTGTTCAAAGAAAAGATACACCTGTAGTGAGATATGTGATTACCTCTGTAGCTGTAGCTTTTGTTCTTTATTCGCTCACCTTTTTTTTATATAACTACAAACTGTCCCCCAGCGTCGGGTTTACATGATCTGCCTTTTCAAAGATAACAGCATTTACACAGTTAACGACATAACAGGTTCAGTGTGATTTCAGGTGATTTACCAGCATCTAGTGGTGCCGATTGCTGATTGCAATGAGCTGAAACTTCTCCAGAGTTAGAATTCCTTCAGTAGTCAATTTACTAAAAGAGGATTTATCCACAGAGATCTCTTCCACTCCAAAAAAGACCGAGCAACGTGATTTAGTCCACTAAAAACACGACATAAAGGTGTTTCAAATTAAAAATTAGTGTTTCTCTGATACTGTTCGACATGCCAGAGATTGCCTGCTAGTCCAGCACCTGCTAATGTGTGCACACCTTTTTTTTCTTATAGTTTTAGACAGTGCAGCAGATGTTCAGGAGGGTTTTACCAGGAGCAGAATTAATCACATAGGTTCTCTCTTCTCCAAGACAAACAGATCTTGTGTTTTAAACCAGTAAAAACATCAAATAAAGCAGTTTCACATTTAAAAAACATACAAGGCCCTAAATAGAGCCATTGTCTGGTTTGTCCATTCTGGGCTACTGTAGAAACATGGCAGTGCAACATGGCGATCTCTGTGCACAAGGACCTCATCCCTTTGTAGATATAAACTTGTCATTCTAAAGTAAAACAATAATTCTTATTTTCATGTGATTATACACTAAAGAAAACATACTTTTTATATTTTATTCCATTTCTGCCAATATATCCCGATAAATTTAAGAAATTAATTAATAAAGTGTTTTATTATTAAATCCATACTGGACCTGTAATACCATTATTTCTGCCCTGAAACCAGTGTGATCTGTGTTTTTGTCTTTAGTTGAGGAGGAGAACCCAGAGTTCTGGAGGTCACAGGCCCAGAAGACTTTGCAGTCGGCGCTGGACAGGAAGCTCAACACCAATGTGGCCAAGAACATCCTGTTTTTCCTTGGAGATGGTAGGTTACACAAACACACTAATAACACTTACACAAGCAAGACAAGCATAACCAGGAAGTCCAGTCTACCTGAAAAACAAAACAAAATAAAACAAAACAAAACATAAAAACCACATATAATTTTCCACGCTGTCTCTGCTGTTTCCAGTCCGTTTCAACATTATTCAGTGCAAGAAAATAAAGCACAGTGAGACTTTGATCTTTACCTACTATAGGGAAACATTCAATTACAGTGGAGAAAGTTTTGAGTTTATCGAGACTTGAATACAATACGTGTGTGTGTGTGTGTGTGCACCAGGTATGGGAATCACAACCATCACAGCGTCTCGTATCCTCAAGGGACAACTGCAGAACCAGACAGGAGAGGAGACAGTAATGACCATGGACACCTTCCCCAACGTGGGACTGGCTAAGGTACGTGTGCCACACACACACACGCACACACACACACACACACGGATAAACTATGAAGATGCCCAATGCATTCATATCTATTCATCCAAATAATCTAGGAGAGTTGTACTGGGCTATTGTACACCCATGGGTGCTTTCACAAGTTTGTCATATTGTCAAATCCAGTAAAAATTATGTATATCGCCCATATTCACACAGTTCTCTCAGGGCAGATTTATCTTATCAGTACAACCTACAACATGACACCAGCTGTCCATAGACGCTCAACTGAATATGGATGTGATGAGCCCTGTGGCCATGTGAGATTGGTAATGCTACATTAATCACATTTAATTATGCATTGGATATGATAATTTAAGCTTGTGCACAGATTGTAGACTGCGTAAAAAAAGGCACAGATGTGCAGATACAAGCGAGTGTGTACATGCAGTATCTTGGATTTGCCTTTTTATTTACAGTTTATACCCCTGTGTGATTACAACTGACACATTCAATATAATAAACTAAGACAAATTCAGTGACGACCTTTCAGATAAAAATTGAGTTATGACCTGATCAGACTTTGCAAGCTGTTGCAGTGCTACCTGAAGAGCTATTATGCAACAGAAATGTATATTTTTGCTAAGGAGTATGTAAAACACAATGTTTTCATACTGCATGTCTTTTATAATTTTGTACATCATACACTAAACACAACTGTAGTTATAGTTACACATTTTTTCTGTCTCAATTCATCCTCCAGCCGTTAATAAACCACATTTATGCCCAAATTAAGAGTGACAGAGTAGTTTAGAGAAAGAAAATTGGTTTAAAAAATGTAATCAGATATTTAAAAGATTAATTTGCAGTTCATTATCAAGGTTCCATTTACTTTCTTGATAAATTATTCAGCTGTATTTTTTCTCTTTTGTATCTTGTTATTATTTTCGGCTGCAAAATCAAAAGTGCATTTTTTTCAGTGCTATATTTTATTAAGATCATGTTTGTGTGTGTATGTGTGTGCGTTTGTGTGCAGACCTACAGTGTGGACTTCCAGATTGCAGACAGTGCAGCCACAGCCACAGCGTATCTGTGTGGAGTGAAAACCAACCTGAACACCATTGCCGTTAGTGCAGCGGCGCGGAACGGAGCCTGCAAGACTCAGAAGGGCAACGAGGTCACGTCCATCCTGAAGTGGGCCAAAGATGCTGGTAAGACTAATGCAGGACAATAAAAATGTAGTAAATTAGTAATTAAATACATGAAGAATGTATGGGAACAAATAAATAAATAGAATAAAGTAATAGTCTATATAACTATCATTAATAATATTTTTAATCCTTATCTGGGGAAATTATGTTGCCTACATCCAGGGCACTCTATAGGCCTATGTGTGTAAAAATGTGTGTGTAAACAAAGCCACCACTTAATAACTGGCTACCAACATAATCCAGCATTAAGACACAGGCCTCAGATGCAGGTGATTCTCCATAGTAACAGAAATTAAGATTAATGTTGTACAGGAGCACTTAGACTACAGTTGTCTTCTCCAATTTACTCATCGATTTGATAACATTAAAGAAATTCATTTAAAAGAAACTGCAGTTGCATGCAAGCATAACAAGATCTTCAAGTTTAAAAAAAATCAAAGACAGGTTATTTTTAAAGATGGCTCTGAATTAATCATTGAATCAATTTCTGTACTTTTAGCTTTATAATATCTTCAAATATGTGATCTGGGGCCAACTTCTTCCAATTTTTCTCATGTTAGTACAGTCCTGTATGAAATATGGGAAATGAGATCTACTTTATCAAAACAATTCTGGGAGAGGACCCCCAGACCCCCTATAACATTGTCCCATCCACATTTCATTGTATCCTCCATCCATCCATCCATCCATTTTCTTCCGCTGATCCGAAGTCGGGTCGCGGGGGCAGCAGCCTAAGCGGGGAAGCCCAGACTTCCCTCTCCCCGACCACTTCGTCCAGCTTTTCCCGGGGGACCCCGAGGCGTTCCCAGGCCAGCTGAGAGACATAGTCTCTCCAGTGTGTCCTGGGTCTTCCCCGGGGTCTCCTACCAGTGGGACGTGCCCTGAACACCTAACCAGGGAGGCGTCCGGGAGGCATCCTAATCAGATGCTCAAGCCACCTTATTGTATCCTACGCCTATGAATATGAGTGTCGGTCTGCTGCAGCAAAGTCACTGTAATTATTAATCAGACTCAAAGGAGAAAAAACAATTTATCAATAAATTGTTTGACAAGTCAGCTCATATATATTCCAAATATAACACTTGTGAAATACGGTAAATAAAATAAGCTAGCAAAACAACTATGGCACTCATGATAGCGGTCAGTTCTTGCTCATGTAAATGGACTTATATGAGTTATTATATCTAATATACTGGAATAACTGACATTACTAGAGAGATAATACAGTACGATGTTTTCAAACGGTGTTGTGATTGAAGCAACAAATGGGATTTTGTGACTCTTTCGGAGAGCAGGCAGATACCTGTCACACAGCTCTGCCATGTCACACTTTAGTTCTGGCTCCTGACAAAAGAAAATCCCCCAGGTCTTATACAGCCTCAGCAAAACCCGATTTTACAGCTGAGCGCTCCGCTGTGAGCTGAAGCGCCCCGTCAGAGCAGTATTACAGGGGCCACCAGGGAGCCGGGAGCAACAGCAGCCTGGGGCCGCAGGTGACACTGCAGGGTAATGTGCTGCACAGGGAAGCACCTTGACTCTTATCGTGTTCCCGTGTTATCAATGGTCATAAATATCTTATAACACACACACACACACACACAGGGTACCATGGCCCTGACCCCAGCACAGCACTGCAGACTGACATCCAGGTGTGTGAAGGTGTGTATGTGTTACATAATACAGGGAAGTTTTTGAGTATTTGATGTCATAAAAATACGTTATATAAATGACCCTTGTGGCAAAGTCTCCCGATGTTTCTACTATATACCAATGTGTTGATGGAAATGACCATTTAAACCAATGGTTCCCATCAAAAAAAAAAACCCAAAACAAAACAAAACAAAACAACACCACCCCAACCATTATTCAAACTCTATCAAAACGAAACAATCTGAAAAGGAAATATCACTTTTTTAAAAAGTGCTGTGGAATTCTAAATGCAAACCAATTAGACTGTTTAATTGGAAACCTTTCCCATTATTTACTTAAACAATAATTGTTTAGCCTATTAGTTGTCAACAAATAGTGAAAATTGCCCATCATGAAATCCAAGAGCCCTCAGTGAGGTTTTCAGTCACTCCAGATTTCAAAGTTTTATTAGTTTATCATCAAAGAAGACTGAAAGAACCAGCAATATTCACATTTTGGGAGCCTCGAAACAAAGATCAGTGCCATTTTTTCTCGAAAAATGGTTTAAGCAATCAACAGATCATCAAAATTGTTGCAGATTAGTTTTTATGCCTTCACACTTGTGACAACCATGGCAAAAGAATGCAAAATCTCATAAATACCTTGAGGGGATTTCTTTAAATTTGGCACAATTTTCCATTCGGACTCAGTGATTTCTTTGGTAATTACTCAATAATTAACACTCTAATTATGACAAAAAAAAGTCAATCACATTGAAATTATGAAGTCATGAAATATTATTCCCAAAAGGTCAAAAGTCAACTTCACTGACATCATAATGTTCTGCAAAAACACTTTTCTGTCCGTTATTAAATGCCTTAACTCAGGAATAGAGTTTAGTCACATACTGAATTGGTGAACAAATCTTAGGTGTCCACTTTGAAACTCTGCTGATTGTATGATCTTCTATGCTGCCGGGTTGAAGATGTGTGTGAAGCATCAATATTTTGGGATAATTTCTTTGCAGTAACATTCATATTTGAAGCATTATCCACTGTCATGACTATATATAAGTCTGGACAGACATGGATGTAAGCTGTACCTGCAACTTGTTTGTGGAGGCATACAACCACGACATGGTAATTCTAGTAGTTAATTGAATCAATTAATAAGTTAACTAATTGTTGTGGCTCCAAAACCAATGTTTGAAAGAGTAATTCAACACTGCAAGAAAATCTCGTTTCCACTGGTTGTCCAGCGGTTTAACTTCCCATCTTGCTTCAGTGTTGTACAGGTGCACGCCAGGACCCTGTGACATCACTGCTGGGCGTGGTCACGGTGTGTAATCCTGGTGTTAACCCTTTGAAACCTGAGAAAATTGGCTTGATTTCTTTCAAAAACATGGGAAGGAGGCAATGAGCATTGAAACAAGAAATGACCCAAAAACATATTAACATAGTTTTCTCCTAGCTTTTTTCTTTTTCCCCTAGACAATTTACCCTAGCTTTCTAAAAATAATTTTCTAAATACACTAATTTCGTGGAACATTTTTTTGCCAAGTTGCTTATTGCCCCTTCCCCATGTCTTTAAAAGAAATCGCACTAATTTGATAAGGGTTCGAAGGTTTAAATACTTGTGAAAGGCATCTAAAGGCAACACAAAAAAGCGATGTCGCTCCGGGTTTCAAAGGGTTAGTTTTTTATGTTTTTCAGCTAGACCTTTGACGCACCAGTGGGTCCATTATTTATTATCTGCATGGTGAGGCGTTATTCAAAAACATAAATCTTTAGCCTAAATTTTTGATAACATACCAAGAATTCCAAAAGAAACCAAATCTATTTCTAAAAGGGAACATAAAAGATCTAGAATTTTAGGTCATATGGTGAAGCCATAAAAAAATGTACTCATTGGGTTTAAGTATGTACTCTGTAGCACTGTATAATCACAGCTTTTACTGCAAAGTGTGGGAACAGACCGATTAAACCATACATGTGTCAGCCTTCACAGTATGGAGAGAAGGCCTAACTTTGAAGCTGTAGAGCCACTATGTTTAGATTTGCATTTAATTATAAAATCTTTCGATTATACATGTGAGGATGTTTCTAGGGAGACAGCCGTGGTGTAAATTGGTGCAGTCTGCATGTTGTTTCCAGCCCATTCATCTCAGTGTCCCTGGAGTGCATTACTGTCTGCCTCAGTGTCTTTATTTATGCTGCCACTTGGGGGCTTTAAGGGGGATTTAAAGAGCAATATTGGGCATCAAGGTGGTTTAAAGAACAAAAGTATATTTACTAGCCCATACCTCAACATAATCCTAATATACTGTATCTGCAGGGCACTGAGAGAGTTGTTGAATCATGGCTCAACCTCTTTCAAACATTCAGCCTGAAAGCTGCTCATTTATTACACAAACATACAGGTTGGTGCATATTTCGTACATCTAGGTCTGCACACATCTACTCGACATTAAACCTGAAACCTATCTTCTAGGCAAGTCTGTTGGCATTGTAACAACCACACGGGTACAACACGCCACCCCAGCAGCCAGCTACGCCCACAGCGCCAGCAGGAAGTGGTACAGCGACGCCGACATGCCTGATGCCGCCAAGAGGGACGGCTGCACCGATATCGCCTCCCAGCTCATCAAAAACACTGACATTGACGTAAGCATCTTTTCACGCCGCAGATCATTCTCATATCATTAGCTTTTAACAGTTACACACTCATTACATTTAAAAGTGTGTGTTTATGTGTGTGTTTTCAGGTGATCATCGGTGGTGGTAGGAAGTACATGACCCCTAAGGGCGCCAAGGACCCAGAATACCCCAGGGATTACTCCTCTAGGGGCAAAAGGAAAGACGGACGCAACCTCATCGATGAGTGGCAAAAATTGAAAGCTGGAAAGGTAACACTTGTATAATAGCACCAGTGAATTACAATATTACTGATACTGATATTAATTCTATATCTATAATATTGCAATATAAGCATCATAAAACCTTTTCTATTTTCAAAGGATCAGTTTAGCCAAATTACAATAAACACACTTTCTCTCTTTAAGTACAGACACTTTTAGGGAACCTAATATCTTGGCAAAACAGAAACATTACAGCAAACAAAGCAATCTAACTACAGTGCTAAAAAACCGCAAACACAACTAATGTAATAACTTTGCCAGTTTTCATAGTGGCCAAACAGTGTAATTACACAGTTACATGATGCACCGCGGCCCAAAAAGACTTTTCCCCATTGACTTATGTGGCGATAGAGATGTGTGTAAATCAGTGGATGCATTATTTTGGGCATAACAATCTCCACGAAATGACTTGTTTGACTACCAAGATTTGTTCCATAATGTCCAACAGGATTTAGAAAGTCTAGAAGAGTCTCACAGTTAAATCACTTTATTCTCATTCAGTTTTGCAGAATGCTAAACTGGATGTTTGGCATTTGCTACCGCAAGTCTCTAGTGCTTTTGCTCAATGGGCTGCACAGTGCAGGTCATCCCTAGATCATCCAGAATAATTTTAGATGCAGCAGTTTGTAAGAATCACAATGTCTCAGATTCATTTTTCTGCTGTCAGTTGTGTAGATGCCTGACCTTTGCGTGTTTTCAGTTGCCTGTGCATTTCTTTTTCTTGATTAGGACACAGCTTGACATGTACGGATGACATTTTATGCTGTAATGTATTTTTGCTTATTAATATCATGGGTGTGTTTATTTTTGGGTTTTTTTTGGTTAACATATACTCACCGGAGGTGATATAAGAGGAAATGAGTTGGAGAATTAGGCGAGGGGTCAGAGTCAACGTTTGGGAGGTCGGGAATCGGACCTCCAAGTGTTTTTTCGTTTCTGCAAAAAGATTTTAAGTGTCATCTGCAGACTGTGGATTTATCCTATGAGCCACTGGAGGATTGCTTCACGTCTGAACCTGAGCTACCAGTGGGACCTGTGTGGAGTTTGTTTGGCTTCTGTGCTTTGTTGGGCTGCGGCGGCTCCTCATGCGTGGACCAGCCTCATCAAGAGGACTTTTGGAGGATTGGTTTTTTTTTTGTTTTCATTTGTTTCTGGCCTGCCCAAGTATACAAGCGACTTGGACTTTTTCGAGGGACTTTTAATGGACATTTGGGGGACAGTGAGTTAAGCAAGTTTAGGCGGTTGTTGTCTCCACCTGATGCAGATGATAATTCAATGGTGTTTTTTTTGCAATACGAGATATGTATTTTCTTTCGTTGATGTTAAATCACATAGCACGTTTAGGTACCTAAAATGGTGGAGTATTTTCCTTACATTTAGAGCTAGCCAGATAAATGATTTAATTTCAGCCGCCATTCACTGCAGAACTGATCCGCCCGCAACGTGTTTTGTAGTGTATGTATCTTTTACCTTGTGAGTTATATTGTGACAAGGTGGATGGTTACAATTGGTGGCCCGTACTGGGGCTGAATTAATTAAGTATTTTTATTAACTGTGGATTATCAAGCAATGGATTAATCATCAAGCTCATACATCGTGCGTTTGGGATACATGAGTGTGGCCTGTTTCTTTTCGTTTTCTGTTATTGCTGTTTGTGGGCTGACTTTTTTTTTGTAAGGCATATCTCAGGGTTTTTCTTTTTGTTAGTTTTTTGTTTGCTTCTACAGTTATTGGGAGTTGTGAGTGAATGTAGGGGTGTAGGTTCTAGGGCATACACACACAACACATCGCAACTAACAGCCAGCAGGGGTCCGCCATTGGGATCGGAGAAGACAGTGAGCTTCAGTTTGAGGAGGACCCCATCCATGTCGCTTAACCCCACCACCAGACATAACCGAAGCAGTGTCAGGGAAATAACCAGCCTGCTGGAGTCCATGTATTTGGAACCGCAGGAGGAGGATAAACAACAGTCAGATGACGACAAAGGTGATGTTGTAGGCATGTTGGCTGAACAGATACAGGACTTACAGTTGAGATTGGAGTCCTTTGAACAGCAAAATAAGGAGGCTGTTGACAGCGTGTTAAACCGGGAAGAGGGCCTCAGGGCTGTGATCCAATCGGTTGCCACCGAGGCAAAAGAGTACATCAATGCTTGGTTGCAGGACTTGGGCCAGACTGAGGTGGCGTATCTGCAGTGGAGGGACAAATGTTGGGGTGACGAATTAAAAAAAGGTCAAGGCAATAATTGGAGTTTTTGGAAGCCTCCTAGTTTATCCACTCTTGCATCCAATTGTGAGGCCACACTTCAAACTGTGCAGGCTGCTGCGGCGAAACCGTCCGTTGGAATGGAGTTTCCCCGGTTTCAGGAGTCAAGGAGCTCTAAGGATGTCACTGACTTCACTGAGCAGTGTGAGAACTTTTTAACCCCATCCTGCTGTTGCTGTCCTTGATTTGGGAGCATGTATTCCCAAATGAGCAAGTCAATACGGAATGGTATCAAGAACAAAGGAGAGGTCCTGGGTCCCAGTGAGATTCCGATGTTTATTTTGGACAAGGAAGTAAAGCCATCGGGAAGACCGCTCTTCAGCTTACGCTCAATGGCGTCCATATTACTGTCAGCGTACATGTATTGGACGACAACCACTTGTGACTTGTGTTTGTCTTTACTACTCGGCCTTGACTTTTTGTGTGCCAGCTAAATAATCCTAAAACCGCATCATGGAAAGTATGCTATGCCCGGGGGAAAGGAATTTAGGTTCAAGAAGTCCTCTGAGTAATGAGTGAGTGTCCTTTGAATGATGAGAATGAGTGTCCACAAGGACACCTGGGGTCATGTCCGGTCTTGCCACACTTGTCAGCAGTACAAGGGTTCTACTGACTCCTCCAGACACCAGAGGTCAGTGCCTCAGGAGAAATGGTAGGAGTTGATTTCATGGGGCCTTTCCCCTTCAGCAAAGCCAGGAATTTGGTTCTGATGGTTGTATTGGGCTATTACATCAAATGGGTGGAGCTCTTCGCTCTCAGGGACGCCAAAACACTAAGAGTCTTCCAGATTCTAAAAAATTACATCTTCACCCACTGGGGGGTCCCCAACTACTTGGTGTCTGACAGGGGCCTCTAGTTCACCAGCCAACTGCTGGCCAAGTTGTGTGACACTTATGGCATGACCCACAAGCTCACATCAGCATACCATCCTCAGACCAATCTGACAGAGCGAGTCAACAAAACCCTGAAGATGATGATTGCCTCTGTTGTTGGGGACCATCATCAGAACTTTTCCGGTTGGCTGTCAACACAGCAGTGCATGAGACCACTGGTGTGACCCCTGCTGTGTTAGCCTTAGGATGCAACCTGAAGGGTCCACTAGAGCATCTCATCCACAAAGCCCCTGCACCCAGTACATCTTCATATCATACCCTGCACTCTCATACACGTTTGTTGAAGGAGGTTGAAAGACATGTGGGAGTGGCCAAGGCCAGACAAGCCAGGTATTATAACGCACGCCACAGAGATGCACACTTTGCGGTTTGGGACCTGGTCTGGGTTAGGTCACACCCTTTGTCTAAGGCCTCAGTTAGGTTCTCTGCCAAGTTTGCACCTCATGGTCTGGGCCTGTCAAGGTAGAGAAGAGATTATGTCCTGTCAATTACCGTGTCCGGTGGCTAACTCATCAGGTAAAGGTACATACTGTGAATGTGGTAGGCGTCAAACCCTATTATGGTCCCGATAGGGTGCTGGCTGGGGGAACCATTTTGACTTCATGCACCACTGAGCAACTTTAATAGGAGTAAGCAGGGCCCCATGTTCAATGCTATATCAAGTTATCTTAATACATCCATGTTCATGCACCACTGAGTAACTTTCACAATAATTAATGGGGCCCAACCTCGAATTCTGTGTCCATGTCCCTTTATACATGCATCATATAAACCACATGTGTAGACACATTCTGTTTCCAACCATGTTTTTTATGTGCAAAAAAAACCCTGTTTGGAAATTCTGGAAACTAGAAAAAAGTCAAAATATTGCAAAAATGTTTTTGCACTTGGCACAGATAGAAAAGTTGGTATACAGCTGATAAAAGCAAAATGACACAGAGTGCGATGGAAACAAGCTTAGAGATTAAATCTTGACATACATGAATCATTTGACTTAAACATCCATTTAAGTGGCAGACAAAACAGATCTGTAAAACGATGAAAGGACTGTAAGGTTCACCAAACTAATATGTGAAACAGTATATAAAAGGTTTCATTTTCCATCATGCACTCCACTTTGTTTTTGATTAATTTGACTGGAGCTCTTTTAATTATATCATGTTGTTGTGCTCTTTTCTGTGATGTCTTACTGGCACCTGATTGAGGAATTACTACCAACTGTTGTTTATCTCAGAGTGCTTGGCTTTTCATATTCATAAAACAGCCGTGGGTGAAACTGCACATTAATTAAGTACCGTGGTGTAGAGGGGGGTATACACAAGTATACAGGGTATGCCCACCTCTTTTTCTGGCCGTTTACAGTATACTCACCTATCCATCCATCCATCCATTTTCTTCCGCTTATCCAGGGTCGGGTCGCGGGGGCAGCAGCCTAAGCAGGGAAGCCCAGACTTCCCTCTCCCCGGCCACTTCATCCAGCTTGGACATAGTCTCTCCAGCGTGTCCTGGGTTTTCCCCGGGGCCTCCTACTGGTGGGACGTGCCCTGAACACCTCACCAGGGAGGCATCCTGGAGGCATCCTAATTAGATGCCCGAGCCACCTCATCTGGCTCTTCTCAACGCGGAGGAGCAGCGGCTCAACTCCGAGCTCCTCCCGGATGACCGAGCTTCTCACCCTATCTCTAAGGGAGAGCCCAGCCACCCTACGGAGGAAACTCATTTCAGCCACTTGTGCCTGCAATCTTGTTCTTTCGGTCACTCCCCAAAGCTCGTGACCAGAGGTGAGGGTAGGAACGAAGATCGACCGGTAAATCGAGAGCTTTGCCTTTCTGCTCAGCTTCCTCTTCACCACGATAGATCGGTGCAGCGTCCACATTACTGCAGACGCTGCACTGATCCGCCTGTCGATCTCCCGCTCCACCCTTCCCTCACTCGTGAACAAGACCCCGAGGTACTTAAACTCCTCCACTTGGGGCAGGACTTCATCCCCGATCCGGAGGGGGCACGCCACCCTTTTCCGACTGAGAACCACGGCCTCAGATTTGGAGGTGCTGATTCTCATCCCTACCACTACACTACTGATTGAGTACCAAATTGCACGAAATTCCATTTACCTTCATTATATTAGTATAGAAGCAGATTGATGTCCCCATACATTTGCGCGTTATGCTAAGAATATCTGTATAGTGTAGCTGGTTTCCACCAGGGGACGTGAGAAATTAAGTGTTTTTCTTTTTACGTGAACTGACCCTCTAAATCCTCTAGAGACAGAGCTAGTGTGTATGTGGCAAGCGCTTTACATGCAAAGATGTCTCTTTTGGTCTACAATGAATATAATTTACAGTTCCCTAAACTTATAAATTACATCTTTAAATGCACATAAATAGTTGAACACACTTGTTTACACACAAGAAACTTAATAAAATGAGGTTTGAGCTATTTAAATAATCACTATAACTTTCAACTTTGGCATCCTAAAATAATTACTAGATTTTATAGATATCAAGATGTAAGTATATCTGTAACACACACACACACACACACACACACACACACACACACACACAGGATTGCCTATTGTATATAAGATATATAGGATACAGTTCCTCTTAGTTTGTTGCAGATGACCTGACATCCCCTTTTTTTTTTACTTTTTACTGTCGTTGTTTCTTAAGTAGCAATGATGTGTAGTTGATGAAGGAACCGCCGCTGACACCGACTTGGTTGCATAAGAATTAATTTATTACAACAAAGTTCAGCATCCACCAGGCACCATGGTCTGCCTGGGAGAAGATTCGGGACCAATGTGAATCTCTCTCTTACAATTCATGCATGTCTCTTATATAGGTACAAGCATCTACACATTCATCAGTGAACATTCCTCACCTATTGTATTTAATCACAAAAATAACCCCCAAGGGCCACAGTCCATGTCATGTAAGCCTAGTATCAATATTCTACTCATCTGACTCCAAGACGTAATCATCCCTAGACCTCTGAGCTCAAGATAAGACCCATACAAACAGAGCATAATACACCTCATTACTTTTTTTTTTTAAAGCTACACATAAACTCAAGGATTGAACATAAACAAAAACATTATATTTTTATACTTGAGGACAGTGTAGAACACAAACACAGAGGCTATTATTGTCCTCCACCAACTCAGTGTGTGTAAATGTTTGTGTCTTAACACAGGTAGCCCATTATGTATGGAATAACACAGATTTCACTGCTGTTGACCCTGAATCCACAGACTACCTCATGGGTGAGTCCTTTTTCTTTAACCTCCATTTGCCCTCTTGTGTGTATTTCTGCGGTGTTTGAGGACAAAGCCTTCCTATCATGCCTTCAAAGAACATAACATCAATAGGCCTGTAGTGTCCTTGGCCCACTCACCAGCTTACTCATTTCATCTTGTATTAGTGATGTCAGTCTTCAATGTTTTGCTTTGAACTACTTTTGACCCACATAATGTTTTCAAGGTGCAAAAACATTCACAGCATGAGCCACTTAACAGATTTTTATAACACACTTAAAGACATCATTTAGCTGTTATTTTCATATTTAACGATTGCTGTTTCAGTTTATAGACCACTGCAGGGATGATGTTTTTTGAAGGCCAGCATGAAAGTTAGCATGGCCCTGGTTGCCTAGTCAAAAAGCTAATGGGATTTTTCCATTGGATTTTAAATTATTGCAGAAAATGTGGCAAAGTTTATGATACTTGCATATTTTGACAATCCTCACAAATAAGCACTGCTTTTATAATTTTGAAGCCGAAATGCAATTGCAAGAGGTATAAAGCTAAACAAAAAACTTTTTGTACACTTTTTGTTAAGCTAACTGCATGTTGGTTTCAGCTTTTTATTTATAGTGCAGGCTTATCATATGAGTATTTTGGTCTTATTATCTGACTCTTGGTAGGAAACATGAATGTTTATTCCTTTAACTTTATCTTTTTGTAGTATCTCCAACCAACCAGCATAACCATTACCCACGTGTGTCTTAAGTGTCCTTCAAATTTCGTTCTCTGCTGTGCCTCCACCTCCTCCAGTATGGATTTTAAAGTTGTTCTGTGGAGTTCTTTGTGATGGTGTGGAGGAACTGTAGAGCTTTAGTCATCATGCTTTTTCTGGACTAAGTGCTCTTGCTGCTGTGCAGACTTTGGATTTCAGCCTCACACTGTGGTTTAGCGCTTCCTGTGTGCTGAAAATAATAGTAGTGGGAGGAAGATGGGACTTTCCTTTCTGCTGCACCTCCACTGTAGGCTGATAAAATGGACATAGCTGATTTTTTTTCTAAAAGTGCTCTGTCCTTTTCTCCTCCAGCTCTTTTTGAACCTGGTGATCTGCGCTTTGAGGCGGAAAGGGACCCAAAAATGGACCCGTCCATCGTAGAGACGACAGAAAAGGCCATCCGTATCCTCCAGAAAAACCCTAAGGGCTTCTTCCTACTAGTGGAGGGTGAGGACAGCAGCTTCACACAGTTTCCACACACACCCTATCACTTTGTCTGTCAAATGTTGGATAATGAAATCCCCAGAGAGTTGCTAAAAATAGGCAAAACAAATGGGAAGTCTACATGGATAAATTGAATCCTGTTATAATCACAAAGGGGCCCCAAGTGCCAAGTAAAGGACCACACTGCTAATTGCTGTGGTTTTCTAAGTAATCAATATATATTTACATTTATATTATAGCAACTTCAGCCCTGATATTGAGTTTGGTTGAGAGACAACCTCCAGAATGCATTGTGCATGGTTGCTTGGATCTGGTGACTCAAAATTAATTTTGCATACAGCTCAGTGAGTTTGCTGCATTGTGTACTATAGCAAAGTATGGTTGGCTGATGTGCTTCTGTTACGCACGGCTGCCTCACCAGCCTCCTCATCCATCTCTCCTTTAATCTAAGGCAGCCGCCTGGGGACTCCGTGGTGCTATGGAGTGTCTTCACAATGACTTTAAAATAACAGGCAAATGTATAAATAGAAGCAGGCATATGGTGTACCTGATCACTGACAGCTCAGTGATCAGGTACACCATGCGACAAAAGTCTAATATTACTACTTGTGTTTTCAGCTGCTGGAAGCGAGGAGAGCTGTCTTGGCCGCAGAAGAAATGGATGTTTGGAAAGGGATCACTATAGACATGATATCAGATGAGGGAGCAGTATTTTATTTTATTGATGTCATAAAAGTTAGATGTATGAAGATAATTAGATATATTGACAAATATGTCACTATATGGAGTTTAGCTCAAGTGGTATAAATTTTGGCCCATATATCGGAGATTGCGGGTTCGAGTCTTGCCTGGAACAAGTAATATTAGACTTTTGTCGCATCAATAAATTCCAGGGTCCAACATATTGAAATAGTAAAGCTTTATTTTAAAAAACAAAAGAACAAAAATAAGCAACATAGCAGAGTGTGAGGGTGGCCATTTGTGGTGTGTTGCTACATATTTTGGGCTCCCTTCCAGTATCTAACTTCTAAGGCACGATGGCCTCACAATCCGCAGCTTCCCCGTCAGCTGTGCCGTCTCCCTCATCTGATATCATGTCTATAGTGATCCCTTTCCAAACATCCATTTCTTCTGCGGCCAAGACAGCTCTCCTCGCTTCCAGCGGCTGAAAACACAAGTAGTAAAATTAGTTCTGCTCTGTGGTGTTAACACAACATAGATATTGTGACCCATACACATTTTGATCTCATTCGGCCCAGTGCATTCAGCTTTTTTCATAAATCTTACCCTTGCATCGGGTCATAGCGCCTGCAACGCAGCACAGTTTCCTATAAAACACACAAAAAACCAACATGGCATGGTCAATGTGGCACATTACACATTTATGTTCGGGAATTTTTAACATTTGATTCACTCAGAGAGTCGTGCAAAGAGAGTCACTTAAAGTACACTGTAAAAATAATAAGTTACTCACCTAATATGTCCAAACTGGCCGCTGTCCTGCCTGTCCTGCCTGTCCTCCTGCTGCATCAGCTGTTTGTGACGAGGATCAGCTGCAGCGTCGCGAGGCCGCTCGTACAAAAAAAAATTGTCATTTTGCCATCTTGGTCTTGCTACTTGTTGAACTCTGTCTTGTTACTCTGTTATTTTTGGGTATGTCTTCATGTAAACAAACACAAGCACTCCGTGTCGTTTTCCCTCCATGTGTTCAAATTTCCGGGAACAACAAATGGACGTTGAGATTTTCCTCCAATCGGGGCACAGGAGGTGGGACAAAGCCTTCACTGACCTTGCTGATTGGCTCAGAGGGTTTCCTTGGCGAATCAATGCGCAGAAATTGATGACGTAACCACGTTCATTACGTAGCCTCAGGATGTCTGAACAGTCTTAATTGACTTTTTCTGGCAGGGAAAAATTCAGTATTTATGAAAATGCAGGAGACAAGGAGACAGTTGCGTGTTTTTTAACTATTTGAATGTTTGTTGCAAGGTACGTCGTGGAGTACTTATATCAGCAGAGCAGACAGAAATATCAGGCGATATTTTATTTTATTGTTGCCATAAAAATTAACTTTACTTGTTCCAAACAAGCGTCCTTAGTCATTTTGGCTACCCACTTAGCCCAATGCCACAATTCACAATACATTTACAGACTTGGATGTTCCCTTTACTTCAGTACCGGCGGTGACATCTGAAAACTGGACTGATATACAGTATAAGTCAGGATATATGGCAGGGAAAATTCAGCATTCAGTTTATGAAAATTCAGGAGACAAGAAGATAGATGTGTGTTTTTTAACAGTTTGAAGTGTTCCTTACTTATATCAGCAGAGCAGACAGAAATATCAGGCGAAATTTTATTTTCTTTGTGCCATAAAACTAAAATGTCACCTGTCTGAGACAAGACTTGATCAGCAACCTCAGGCACACTAAGCACCTGATTTTCCCACTGTGCCGAAACACCTGACACTTTGTATGTTTTCGACGTTCCATTGCAGCGATGAAAGTGCCCTCGCACCCCCATGTATGTCGGGGTACTGGTGAACTCTAGCTGAAGCTGTTGTTCATTACTGTGAAAACTGAATAATGCGTGCAGAGAGTTTGAACCCTGGAGTAAGATCTTTCACATTTTGTAGTACTTAAAGCGGCCACTAGATGTTGAGTTTGAACCTTATCCAGGGCAGGCAAGTTTTGCAGGCCGCTTCCCAGAGAAGAGTCCAAAGTGCAACTGAAAACACAGTTGAAATGTCTAAAGGTTTAGCTCGCTTGCAAACTATGAGGTCATTCGTTAAAACCTTACCCAGGACAGGTGCATTTTACAAGCAGTTGTCCAAACCAAGTATTGACCTCAGTTATACAAGACAAGCCAGCTGGTGCACACAGTGGAGCATTTTTGATGTATTTCAGTGTGTGGCTATGAACGGCCAAATATTGGACTTGAATGTTTTTCTTTCAAATCTCAAGTCTGTTGGTGGTTAAATCTCGAACAATTTCAAAGTAATAAAGTCTACGTCAAGTCTCAAATTCTAATCTTTATGATTTAAATCTGGCTCAAGTCCAAGTCTCAGGTCTACGGTTTGGTCTTACTGACTCAGCCTAATTAAATAAAAACTGTAACTGTTACATTTTCCAAAACCAAGTCCTTTTTCTGAAGTTTGAGGGAAATGTTCAATTGCTCTCTGTCAGTTAAAGCTCTAAGCATTACCAGGAGCCATTACTCCACAATACCCCCTCATTAACCCCTCCCCCTCTCTGTGGTCAGGTGGGCGAATCGACCAAGCTCACCACGCCGGCCGGGCATACATGGCACTCCATGAGACCGTTGCTTTTGACTATGCAATCGCCAAGGGCCTTGAACTCACCAAAGAGCATGAAACTCTCACTATAGTGATGGCTGACCATTCCCACCCTGTTTCCTTCAATGGATACCCATTTCGTGGACAGAGCATTCTGGGTAATTATAAACATCCTGTTCTCAATTTCTTCTCTAAAATTTGTACCACATTGCTTTGGTGCTGCAGGCATAAGAAATTAAATTTTTACCCATGACAAGAGAGTTGTGATGCAGAAAAAACTCTGCCCTATTCCTCCTTTCTTCCCTCCATCTTTAGCTCCATCCATCCATTCCCCCCTCCAGGTGTGTTTACACCCCATGACAATAGACACTGAAAGTGGCATTTTGTGCTTATTGTGTTTGAGTCTATGTGTGTATGTGATGCCTGCTTCCTCTCAGCTTCAGTGTGCCTCTGCCACCAGCAGCTTGACATTTCCTCTGCTTTCTCTCCTCTGCAATTACAGCCCGCGTGAACACATATAGCTGGCAGCCTTTCTATTTCAGTCCCTCGCTTTCTCGGCGTCTCTGTTTCTCCTAACTGTCTCTGACCATACACAATGACAGCTCTCTCTGTCACTTAAATTATTCTCTCTAAATTCTCCTCACTCCATCAGTCTTTCTCACTTGTTAATCTTACTTTAGAGTGTCTCTTTATCGTCCTTACTTACTCCTATTCAGGGGTACTATTCTGTTTATATATATTATATATATATATATATATATATATATATATGGACAGAATTTCTAACTTTTATGGTCAGAATTTCAAGGCGCAGCCAGGGCATTGAGGGGGTCCGGTTTGGTGACCTCAGGATTGGGTCGCTGCTTTTTGCAGATGATGTGGTCCTGTTGGCCTCTTCAGGCCGTGACCTTCAGCTCTCACTGGATCGGTTCGCAGCCGAGTGTGAAGTAGCCAAGATGATCCTGCCCCAAATGGAGGAGTTTAAGTACCTCGGGGTCTTGTTCACGAGTGAGGGAAGGATAAAGCGGGAAATCGACAGGCGGATCGGTGCAGCGTCTGCAGTAATGCGGACTCTGTCGTGGTGAAGAGGGAGCTGAGCTGAGCTACTGGTCGATCTTCGTTCCTACCCTCACCTATGGTCACGAGCTTTGGGTAGTGACCGAAAGAACGAGATCGCAGGCACAAGTGGTCGAAATAAGCTTCCTCCATAGGGTGGCTGGGCTCTCCCCTAGAGAAAGGGTGAGAAGCTCGGTCATCCGGGAGGGGCTCAGAGTAGAGCCGCTGCTCCTCCGCATTGAGAAGAGCCAGATGAGGTGGCTCGGGCATCTAATTAGGATGCCTCCCGGACACCTCCCTGGTGAGGTGTTCAGGGCACGTCCCACCGGAAGGAGGCCCCGGGGAAGACCCAGGACATGCTGGAGAGACCATATCTCTCAGCTGGCCTGGGAATGCCTTGGGATCCCCCGGGAAGAGCTGGACGAAGTAGCCTGGGAGAGGGAAGTCTAGGCTTTCCTGCTTAGGCTGCTGCCCCTGCGACCTGACCCCTGATAATCGGCAGAAAATGGATGGATGGATGTATTGATTGAGAACTTGTGTTATGAAATGCTGTGCCCACCTCTTTTCCAATCATGTCCTTATTTTACCCTCCTCCTCCTCCTCCTCGTCCTCCTCCTCCTCCTCCTCCTCGTCCTCCTCCTCGTCCTCCTCCTCCTCCCAGCAGTGCAGCAGTGATTAATGTGCTTGTGAAACTCTGAGCTCTTCATCAGCAGGGAGACTTGCCAGGCTAATGGCTCATCTGGAGAGAAACACTCAACAAGCTCTAGACCTCCTGCAGCACCCTGGAGATCCAGAGACCCAATCACTTAGTTGTGTTTGTGTGTGTGTGTGAGTGTGTGTGTGTGCTTAGCACTTTGAAGCAGAGAGAAGATAAGTCAAACGTAATGCTGATGTTCTTTTTCTGGATTTTCCAGGTAAATCACCGCTGTGGGCTTCAGACGTGCTGCCTTACACCACACTGATGTATGGCAACGGACCTGGACACAAAATCATCAACGGCAAGCGTCCAGACATCCGCGATGTCAACACAAGTAAGACACGCTCATTGTTTCTTTGCCTCCCCCCATGAATATCACAGACTTAGGATGATCACATACCTGACTGGTTAAAGCATTTGTTAAAAAGTCACTAATTCATAGTTACTTCTCTAAATCTTAAGAGTATTCAAGGACAAAAAAGCTATAAACACACAGCGGCAATGAGAAAACTTTCTAGAGAAGAATGACCTTTACATTTCACATGTCCTATAATACAACATGACCTTTCCTTATAATATAATCAGCTGTACTTTCTCCTTCTCTGACATTTATTCGAATTTAATTTGCATCATTTTCTTTAGAAACCAAGAGAGAAAATGACAGTTCAGTTAAGGTAATATGACAACAAAAATGAATGGTGTTCCTGCTCCAGTAAGGAATGAATACTGAAAGCAGCATGTATGAAAGTATCCCTCTTTTTACACAGATGATTAGAATTTCACCTCATCTTTTCAGGAAGTAATATTCTCTTCTGTAGCTGCATGAACTGATTTTTCTGGCCACTTGGCTTTTGGTATTGTGATCCTACGCTAAAAACACTTTCAAAGCAGGAGCATATTATGAGTTTGGAATGAGAACAGGCTGCTGACACACAACCGGTTTTGTTGTTTGTTGGTCTCAAACAGTGGTCTGTAAACACAATCAGCCCAACTGGAAATGTAGCAGTGTCTCAGTAAATAATTTAAAATTGGGAAAATCTCAGTTGTTTGAAACAGTGTTGGGTTCTTAAACAATAATCACATTTGGTGGCTATAAAGCTATCGACAGATGCAATGACAACTAAGAAACAACCACTTCTGTTGTTTGTTGGTATGCAGCTTGACAGACGTCTTACCGAGATGCCACGACATCCACTGTGTTACTTTAGAAACATTGACATGATTATCATGAAATGTACAGATGTAACCTCTCCATGGTTTGCAGAAATGTACAATACCAACTTTTCCTTTGGCAGCTGGGCTGTGGAAAAACAAAATTTCCATCTCTGTTACAGAAACTAAAGATTACGTCCAGCTGGCTGCTGTCCCCACAGAGTCGGCCACCCACAGTGGAGAGGATGTGGCAGTGCTCGCCCGCGGACCCATGGCCCACCTCTTCCAGGGCGTCCATGAGCAGAACTACATTGCCCACGCCATGGCCTACGCTGCCTGTGTGGGCACCGATCTGAGGCACTGTCAGGGGCAAACTGAAGCACCTGCAGTTCAGACCACTATTACTGATGATAAGAACGGAGCCGGGGTAGCTCGTAGCTCAGCAGCTCTGCTCAGTAGCCTTCTCAGTGTGCTGCTGGCACTTACAGTGCTGATGTGAGGTTACTTTTCCTAAACCTACTGATCTTACTCCACTTGCACAAACCAGGGAGATCAAAGGTCAGGGTCATAGAGAAGTGAGCAGGGATTTTCTCAAGGCTTCAGCAGAATGGATATGAACCCTTGAACCCAGGTTATAACAGAGAATTAGATTATTAGAAGTCAAAAAACATATAGTTTTTCTGGTCTTACAAAGACAAAGAAAAAGCAATGGGCTGCGTCTAGATACAAAATCTATTGATAAAGGACAGCTGACTTCAACACTGCACTGTACTAATAGGAGAGTACTAAATGTAAATTCACCTTTTTACTTCAGTAAATTAGTGTTTATTGAATTCTTCTGTTGGAGCAATAAATCAGTCCTTGAATAGAGAATGTACATGTAATGGGCTGTGGATCAATCAATGTCAACTGATTAATACATACTAGCAATGCATGTATGATGTGTTGCAGCTTATATATGTATATGTGTGTGTGCATGCATGCGTGTTTGTATGTCAGATCAATCACAATCATTTATGATATATTATGTCATGTAAATTGTAAAAAAACAAAAGTCATCGTGTAGTACGACAGTAAAAATTTAAAATAAAAAACGCAGTATAGTTTGGCCTAAAAGATGTTATGAAAAAAATCATGCTGTAGTATGCCATTAAAAATGTAATAAAAAGTCAATTTATTGTAGCCCATAAAAAAGGGAAAAAATACATTGTACATTACCTCATGAAAATGTATAGTATAGTATGGAGGGAAAAAAATAAAAACTGTGCCACTGAAGATATAATAAAAAAGCCAAAGTATAGCAAGTCATGAAAATTGTCATAATAAAATCATAGTATAAAGTCATCGTATAGTATGTCGTCCAAATCAGTGCAATACATCATAGTATAGTATGTTGTCCAAAGCCATGAAAAAAATTATATAGTATAGTATGTAATCCAAAACAATGAAAAAATGTCATACTATAGTATGGCAAAAACTGTCAAAATATGACATGTCCCAAAAACAGCTCCTAAATTAGCATGCCTTGACACGCCATAGCATAGACTGTTGCAAAAACGGCCAAAATCACTATAATATAGCATGTCGTAAAAACGATGAAAACTGTCAAAATATGACATGTCCCAAAAACAGCTGAACACTGCCTAAAAAAGTGTGCCAAGACATGCCATTGCATAGAATGTTGCAAAACCAGTCAAAAACACCATCATATACAAGGTCGAAAAAATGACCGAAAATGCCAGACTTAAGAATAACAAAAAAAGTCAAAATATGACCCGTCCGAAAAAAAACAGCTGAAAACCTCCTAAAATAGCATGCCTTGACACGCCATAGCATAGAATGTTGCAAAAACGGCCAAAATCACTGTAATATAGCATGTCGTAAAAACGATGGAAAATGCCATAATATAGAATGGCGAAAAATGGCAAAATATGACACGTCCAAAACACAGCTGAAGACCACATAAGAAAGCACGCAGAGACATGCCATAGCAAAGGATGTTGCAAAAAAGGCCAAAAACACCACAAATAGCATTTCCGAAAAACTACCAAAAAAGCATTAGTATGGTTTGGTGAAAAATGTCAAATTTTGACATGGCCAATAAACAACTGAAAACGGCATAAAATAGTATGCCGAGACATGCCATTGCAAAGAATGCTGCAAAAACAGCCAAAAAAACCCCAAAAAACATAATATGGCATGTTGAATAAACGACCGAAAAAGCAAGACTATAGTATGGCAACAATGTCAAAAAATGACATGTCCCAAAAACAGCTGACAACTGCATGAAATAACACGCAGAGACACGCCATAGTAAAGAATGTTGCAAAAACAGCAAAAAAACACATAATACAGTATGTTGAAAAAATGAAAGAAAAAGCAAGGCTATAGTATGACAAAAATAATGTTTTTAGCTGTTTTTGGGACGTCATTTTTTGACATTTTTGCCATATGATAGTCTTGCTTTTTTGATGGTTTTTCAACATGCCATGTTATGGTTTTTTTCGCTGTTTTGCAACATTCTTTACTATGGCGCGTCTCTGCACGCTATTTTACGCGGTTTTCAGGTCTTTATGGCTATTTTTGGGACAGGTCACTTTCTGACATTTTTACCACACTATAGCCTTGCTTTTTCAGTCGCTTTTGTCATCATGCCAAATTTAGTATTTTTGGGCTGTTTTTGCAACATTCTTTACTATGCCGTGTCTTGGCAAGCTATTTTAGGCAGTTTTCAGGTATTTTTAGCTCTTTTTTGGACAGGTCATTTTTTGACGTTTTTGCCATACTATAAGCCTTGCCTTTTTGGTCATTTTTTCAACTTGCAAAATTTTGTATTTTTGGACTTTTTTTGCAGAATTCTTTACTATGGCGTGTCTCGGCACGCTATTTCAGGCAGTTTTCAGGTATTTTTAGCTCTTTTTTGGACAGGTCATTATTTCAACATGCCAAATTTTGTATTTCTGGGCTGTTTTTGCAGCAGTCTTTACTATGGCGTGTCTCAGCACGCTACTTCAGGCAGTTTTCAGGTATTTTTAGCTGTTTTGGGGACATTTTTTTTTTTTGACATTTTTGTCATACTATAGCCTTGATTTTTCTGTCATTTTTTCAACATGCCAAATTTTGTATTTCTGGGCTGGCAGTATTTACAATGGCGTGTCTCGTCACACTACTTCAGGCAGTTTTCAGGTATTTTTTGCTGTTTTTGGGACAGGTCATTTTTCCACATTTTTGCCATACTATAGCCTTGCTTTTTTGGTCATTTTTTCAACATGCCAAATTTTGTATTTCTGGGCTGGTTTTGGCAGAATTCTTTACTATGGCGTGTCTTGGCACTCTATTTCAGGCAGTTTTCAGGTATTTTTAGCTCTTTTTTGGACAGGTCATTTTTTGACGTTTTTGCCATAGTATAGCCTTGCTTTTTTGGTCATTTATTCAACATGCAAAATTTTGAAATGTTGAAAAAAATCTGTAATGTTTTGTAATGTTTTTATGGACACGCCATAGTAAAGACTGCTGCAAAACCAGCCCAGAAATACAAAATTTGGCATGTTGAAAAAATGACCGAAAAAGCAAGGCTATAGTATGGCAAAAATGTCAAAAAATGACCTGTTCCAAAAAAACAGCTAAAAATACCTGAAAACTGCCTAAAATAGTGTGCTGAGACACGCCATAGTAAAGAATGTTGCAAAAACAGTCCAACATTACAAAATTTTGCATGTTAAAAAAATGACCAAAAAAGCAAGGCTATAGTATGGCAAAAAAGTCAAAAAATGACCTGTCCAAAAAAGAGCTAAAAATACTTGAAAACTGCCTGAAATAGTGTGCCAAGACACGCCATAGTAAAGAATTCTGCCAAAAAAGTCCAAAAATACAAAATTTTGCAAGTTGAATAAATGACTGTAAAAGCAAGGCTATAGTATGGCAAAAATGTCAAAAAATGACCTGTCCCAAAAAGAGCTAAAAATACCTGAAAACTGCTTAAAATAACCTGCCGAGACACGCCATAATAAAGAATGCTGCAAAAACAGCCCAAAAATACTAAACTGGGTATGTTGACAAAAATGACCGAAAAAGCAAGGCTATAGTATGGCAAAAAGTTCAAAAAATGACATGTTCCAAAAACAGCTAAAAATACCTGAAAACTGCCTAAAATAGCGTGCTGAGAAACGCCATAGCAAAGAATGCTGCAAAAACAGGCCCCAAATTACAAAATTTTGCATGTCAGAAAAATGACTGAAAAAGCAAGGCTATAGTATGGCAAAAATGTCAAAAAAAATGACCTGTCCCAAAAAGAGCTAAAAATACCTGAAAACTGCCTGAAGTAGCGTGACGAGACACGCCATAGTAAAGAATGCTGCAAAAACAGCCCGGAAATACAAAATTTTGCATGATGAAAAAAATGACAAAAAAAGCAAGGCTATAGTGTGGCAAAAATGTCAAAAAATGACCTGTCCCAAAAAGAGCTAAAAACACTTGAAAACTGCCTAAAATAACCTGTCGAGACACGCCATGAAAAAGAATGCTGCAAAACAGGCCCAAAATTAAAAAAATTTGCATGTCAAAAAAATGACCAAAAAAGCAAGGCTATAGTATGGCAAAAATGTCAAAAAATGAACTGTCCCAAAAGGAGCTAAAAACAGCTAAAACCATGTAAAATAGCGTGCCGAGACACACCATAGTCAAGAATGTTGCAACAACAGCCCAGAAATGTGAAATTTTGCATGTTGACAAAAATGACTGTAAAAGAAAGGCTATAGTATAACAAAAATGTCAAAAAATGACCTGTCCCAAAAAGAGCTAAAAACACTTGAAAACTGCCTAAAATAACCTGCTGTGACACGCCATAATAAAGAATGCTGCAAAAACAGCCCAGAAATGTGAAATTTGGCATGTTGACAAAAATGACCCAAAAAAGCAAGGCTATAGTATGGCAAAAATGTCAAAAAATGACCTGTCTCAAAAACAGCTAAAAATACCTGAAAACAGACGAAAATTACCTGCTGAGACATGCCATAGTAAAGAATGCTGCAAAAACAGCCCAAAAATACTAAATTGGGCATGTTGACAAAATTGACTGAAAAAGCAAGGCTATAGTATGGCAAAAATGTCAAAAAATGACTTTTCCGAAAAAGAGCTAAAAACAGCTGAAAACCATGTAAAATAGCGTTCCGAAACACACCATAGTCAAGAATGTTGCAACAACAGCCCAGAAATGTGAAATTTGGCATGTTGACAAAAATGACTGTAAAAGCAAAAATGTCAAAAAATGACCTGTCTCAAAAACAGCTAAAAATACCCAAAAACAGCCTAAAATAGCCTGCTGAGACACGCCATAGTAAAGAATGCTGCAAAAACAGCACAAAAATACAACATTTTGCATGTTGAAAAAATGACCAAAAAAGCAAGGCTATAGTATGGCAAAAATGTCAAAAAATCACCTGTTCCAAAAACAGCTAAAAATACCTGAAAACTGAGAAACGCCATGGTAAAGAATGCTGCAACAACAGCCTAAAATTAAAAATTTTGCTTGTCAAAAAAAAAGACTGAAAAAGCAAGGCTATAGTATGGCAAAAATGTCAAAAAATGAACTGTCCGAAAAAGAACTAAAAACAGCTGAAAACCATGTAAAATAGCGTGCCGAGACACACCATAGTAAAGAATGTTGCAAAAATAACCCAGAAATGTGAAATTTGGCATGTTGACAAAAATGACCAAAAAAGCAAGGCTATAGTATGTCAAAAATGTCAAAAAATGACCTGTCCCAAAAAGAGCTAAAAATACCTGAAAACTGCCTGAAGTAGCGTGACGAGACACGCCATAGTAAAGAACGTTGCAAAAACAGCCCAGAAATACAAAATTTTGCATGATGAAAAAAATGACCGAAAAAGCAAGGCTATAGTATGGCAAAAATGTCAAAAAATGACATGTTCCAAAAACAGCTAAAAACAGCTGAAAACCATGTAAAATAGCGTGCCGAGACACACCATAGTAAAGAATGTTGCAACAACAACCCAGAAATACAAAATTTTGCATGTTGAAAAAATGACCGAAAAAGCAAGGCTATAGTATGGCAAAAATGTGAAAAAATGACCTGTCTCAAAAACAGCTAAAAATACCTGAAAACTGCCTAAAATAGCGTGCTGAGAAACGCCATAGCAAAGAATGCTGCAAAAACAGGCTAAAATTACAAAATTTTGCATGTCAGAAAAATCACTGAAAAAGCAAGGCTATAGTATGGCAAAAATGTCAAAAAATGACCTGTCTCAAAAACAGCTAAAAATACCCCAAAACAGCCTAAAATAGCCTGTTGAGACACGCCACAGTAAAGAATGCTGCAAAAACAGCCCAAAAATACAACATTTTGCATGTTGAAAAAATGACCAAAAAAGCAAGGCTATAGTATGGCAAAAATGTCAAAAAATGACATGTTCCAAAAACAGCTAAAAACAGCTGAAAACCATGTAAAATAGCGTGCCGAGACACACCATAGTAAAGAATGTTGCAACAACAACCCAGAAATACAAAATTTTGCATGTTGAAAAAATGACCGAAAAAGCAAGGCTATAGTATGGCAAAAATGTGAAAAAATGACCTGTCTCAAAAACAGCTAAAAATACCTGAAAACTGCCTAAAATAGCGTGCTGAGAAACGCCATAGCAAAGAATGCTGCAAAAACAGGCTAAAATTACAAAATTTTGCATGTCAGAAAAATCACTGAAAAAGCAAGGCTATAGTATGGCAAAAATGTCAAAAAATGACCTGTCTCAAAAACAGCTAAAAATACCCCAAAACAGCCTAAAATAGCCTGTTGAGACACACCACAGTAAAGAATGCTGCAAAAACAGCCCAAAAATACAACATTTTGTATGTTGAAAAAATGAACAAAAAAGCAAGGCTATAGTATGGCAAAAATGTCAAAAAATGACATGTCCCAAAAACTGCTAAAAACACTTGAAAACTGCCTAAAATAGCCTGCCAAGAACGGCCATAATAAAGAATGTTGCAAAAACAGCCCAGAAATACAAAATTTTGCATGATGAAAAAAATGACCGAAAAAGGAAAGCTATAGTATGGCAAAAATGTCAAAAAATGACCTGTCTCGAAAAGAGCTACAAATACCTGAAAACAGCCTAAAATAGCCTGCTGAGACACGCCATAGTAAAGAATTCTGCAAAAACAGCACAAAAATACAACATTTTGCATGTTGAAAAAATGACCAAAAAAGCAAGGCTATAGTATGGCAAAAATGTCAAAAAATGACATGTCCCAAAAAGAGCTAAAAATACCTGAAAACTGCCTGAAGTAGCGTGCCAAGATATGCCATAGTAAAGACTGCTGCAAAACCAGCCCAGACATACACAATTTTGCATGTTGAAAAAATGACCGAAAAAGCAAGGCTATAGTATGGCAAAAATGTCAAAAAATCACCTGTTCCAAAAACAGCTAAAAATACCTGAAAACTGAGAAACGCCATAGTAAAGAATGCTGCAACAACAGCCTAAAATTAAAAATTTTGCTTGTCAAAAAAAAGACTGAAAAAGCAAGGCTATAGTATGGCAAAAATGTCAAAAAATGAACTGTCCGAAAAAGAACTAAAAACAGCTGAAAACCATGTAAAATAGCGTGCCGAGACACACCATAGTAAAGAATGTTGCAAAAATAACCCAGAAATGTGAAATTTGGCATGTTGACAAAAATGACCAAAAAAGCAAGGCTATAGTATGTCAAAAATGTCAAAAAATGACCTGTCCCAAAAAGAGCTAAAAATACCTGAAAACTGCCTAAAATAACCTGCCGAGACACGCCATAAAAAGAATGTTGCAAAACAGCCCAGAAATGTGAAATTTGGCATGTTGACAAAAATGACTGTAAAAGCAAGGCTATAGTATGGCAAAAATGTCAAAAAAATGACCTGTCCCAAAAATAGCTAAAAATACCTGAAAACTGCCTGAAGTAGCGTGACGAGACACACCATAGTAAAGAATGCTGCAAAAACAGCCCAGAAATACAACATTTTGCATGATGAAAAAATGACCAAAAAAGCAAGGCTATAGTATGGCAAAAATGTCAAAAAATGACATGTTCCAAAAACAGCTAAAAACAGCTGAAAACCATGTAAAATAGCGTGCCGAGACACACCATAGTAAAGAATGTTGCAACAACAACCCAGAAATACAAAATTTTGCATGTTGAAAAAATGACCGAAAAAGCAAGGCTATAGTATGGCAAAAATGTGAAAAAATGACCTGTCTCAAAAACAGCTAAAAATACCTGAAAACTGCCTAAAATAGCGTGCTGAGAAACGCCATAGCAAAGAATGCTGCAAAAACAGGCTAAAATTACAAAATTTTGCATGTCAGAAAAATCACTGAAAAAGCAAGGCTATAGTATGGCAAAAATGTCAAAAAATGACCTGTCTCAAAAACAGCTAAAAATACCCCAAAACAGCCTAAAATAGCCTGTTGAGACACGCCACAGTAAAGAATGCTGCAAAAACAGCCCAAAAATACAACATTTTGTATGTTGAAAAAATGAACAAAAAAGCAAGGCTATAGTATGGCAAAAATGTCAAAAAATGACATGTTCCAAAAACAGCTAAAAACACTTGAAAACTGCCTAAAATAGCCTGCCAAGAACGGCCATAATAAAGAATGTTGCAGAAACAGCCCAAAAATACTAAATTGGGCATGTTGACAAAAATGACTGAAAAAGCAAGGCTATAGTATGGCAAAAATGTCAAAAAAATTACCTGTCCCAAAAAGAGCTAAAAATACCTGAAAACTGCCTGAAGTAGCGTGACGAGACACGCCATAGTAAAGAACGTTGCAAAAACAGCCCAGAAATACAAAATTTGGCATGTTGACAAAAATGACCGAAAAAGCAAGGCTATAGTATGGCAAAAATGTCAAAAAATGACCTGTCTCGAAAAGAGCTAAAAATACCTGAAAACAGCCTAAAATAGCCTGCTGAGACACGCCATAGTAAAGAATTCTGCAAAAACAGCACAAAAATACAACATTTTGCATGTTGAAAAAATGACCAAAAAAGCAAGGCTATAGTATGGCAAAAATGTCAAAAAATGACATGTTCCAAAAACAGCTAAAAACAGCTGAAAACTATGTAAAATAGCGTGCCGAGACACACCATTGTTAAGAATGTTGCAGAAACAGCCCAAAAAATACTAAATTGGGCATGTTGACAAAATTGACTGAAAAAGCAAGGCTATAGTATGGCAAAAATGTCAAAAAAATGACCTGTCCCAAAAAGAGCTAAAAATACCTGAAAACTGCCTGAAGTAGCGTGACGAGACACGCCATAGTAAAGAATGTTGCAAAAACAGCCCAGAAATACAAAATTTTGCATGATGAAAAAAATGACCGAAAAAGCAAGGCTATAGTATGGCAAAAATGTCAAAAAATGACCTGTCTCGAAAAGAGCTAAAAATACCTGAAAACAGCCTAAAATAGCCTGCTGAGACACGCCATAGTAAAGAATTCTGCAAAAACAGCACAAAAATACAACATTTTGCATGTTGAAAAAATGACCAAAAAAGCAAGGCTATAGTATGGCAAAAATGTGAAAAAATGACCTGTCTCAAAAACAGCTAAAAATACCTGAAAACTGCCTAAAATAGCGTGCTGAGAAACGCCATAGCAAAGAATGCTGCAAAAACAGGCCAAAATTACAAAATTTTGCATGTCAGAAAAATCACTGAAAAAGCAAGGCTATAGTATGGCAAAAATGTCAAAAAATGACCTGTCTCAAAAACAGCTAAAAATACCCGAAAACAGCCTAAAATAGCCTGCTGAGACACGCCATAGTAAAGAATGCTGCAAAAACAGCCCAAAAATACAACATTTTGCATGTTGAAAAAATGACCAAAAAAGCAAGGCTATAGTATGGCAAAAATGTCAAAAAATGACATGTCCCAAAAACTGCTAAAAACACTTGAAAACTGCCTAAAATAGCCTGCCAAGAACGGCCATAATAAAGAATGTTGCAGAAACAGCCCAAAAATACTAAATTGGGCATGTTGACAAAATTGACTGAAAAAGCAAAGCTATAGTATGGCAAAAATGTCAAAAAATGACTTGTCCCCAAAACTGCTAAAAACACCCGAAAAACATTTAAAATAGTTTTCTGAGACATGCATAGTTGAGAATGTTGCAACAACAGCTCAGAAATGTGAAATTTGGCATGTTGACAAAAATGACCGAAAAAGCAAGGCTATAGTATGGCAAAAATGTCAAAAAATGACCTGTCTCAAAAACAGCTAAAAATACCCCAAAACAGCCTAAAATAGCCTGCTGAGACACGCCATAGTAAAGAATTCTGCAAAAACAGCACAAAAATACAACATTTTGCATGTTGAAAAAATGCCCAAAAAAGCAAGGCTATAGTATGGCAAAAATGTCAAAAAATGACATGTTCCAAAAACAGCTAAAAACAGCTGAAAACCATGTAAAATAGCGTGCCGAGACACACCATAGTAAAGAATGTTGCAACAACAACCCAGAAATACAAAATTTTGCATGTTGAAAAAATGACCGAAAAAGCAAGGCTATAGTATGGCAAAAATGTGAAAAAATGACCTGTCTCAAAAACAGCTAAAAATACCTGAAAACTGCCTAAAATAGCGTGCTGAGAAACGCCATAGCAAAGAATGCTGCAAAAACAGGCCAAAATTACAAAATTTTGCATGTCAGAAAAATCACTGAAAAAGCAAGGCTATAGTATGGCAAAAATGTCAAAAAATGACCTGTCTCAAAAACAGCTAAAAATACCCCAAAACAGCCTAAAATAGCCTGCTGAGACACGCCATAGTAAAGAATGCTGCAAAAACAGCCCAAAAATACAACATTTTGTATGTTGAAAAAATGAACAAAAAAGCAAGGCTATAGTATGGCAAAAATGTCAAAAAATGACATGTCCCAAAAACTGCTAAAAACACTTGAAAACTGCCTAAAATAGCCTGCCAAGAACGGCCATAATAAAGAATGTTGCAGAAACAGCCCAAAAATACTAAATTGGGCATGTTGACAAAATTGACTGAAAAAGCAAAGCTATAGTATGGCAAAAATGTCAAAAAATGACTTGTCCCCAAAACTGCTAAAAACACCCGAAAAACATTTAAAATAGTTTTCTGAGACATGCATAGTTGAGAATGTTGCAACAACAGCTCAGAAATGTGAAATTTGGCATGTTGACAAAAATGACCAAAAAAGCAAGGCTATAGTATGGCAAAAATGTCAAAAAATGACATGTCCCAAAAACAGCTAAAAACAGCAGAAAATCACATAAAATAGCGTGCAGAGACACGCCATAGTATATAATGTTTCAAAAATGACCAAAACCACCATAACATAGCATGTTGAAAAAATTACCAAAAATTCTATAACATAGTCTAGCAAAAAAAATGTCAAAATATGATATTTCCAAATAACAACTGATGAACATGCAAGGGGTCACACATTGGCTCATAACCATGTTTAACATGTTCATGAATCAGCAGCAGCAGCCTTTTGAGCAATTGTTTACAGGAAACCACATGCAGAGGAATAGAAATTCCCCAGCAGAGGAGGAAGTTTCCACTCGAACACACCGCCCCAAGCTCAGTCAATGAGGAGAGACGGAGAGAGGAGAGAGCGATGACGCAGCAGCTCTGCGGACAAAGGAACAACAGATTTTGTGTTAGATGGTATATGTTACTCCTGTAAAAGGGAGTGAGGTGACTGTGTTATCTGTCCTTAATGCTTTGACATTTTTATCTTTGAATAAAGCCTGCCTCGAGCAGTTTTAATCTTTTTTCATCATCCTTTTTTGGTGGCTTTTCATCCTTTTAAGATTTTGTTGAGTGGCTTACAGTAAAAAAAAAAAAAAAAAAGGAAAAAAATAAACTGGTTTTTGACCAATGCAAAGGTTCTGTTCACTGCTTGGTTTTGACCACAAATGAATAAACTCACTAAAATAATTGTGAGGGTTGTACCAGAGGTAGTCCCAGAGTTGTTCTGGATCCTCCAAGACGGGACAGACCAAAGGAACTCCCTCAGACCAAGCAGAAGAGTGATTTTCTCCAGGTATGGATGGCAAAATGTCAAAATGTGGTATGGGATGTCAAAATATGGTATAGTATGTCCAAAAAACCCAAAATATGGCATGTTGAAAAAAATGAAACAACCCAAAAACAGCTAAAAACAACTGAAAAACATGTAAAATAGTGTACCGAGACAGGCTATATAAAGGACTGTTGCAAAAACAGCCCAGAAATACAAAATTTTGCATGTTGAAAAAATGACTGAAAAAGGAAGGCTATAGTATGGCAAAAATGTCAAAAAATGAACTGTCCCGAAAAGAGCTAAAAACAATTGAAAACTGCCTAAAATAGCCTGCCAAGAACCGCCATAGTAAAGAATGTTGCAAAAACAGCCCCAAATTACTAAATTGGGCATGTTGACAAAATTGACCGAAAAAGCAAGGCTATAGTATGGCAAAAATGTCAAAAAATGACTTGTCCCCAAAAAAAGTTAAAAACACTTGAAAACAGCCTAAAACGACCTGCCGAGACACACCATAGTAAAGAATGCTGCGAAAACAGCCCAGAAATGTGAAATTTGGCATGTTGAAAAAATGACCAAAAAAGCAAGGCTATAGTATGGCAAAAATGTCAAAAAATGACATGTCTCAAAAACAGCTAAAAATGCCCAAAACCAGCCTAAAATAGCCTGCTGAGACACGCCATAGTAAAGAATGCTGCAAAAACAGCACAAAAATACAACATTTCACATGTTGAAAAAAATGACCAAAAAAGCAAGGCTATAGTATGGCAAAAATGTCAAAAAATGACATGTCCCAAAAAGAGCTAAAAATACCTGAAAACTGCCTGAAGTAGCGTGCCGAGACATGCCATAGTAAAGACTGCTGCAAAAACAGCACAGACATACACAATTTTGCATGTCAAAAAAATGACCAAAAAAGCAAGGCTATAGTATGGCAAAAATGTCAAAAAATGACCTGTCCCAAAAAGAGCTAAAAATACCTGAAAACAGCCTAAAATAGCCTGCTGAGACACGCCATAGTAAAGAATGCTGCAAAAAGAGCCCAGAAATACAAAATTTTGCATCATGAAAAAAATGACCGAAAAAGCAAGGCTATAGTATGGCAAAAATGTCAAAAAATGACATGTCCCAAAAAGAGCTAAAAACACTTGAAAACTGCCTTCAATAACCTGCCGAGACACGCCATAATAAAGAATGTTGCAACAACAGCACAGAAATGTGAAATTTGGCATGTTGACAAAAATGACCCAAAAAAGCAAGGCTATAGTATGGCAAAAATGTCAAAAAATGACATGTCCCAAAAACTGCTAAAAACACTTGAAAACTGCCTAAAATAGCCTGCTGAGAAACGCCATAGTAAAGAATGCTACAAAAACAGCCCAGAAATACAAAATTTTGCATGATGAAAAAAATGACCGAAAAAGCAAGGCTATAGTATGGCAAAAATGTCAAAAAATGACCTGTCCCAAAAACAGTTAAAAATACTTGAAAACTGCCTAAAATAGCCTGCCAAGAACCGCCATAGTAAAGAATCTTGCAAAAACAGCCCAAAAATACTAAATTGGGCATGTTGACAAAAATGACCAAAAAAGCAAGGCTATAGTATGGCAAAAATGTCAAAAAATCACATGTTCCAAAAACAGTTAAAAATACTTGGAAACTGTTTAAAAGAGCGTGCTGAGAAACGCCATAGTAAAGAATGCTGCAAAAACAGCCTAAAATTAAAAATTTTGCATGTCAAAAAAAAAGACTGAAAAAGCAAGGCTATAGTATGGCAAAAATGTCAAAAAATGAACTGTCCCAAAAAGAGCTAAAAATAGCTGAAAACCATGTAAAATAGCGTGCCGAGACACACCATAGTAAAGAATGTTGCAAAAATAACCCAGAAATGTGAAATTTGGCATGTTGACAAAAATGACCAAAAAAGCAAGGCTATAGTATGGCAAAAATGTCAAAAAATGACCTGTCTCAAAAACAGCTAAAAATACCCGAAAACTGCCTAAAATAGCCTGCCAAGAACCGCCATAGTAAAGAATATTGCAAAAACAGCCAAAAAATACTAAATTGGGCATGTTGACAAAAATGACCGAAAAAGCAAGGCTATAGTATGGCAAAAATGTCAAAAAATGACCTGTCCCAAAAAGAGCTAAAAATACCTGAAAACTTCCTGAAGTAGCGTGCAGAGACATGCCATAGTAAAGACTGCTGCAAAAACAGCCCAAAAATACTAAATTTTGCATGTCAAAAAAATGACTGAAAAAGCAAGGCTATAGTATGGCAAAAATGTCAAAAAATGACATGTCCCAAAAACAGCTAAAAACACTTGAAAACTGCCTACAATAACCTGCCGAGACACGCCATAGTAAAGAATGTTGCAACAACAGCACAGAAATGTGAAATTTGGCATGGTGACAAAAATGACCCAAAAAAGCAAGGCTATAGTATGGCAAAAATGTCAAAAAATGACCTGTCCCAAAAACAGCTAAAAATACCTGAAAACTGCCTAAAATAGCCTGCTGAGAAACGCCATAGTAAAGAATGCTGCAAAAACAGCACAAAAATACACAATTTTGCATGTTGAAAAAATGACCAAAAAAGCAAGGCTATAGTATGGCAAAAATGTCAAAAAATGACCTGTCCCAAAAACAGTTAAAAATACTTGAAAACTGCCTAAAATAGCCTGCCAAGAACCGCCATAGTAAAGAATCTTGCAAAAACAGCCCAAAAATACTAAATTGGGCATGTTGACAAAAATGACCAAAAAAGCAAGGCTAGAGTATGGCAAAAATGTCAAAAAATGACATGTCCCAAAAACAGCTAAAAATACCTGAAAACTGTTTAAAAGAGCGTGCTGTGAAACGCCATAGTAAAGAATGCTGCAAAAACAGCCTTAAATTAAAAAATTTTGCTTGTCAAAAAAAAGACTGAAAAAGCAAGGCTATAGTATGGCAAAAATGTGAAAAAATGACCTGTCTCAAAAACAGCTAAAAATACCCGAAAACAGCATAAAATAGCTTGCTGAGACATGCCATAGTAAAGAATTCCGCAAAAACAGCACAAAAATACAACATTTTGCATGTTGAAAAAATGACCAAAAAAGCAAGGCTATAGTATGGCAAAAATGTCAAAAAATGACCTGTCCCAAAAAGAGCTAAAAATACATGAAAACTTCCTGAAGTAGCGTGCAGAGACATGCCATAGTAAAGACTGCTGCAAAAACAGCCCAAAAATACTAAATTTTGCATGTCAAAAAAATGACTGAAAAAGCAAGGCTATAGTATGGCAAAAATGTCAAAAAATGACATGTCCCAAAAAGAGCTAAAAACACTTGAAAACTGCCTAAAATAACCTGCCGAGACACGCCATAATAAAGAATGTTGCAACAACAGCACAGAAATGTGAAATTTGGCATGTTGACAAAAATGACCCAAAAAAGCAAGGCTATAGTATGGCAAAATGTCAAAAATGACCTGTCTCAAAAACAGCTAAAATACCTGAAAACAGCCTAAAATAGCCTGCTGAGACACGCCATAGTAAAGAATGCTGCAACAACAACCCAGAAATACAAAATTTTGCATGATGAAAAAAATGACAGAAAGAGCAAGGCTATAGTATGGCAAAAATGTCAAAAAATGACATGTCCCAAAAAGAGCTAAAAACACTTGAAAACTGCCTACAATAACCTGCCGAGACACGCCATAATAAAGAATGTTGCAACAACAGCACAGAAATGTGAAATTTGGCATGTTGACAAAAATGACCCAAAAAAGCAAGGCTATAGTATGGCAAAAATGTCAAAAAATAACCTGTCCCAAAAACAGCTAAGAACACTTGAAAACTGCCTAAAATAACCTGCCGAGACACGCCATAGTAAAGAATGCTGCAAAAACAGCCCAAAAATACAAAATTTTGCATGATGAAAAAAATGACCAAAAAAGCAAGGCTATAGTATGGCAAAAATGTCAAAAAATGACCTGTCCCAAAAACAGTTAAAAATACTTGAAAACTGCCTAAAATAGCCTGCCAAGAACCGCCATAGTAAAGAATATTGCAAAAACAGCCCAAAATTACTAAATTGGGCATGTTGACAAAAATGACCAAAAAAGCAAGGCTATAGTATGGCAAAAATGTCAAAAAATGACCTGTCCCAAAAAGAGCTAAAAATACCTGAAAACTGTTTAAAGTAGCGTGCAGAGACATGCCATAGTAAAGACTGCTGCAAAAACAGCCCAAAATTACTAAATTTTGCATGTCAAAAAAATGACTGAAAAAGCAAGGCTATAGTATGGCAAAAATGTCAAAAAATGACCTGTCCCAAAAACAGCTAAAAATACCTGAAAACAGCCTAAAATAGCCTGCGGAGACACGCCATAATAAAGAATGTTGCAACAACAGCACAGAAATGTGAAATTGGGCATGTTGACAAAAATGACCAAAAAAGCAAGGCTATAGTATGGCAAAAATGTCAAAAAATGAACTGTCCCAAAAAGAGCTAAAAACAGCTGAAAACCATGTAAAATAGCGTGCCGAGACACACCATAGTAAAAAATGTTGCAAAAATAACCCAGAAATGTGAAATTTGGCATGTTGACAAAAATGACCAAAAAAGCAAGGCTATAGTATGGCAAAAATGTCAAAAAATGACCTGTCCCAAAAACAGTTAAAAATACTTGAAAACTGCCTAAAATAGCCTGCCAAGAACCGCCATAGTAGAGAATGTTGCAAAAACAGCCCAAAAATACTAAATTGGGCATGTTGACAAAAATGACCAAAAAAGCAAGGCTATAGTATGGCAAAAATGTCAAAAAATGACCTGTCCCAAAAACAGCTAAAAATACCTGAAAACCATGTAAAATAACCTGCTGAGACACACCATAGTAAAGACTGTTGCAAAACAGCCCAGAAATACAAAATTTGGCATGTTGACAAAAATGACCAAAAAAGCAAGGCTATAGTATGGCAAAAATGTCAAAAAATGACCTGTCTCAAAAACAGCTAAAAATACCCGAAAACAGCATAAAATAGCCTGCTGAGACATGCCATAGTAAAGACTGCTGCAAAAACAGCCCAAAAATACTAAATTTTGCATGTCAAAAAAATGACTGAAAAAGCAAGGCTATAGTATGGCAAAAATGTCAAAAAATGACCTGTCCCAAAAAGAGCTAAAAATACCTGAAAACTGTTTAAAAGAGCGTGCTGAGAAACGCCATAGTGAAGAATGCTGCAAAAACAGCCTTAAATTACTAAATTTTGCATGTCAAAAAAAAGACTGAAAAAGCAAGGCTATAGTATGGCAAAAATGTCAAAAAATGACCTGTCTCAAAAAGAGCTAAAAATACATGAAAACTTCCTGAAGTAGCGTGCCAAGACATGCCATAGTAAAGACTGCTGCAAAACCAGCCCAGACATACACAATTTTGCATGTTGAAAAAATGACCGAAAAAGCAAGGCTATAGTATGGCAAA